>NC_069789.1:133423216-133723216 GCF_027406575.1 Nycticebus coucang | reverse complement strand
CCTGCACTACCAAGCATGTTAGTCCTCACAGCAGTCCTGTAGGCAGTGGCTGCTCCGTAGAGAGCCCAGAAAAGGTAAGGAGACTTGACCACTGCTATGCAGGTGTTTCTCAAGAAGCATTTCAAGGGGTAACAGGTCTGCAGATGTCATCTGCAAAGAGGGCCTATGGACATGTGAGTCTGAGGACCTGGAACACCCATCTACTGCAGGGTCACTGGGCCCATGTGCATTTTGAACTCCCAAAGGGTTGGGTAGAGTGAGTGACATTTCTTGAATATACTTGACTGCAGATATCTGGGGGACGAGAAGACTGTCAGAGGACATTAGGGAAAACTCTGCTCTGCCTTGTCAGCAAGGCCCTCTCTGGGGTAGTGTGAGGCAATGTGGGGCTGTGTGAGGAAGCAGTGAGAAGGAAGGCTGGGAGCCAGTTTGGGACTGAGCTGTAGAGGCTTTTGAATATAGGCCAAAGTCCTGAACACAGGGCAGTGACACTAACAGTGCTCTCCAGAGACTTAGGACCATGGCACAGTGACCCTGAGGGCAGAGAAACAGAGGTGGGGTCTGCATGAGGAGCCTCCACTGTGGTCCAGGAGGAGAGGGTCTTGTGTTGTTTGGTTTTTATGCTAATCAGGTTACCTGACTGCTGTGCTGACTTTCCATGGAAGGGAATAGCCAATCAGCAATTCAACACACGGCCAGGCAAACACCCACAATACATTTATTAAAAACAGTAGTTAGGGACAAGGAAACAGCAGAGCTCTGGGAGGCCAGTCCTCTGGTAGATATCCTGAACCACATCTCAGTCTGTCTCAGGCACAGATCAGTGGGGTGAGGGCTGCTCCTCTCCTGGCAGGGCCTCAGGGTCAGCTTCCCATAGGAAAGAGCCTTTTAAAAAATTCTTTATTAAAGAAATCATAACTCATAACTGTGTACATTAATGAATTTGTGGGGTACAATGTGCTGATTTGACATACAATGTGGCATGCTTACATCTAACTGATTAACATAACTATTTTTTTTTTTTTTTTTTTTTTTTTTTTTGGCCAGGGCTGGGTTTGGCCAGGGCTGGGTTTGCATATGGGACCAGCGCCCTACCCCTTGAGCCACAGGCGCCGCCCGATTAACGTAACTATTTTCTCACTTATTTGTTGTGGTAAAACATTTGTACTCTATTCTTAATAGTTTTGAAATGTATCATTGCATTATGCACTTTAGGTGAGGTCCCCCAAAAAACCCTTCCTCCTCCCAGCATCCCACCTTCCCGCCCTTCTCCCTCCTATTCCCTCCTTCTTTCTGGACTATAGTTATGGTTTACCATTCCTTTGAATGTGTAGGTGATTATATACTGATTTCATAGTAGTGTCGAATACATTGGATACTTTCCCCCCCGTTCTTGAGATACTTTACTGAGAAGAATATGTTTCAGCTCCATCCAGGTAAACATAAAAGATGTGAAGTCTCCATCTTTTTTTATGGCTGCATAGTATTCCATGGTATACGTATACCACAATTTATTAATCCATTCATGGGTCGATGGGCACGTAGGCTGCTTCCATGACTTGGCAATTATGAATTGGGCTGCAATGAACATTCGGGTGCAAATGTCTTTGTTGCAAAATGATTTTGATCATCTGGGTATATATCTAGTAGAGGAATTGCAGGATGGAATGGCAGGTCTACTTTTAGTTCCTTGAGTATTCTCCAAACTTCTTTCCAAAAAGGAAGTATTAGCTTGCATATTAACAACAAGGACACTCCCCCTTTTCTGGTTTGTAGAAGACATTCAAGGTGGGTGGGCTGTTTGCTACTTTTGCTACTGACTTACTCTCTTTGCCAACCTCTCCCAAGCTCAGAGGCCCCTTCAGAATGGCCAAGTGGGGTCACCTTTGAAGCTGCTGAACCTGGCTCTAATTGAGCTCTTCCTGTTGGTAGAATCTATTTGCATTTATTTTCTAGCCGAAGGGTTTCTCTGCTTCTTCAGGTGGCACAGAGCATTGCAGCAGGTCACATGTGCTTCCAAGGATGCTGTTTGTGCAAAATTAGCCAAAGTGCATGAGGCAGAGACAGAAAGGCCCAGAGGCTCCCAGAGCCCATCCTGTGTGAGCTTCCTCCTTCCCTCTCCTCTGGGAGGGGGTGGTCTTGCTGAGGTGGGTTGGCAGGACCTGCATGGAGGGGGTGGGAAGAGAGACTCTCAGCACTGGAGATGAAAGGCTGCTTTGTAGTGATGCAGCTGCTGCCATCAGGGAGCTCAGAAAGCTTTTGAAAACATTAACTCATTAAGCCTCCCTGCTCCAGTCCACATGGAGAGTCACACTGCAGGTTCTTTCCTTTAGGCCATTGCAGATGCTCTGTGGGACATCTTTCATCCCAGCAGGCTGTGGCTGTAGTGTGTGTCAGGTGCTTGCAGGGGTCCTGCCTCCAGAGGTTTTTTGGAATCCCTCATTCCCAAGGGGTATATTTTTAAGTTCTCTAAGACTGTTTCTGAATTCAGGGTTGGTTGTTCGCTTATTCACTTAATGATCATTAAGGAGTTGTTTGAGCATTGCACTGAACTTGGAGCATAGCCCCAAATGTACCCCCTAAGAGCTGGCCCTACATTTGATTGCCCCTTTCTCTGAATGGATTTGGAGAGATGGGGAGCCAGAAAACAGTCTGAGCTCTGTGTCTTTACTAAGTGTTTTCTAGAATAAGGGGTCACATGTGAGCTCATGTGCAGTGCCCTGGGCCCATAGTCCATGCAGTTTGTGTGGGGGTAAGGTCACCTGGTAAATACTCTGGTGTTGGAGGATGGTCACTAAAAGTTTCTTGTTCTCTTCTGGCTAAGAGGTTGACAAGATTCATGCTTAGGATAGCAAACTTACTCTGGAATTTTTTTCTCGCAGTTTTAAAAACATTTTTATTTGTAATTATTATTTTTAAGGTAAAGCTATAGCTTCTTTCTAAATCATATCTCAGGGTTGCTATTTGGATGAAATTCTGGGTTGTGGGTCTAATTCACAGTGTCTGATTTCTAGGACCAAGTGCCGTGTTAGACTAACATTAAAAGAACATCAGAAACAAAAATTTAAATTGCAACAAAGTAAAATGGAGATGCAAATTAAACAAATACTTTCAGAGTGTGCAAAGTTACTTAGTGTTTTATGCAGACAAAAGCCATAGGATTACCACTATGTGGGGTTCAAGCCCTGTAAAACAGCCCTTATGGTAATGTCCCCAGGGTACAGAGCAGGAAGGAGGAATTGCTGTGGGAAGTTCACCTTTTCTCTTTCCTATTAAACTTACCTCTCTAATTCTGCATTTCCTCCTCTGTAAAAAGGACCTGCAACCTCTTTTTCTTTGCGAGTCTTTGTTAAGATTAAATCAACCATGTTCAAGCACTGTATTTCTGTCAAACGCTGTCCAAATGTGCTTCACATAAACATCAGGTCCAATTCTTCCAGCATAAAGAGAGATGTGTGTTTGCTTCTTAGCCTCCTGGAGGCCAGAGAGGCTGGATGGAAAGGGAGTCTGGAGATGTTCTCTCTGTGTCTGGTACAGGAAACATCAGAGCTGAGAGGAATGCAGTGGGGAAGGCAGCAGGCTAAGGGGTGGGCACTGAGAGGAGAGCCGGGATTGAAGGAGCTAAGAAATTTCATCCCAGGGTATGAGTCCCTGGTATAAAGGATGCTGTGAATTGAAGGCCATTCAAGGTCAAGAAACAGGATAAACCAGACTGGCCTGATCAGAACATCAAAGCAGACACCCGACTCCCCTTCCTCTTCTGTTACCTCAGAATATTTCAGGAATGAGGCTCAGGAATGTAGGTGGACCAGGCCCAAATTATGTGGGTCATAAACACCTGTCCTCCAGGTTGAATCTGTTTCTCCCATACACATTCATCCTTTGTAGCAACCTCCTTAGCCACTCACTGTTAGGCCTTATGCTCCTCAATGTCCCTCCTCTCTAAGAGGCCTGTATGAAATCTAAGCTCCTTTGGAAAACTGGATTATCACTCTATGGTTTCTCTCTCTGCTCTTGGTAAATATGTCCTTTCTCTTATTGATCTGCCTTAACTGTGAGTTGATCTTTCAGCAAAGTTTTGGGGGAAAGAGCAAGTTTCCTATTGCCCCTATGGCATATGCGGGGTTCAGGCAGGGTGGCAGCCAGTGTCCCTCACGCCTCTGTGCTTCTATGCCAGGCTCTGAAGCTGCTGAAGGGACGTCATTCATCTCCCGCTGCAGCCTGCCTGGTTTCAGAGCTGCACCTGCTCTCCCAGCTCTGCTGGAATACAAGGTAATGCAGGGTAGGGGACTCCAGATCATGATCATCTCCTAATGTTTTCTGAGCACCCTTTCTAGGAATAGGGCCTGTAATCCTATTATCCAGTTGACTAGAGGGGAAAATAAGTTTTGGAGTGTAATTAATATGATTTCCAAATACAGAAGTGATTTGGAAAAGACAATGATGTGGTCTTAAGAGGGGCCTCCTCCCTGGAGTTCTGTTAAGAAAGTTGTGAGGCAAAGATGAAAACTGAATCTGAGCCCAAGGGGGCCTAAGATAATGATTTGTCTATTTGTTAGGAGGACAGCTAGAAATCCCAGCTCTTCTGGGAAAGGAGGATGGGGGGGTGGGGGAGATGGTGGGGCAGGCCTCCATGTTGGCACCACCCACCTTAATACTGTCCCAAGTGGTTGCTCACACCTGGACAGGAGGGGAGGTCCGACCTCCCAGTCAGAACCTAGCATGCCAATGCAAAGGGGGGTAGAAGTCTCTCTCACCAGCAACAGGTGCCATGGAGTCTGGAAGGTGACCTAGCATGGCCTTGAGACAGATTGTCACATCACCAGCTTCAGTCTACTCTGTGGTCCACAAGTCCCAGAGAGGCTCATGGCAGGTCCACATGGATAGTAAGACTCTGATTTCAAGGTGATCCTGACTCATGAGGTAGGCCTGACCCAGAGGTGACCCTAACCCATGAGGGGGTCATGACCATGAGGTAGGCCTGACCCAGACAGCATAAAAAAGGATCAGCGGCCATAACCCAGGCCTTTTTCCTTGTGGTGACAATGGGGGCCTGTTCGCTGTCTATGGCAAACATATGTTGCTCTGTATGCCCGTGTCTTGCTCTTACTCTGAAACCCAGCTTTCCCTTTCTCAATAAACTTTTTCATGCCCCCCTTATTTGGGGGTATCTGGTCATTTTTCCAACAAGAATGATGTAAGAACCGAGGAACCAAGCAGCTGCCTGAAACACTGGCATTTTAGGACTCAGGCAGCTGCCTGAAACCCAACATGTTTAGCGGATTTGCCAGGAGTAGAGAGATTCACAGTTAATGTCAAACTTAAGTTTATGTTGAAGAAAAGAAGCCAAAGTCTGTGTGATGATTCACAGAGCCGTGTCCAAGAAACCTTAACAAGTGGTTGGGTTACAGCTTGGTTTTATACATTTCAAGGAGACAAGAATCATATGTGGATTGTCATAAATCAATACGGAGAAGATCTACCTTGGTTTGGCCTGAAAAGACAGGGCATCTCAAAGTGGAGGCTGTAGATTGTAGGTGGGTTTAAAGATGTGTTGATTTGTAATTGGTTAAAGAAATGAAGCTTTGTCTGAAGTAGGGGTGCCCTACCTGCTGCCCAGGGGCCACCTGCAGCCCAGGATGGCTTGGAATGCAGCCCAATGCAAAATTGTAAACTTACTTTAAACATTATGAGATTTTTTTTGTGGACCCTGATTGAGTTCTTGACTAAATTCTTTGGTTTTTCGTTTCATTTATTTCTGATTTCATTTTGTTTATTTCTTTTCTTCTGCTAGCTGTGGTATTAGATTTTCTTCCTGTTACGTTTCCTTGAGATGTGGCATTAGATTGTCAATATGCTCTCTTTCTGTTTTTGGATGTAGACATCTAATGTGATAAATTTACCTCTAGGACTACTTTTGCTGTGTCCCACAAGCTTTGGTAACTTGTAGCTTCACTGTTGTTATGTTTGAGGAATTGAACAATTTCTTCCTTCATCACTTCCTTGACCCAACTATCATAAGGCTGTTTAATTTCCATGCCTTTGTGTGGGGCTGAAAATTTTTGTTGGTGTTGAGTTCTATCTTTATTGCTTTATGGTCTGGATAGTATTGTTTTTTTTAAAAAAAACTTGAGATGAACTTCACTGGTGTTTAGTGTGCTCACAATATTGTACAGCCACTAGTTGTCTCCCATTTCAAACTTTCTCATGAGTGCCAGGAAAACACACAGTACCCATGAAGTCACCGTCCCCCCCACCCCTTGCTCAGGGAAACCCTGATCTGCCTCCTGCTTCTGTGCGTTTGCCTCCTCCTGACCTGGCACACACAGGAGTGCACAGGAGGTGCCCTCAGGGTCTCCTTCTTGCCTCAGCGTGGGATTCCGAGGTTCTTCTGAGCCATGGTGCTTTATTTCCCTGTGGCTGAGTGACAGTCCCTTGTGAGTAGCACGGATGTGTCACAACTTCGTCATCTACTCACCTGTGTGTATATATTTGGTGTTTCCATAGTTTGGCTATTAGGGATCCTGCTGCTGTCAGGCCTATACTGTAAAGATTCCTGCCTTCCAAATGACAAAAATTAAAAACGTTGACATTTTAAATGTCTTTGATTGTTATAAGATTCATTATTTGCCCCAGTGACTAATAAATATATTCAAGGACATTGAGATTCCTGGGTGTGGACAGTAGCAACTGTTTTGATGTCTGTCCTCGACCAGTGAATCTGGAATGTGTACTGAGGACTTCTGTCTGGTCCTGTGTTAAGTGCTGTGAATGCTGGGATTTTCTAAAGAGCCATAAAGCAGAGTTGTGGGTCACTTGGCCTTACCCATTGCCCCTGTTCTGGAAGCTTTTATTCCCTAGAATTGCAGGAGGGATCAGAATTCCGAGTTTGATTTGTTTTAAGCTATTGATTACATCATCTTGATTTTTAACATCATGAGACAAATGGTTCTCTTGTGGGTTATCACACTGGTCAAAGTCCCTCAAAATTTCTCTCTTCAAAGTTGCCATACGCAGTAGCCTGCAGCATCACTTTTGCAGAGTTCTGGGCAGCCGTATTTCCAATGGTCACCTTCTATGCATTAGTGGAAAGTGTAAGCTGCTTTTTAAAAATTTAATTTTTTAAAAAAATTTCAGTTTTGAGGGAGGGGGGTGGGGCCTTGGTGTGTGTCACACTTTATGGGGGCAAGACATGATTGCAAGAGGGACTTTACCTAACAATTGCAATCAGTGTAACCTGGCTTATTGTACCCTCAATGAATTCCCAACAATAAAAAAAAAAAAGAAAAAAAAATTTTCAGTTTTACCTTTTTGGGGAAAAAAGGGTGACCCTTATAGTGGTTAGTTAAATCTTTGCTAGTTCACTATCACACATCTCAGCATATGGGAAGCATAATTTTAAGAGTCACGCACTGAATTTAACACACTAACACCATCTGTACTAGTTTTCCAGGGCTGTCACAACAGCGCACCACAGTCTGGGTGGCTTAAACAGCAGTAGTTTTGGAAGCCAGAAGTGTGAGGTCAGGGTGTAGCAAGGCTGTTTTCTCCTGAGGCCTCCCTCATTGGCTTGTGACAGTCTCCTTTGGCCTGGGCCCTTTCAGGGTCTTCTCTCTGCATCTGGCTTTGTCCCAATCTCTTCTTATAAGGATGCTGGCCGTATTGCACTAGGGCCCACCAATATAACCTCATTTAACCCTAATCAGTTCTTTATTGAAGACCCTCCAAATACAGCTGCATCCTGTTGCACTGAGGGTGAACACTTCTACATATGAATTGGGGAGGGGGCACACAATTCAGCCCATAACAACTTTCTAAACAGGACAGTTATTTGGCAACCAGGTAGAATTCATACAAAATTGGTATTATAAAATGGTGTAAAAGTCACATTTTTATTATTTTCAGGTCAACAAAGTCAACCTCAGACCCTCCACGTAAAGGTGCTCCTGAATTGGGCTCTGTTAAATAGGCAATCTCTCTGTGACTGCTGCAGTATTTCTATTTAAGAGGATGAGAAAATAAATCTGTCAAGTCGGTTAAGCACCTTCTATGTGTTCTACCTTACTTTTTCTTTCATTGAAATAGAATTCAATACCATAAAGTTTCATCTGAAGCATGCAGCTCAGTGGTTTTGGTACAGTGACAAAGTTGTGCCACCACCAGCATGACCCAGTCAAGAATCTGTTTATCACCCAGAGGAACCCTCAGCTTCCCAGTCACCTCTCTCCAGCTTCCCCTCCTGCCCGGCAGTGGCTGATTGTTCTGTGTCCATGGGTTTTCCTGTTTGGGGCATTTCACACACACAGACTCTTACAACGTGGGTCTTTCTGTCTGGCTTTTCTTGCTCAGCACAATACTGTCAAGGGCCATCCAAGCTGAGACAGGGCTCAGAGCTTCCTGCCTCTGGTGCTTAAGTGTTTATTGTGTGGACACACAACAGTGAGTCTGTCCATTCATCCACTGACAGGCATTGGGGTTGTTCCCACTTTTGGGCTTTTGCAAATAACACTTCTATGGCCAATCGTGTACAAGTCTGTGGCTGAACATATGTTCTCTGTTCTCTTGGGTATACGCCTAAGAGAGGAATTGCTGGGATCATGTGGAAGTTCTGTGTTTGGCTTTCTGAGGAACTGTCAAGCTGTTTTCTAAACCATTTTACATTCCCACCAACCACGTCAGAGGGTCTCAATTTCTGCCTGTCTTTGCCGGCACTTGTTCCTGTCCATATTTCTTATTATGGCCATGCTAGAGGGCCTACCTCTATTTTTAACTTACTGGCAAACTTCATTTATAGATAGTGTGTAGAAGTGAGCACCCAACTCCTGAGTGGGGAGGCCCGGGATCCTCCATCTGTTTTGTTTCTTTGGACTCTTCACTTGATTTTGTCCACTTCTTCTACGTCCCAGTTTCGCTCTGTGGATTTGGGGTTTGCAGCAAATAGCTGGGCACCTGCCCTTTGAGGCTGGTGACAATACCCTACAGGCCTTGCTGCACGGTGCTCATCCAGGGTCAACCGGTCAGCATGACTGCCCCACACCTCTTCCTGCTGCACCCAGCCTGCTCCACACGGCACTGAGTGGGCATTACATGCAGGGTTCATTCCCTTTTGATTGCATTTTCCTCTCAGTCAACAAGGACTTCACCCCGCTACTTCTTTACCCCTCTCCCAATAACATGGTTGACAGTGATTCCCTCCTTCTAGGCATGTGTAATACCTGCAGCTCTTTCTAAGGACAAACCCATTCTGGCACCTGACGCTACAGCACTGGGAGTGCAGCTGAGGTTAAAGCTTCTACTCTGTCTACTCCCTTGATCTTTCTGTTTAAAAAGCTTGAGTCATCCATGATGGATGGAGGACATGGAAAGAGGGAAGTTGGCACCATTTTGATTTATTTTGTTTACTTTGGAAATAGTTTTCTCGCTTGTCAAATGGATTAATTATGAGAAACAAATTGTGAAGCTGGGTGGGGAGAGAGGGCAGGGAAAGCTGAGGTTCAGTGCCTTCTGGGGGGAGCACTGTGGCAGCCTCCCTCCACCAGCCCCCCAGGCCTGGTGCCCTGCACTGCAGGTCAAGCTGCCTGGCAGGGCCCTGACTCCTGGAAACCACTTCTAGTCAGGGGACTGGGGAGAAAAACTTTGTACGGCAGTGACAGTGGCCTCCCCTTGGGTTCCAGCCTATGCTATTCCTCTTGGAACAGTATCCTTTCCCTTCATAGTATCTAAATGCCGTGATAAAATATTTGTTATGTGATGGTGATTGTTTCTTCTGGATCATCGCAGTACCGAGGTACCTAGCCCTGTGCCTGTGACTAGTGGACGCTCAATAAATGTCTGTGGAAGGAAGGAATATGTGTCATGCAGGTAAAATAGAATACACAGCATTTCTAAGGTACCACAGGGGTGCAAGGCAGTCCCTGAAAAATGAAGGATGAGCAGGAGGTACCTGGGTGGAGAGTGGGAGAGGAAAAGTGGAAAGGAGCTCTAGGAAAAGTGGAATCTCAGAGAAGAGTGAACGAGATCACAGAGGAGGAAACTCAAAGACGAATGAATGAGATCACAGAGGAGAAAATTCAGAGAAGAGTGAATGAAATTACAGAAAAGGAAACTCAAAGAAGAGTGAATGAGATCACAGAGGACATATCAGATATGTAGGGCCTCAGAAGCTGGAGCTCTGGAGACTCCAGGTGCTTGATGGGCCTTTTTTGCAGGGCTTGGGGGATCATTTTGTTCAGGAAAATAAACCAGGATGTACCTTAACCTGTGAGTTCATGGGACAAAACAGGATTCTGGAATTTGGGTGCTAGAGAACACCCACTCTCTGAAAGTCAGGGCACTGTGGACAGTCCCGGAGGGGGGAGGATCTGGACATTCCTTCCAGTGGCCATCTCTGCAAGGGAGCCTGGGGAGCAGGACAGCAGAGAACATCCCCCAGGCTGTCACAGCTCTGCCCTGGTGCTTCTGTGGGACCCAAGAGTCCGTTCCTGCCATTCCAGGCCTTGATCCTCTTGAAGCACAGTGAGGAGAGGCAGGTTTACGGCTGATGCCGCTCTGGGTGGAATTATTTGTCACTGTCATACAGCCCTCCTGCCTCATGCTGTCCCTGGTGGGCTATGAAGGAAAACAGCTGGGTTGTCTTCCTGGGGAAGAAGGCCCCAAGTCCAGAGATGGCCCCTCTTGGTGCCTGAGGTTCACTGGCTGCACTCCACTTGCTGCCTGAGGTTCACTGGCTGCGCTCCACTCGCTGTCTTCAGCATTTGCCTTCACATGTGCTGTCCTTTGTCCCTTCCCCAATTTGTCGTCATTATTGTAGTGACAACAGAGAGGCCTCAGGGAGTGGTGGCAGCAGACGCCCGCTCATACAGTAGACTAAATGCTAAAGAACCAGCAAAGCTGTGGGCTGCCTCAGTCCTGCTTCCCCACAGCTGCATGTGGTCTTGTCTTTGGTCTCCTCTCTGCTTTGTGGCTCCGGTAACCAGAACCCCCCTTCCTGCATCCTACAGACACCAGTTCTAACTAGGAAGCCTGGCTGGGTGTTCTCTCGTGTGCACATTTTGAAAACACACAAGTAAAGGTATATAATTGGGGGAGGGGTTTGTGTTGGCTGATGGTGTTTATTAAGCCTTCTTGTTTCCAGCAGAAGAGGCTTTAAAAGTGCCCCGATGGGGGGAAGGTGGGATGCAGATGAGCAAGAGGGAGGGGTCTCTGGGTGAGATGCAGCAAGTTTTGGGGGAGTGGAAGTGAGCTTTCAGTCTGGTTGTCACACGTGAGAGATTACAACACGGACTTAAGTTTGCCTCTGGGAAAATCTCTGGCGGGGGTGGTGGTGGGGAGTTTATCCCCAGCATCACACCTGGGCGTTCAGGGGAGGCCACGCTTCCACGTGTGGCTCCTGCCTCACTCCCTGAAGGGAACTGGCTGGCTGGGTGCTTTCTAATGTGCTCCAGATGGGCCACCTGTGTCCTGCTGCCCTGTGAGGTTGATTGTCCTATACCAGGTGATGCTCAAAAACCAGCACTTTCCTTATGTGTCACCTGCTTTACTGTACAGCCTCTTCATGAATTTAAAATGTGGTCATCTTCCCCTCATGCATCTGAGTAATTGAAGTCTGACTAATTGTCTTAATTCACAGTTCACAGCAACTGAGAAGGAAACCAGTGCTGAGCTTGTGTCTTTCTCACCCAATGACATGGTCTGGGTGACGACACTAAGGACACAGTAACATTAATTGTGTTGTAGGACAGGAGCCTTCTGTATGGGGAAGTTGAGGCATGGCCAGGCAGATGGTGACCGTTAACAAAGGCAAAGGGACACCTGGGCATTTGTTTCACAACAACTGGAATCAGAATGAGACTGTTCAGACACATTAGCATGTGGGGAGCACTGAGAAGCACTTTCCAACTGGCTTCTCATATCCATGGATGAGAGGAAAGTCCTCATGGGCAAGAACAAAACTTCTGAAAGAATTGGAGATGAAAAGATTTACAGAAAGGGCCCCACATACTTCAGGCAGGGTAACTCTGCTCTGGGCCTGGAAGGTTGGGCTGATGTGACTTCAGGCTGGGTGCACAGTGGGGTGGGGGCAGATGGGATGCAGAGGAAAGGCCCACACAGCCGACCTTCTGGGTGCAGGGACACAGGACCACGAGATGCCAATGCAGACATAGGCTCTCTGGAGGAGCTGGTGCCTGCTGGCCCTTTGGGGATGCTGAGGACTAAGCCATTCTATATAGACAGTTGAGAGTCCATCTTTTGGAACCAGGTCCTGTGGGTAGAGATGGAAAGACTGTGGCTGCCTCTCAGCATCTCAGAAAGTATTAGCAGGTCTGGGCAGGCAGCAGGAGGGGAGCTGCAGGGGAGGAGTGAAAGAGAAATGCCCCAACTTATGTCCACCCAGGACTCAGACTCTCAGAGGGACCAGGTTAGTCCTGTGGGGGTAACAGTCCAAGGGCAGAGGGCTGAGCGCTCTGTCTCAGCTGTGTGATCACATGAGAAATGAAAATGGGGTGGGGACAGATGGAGAATGGAAGAGGGGGGAACGGCTCAGCACCGTCATGGAGGACCCCATGTTGGTCACAGGGAAGAAAGTAGGTTTTTAACAAGAATAAATAATAACCCAGAGAGTCAAGTGTCTGACTTCCCTGAAGATTCAAATCAGTCCGAGACCAGACTGGGAATAGCCAGAAAACCTTGGAATCACAGGAGGTGGCTGCTCTGCCCCAGAGGGGAACTGGAGTCAGCCCGGCCATCTGGTTATCAGAGGGGATAAGAGACAATGTGGCCACCAGGTGCATGTGGCTTCAGAGAGACCCAGTCACGTGGGAAAAGACTGGCGTGCCTAAGAGGGGAGACATGTTAGGGCTAGATGCCACCCAAACCTCAGGACGAGGACAGTAGGGGCTTGAGGCAGGTCTGTGGGCTGGACGAGGTGGGATCTGTGCCCATGAGGTAGACATGCTGTCCCATCCCTGTGGAGAAGGGCCCACCCAGCAGAGCCCTCCTGGATTGCAGACTTCCCACGTTCCAGAGGCAGAACCAGGAAACATGTACCGTAGGTGCATAATAACGAGCTTTGTCTAGACCCAGAAGCCCATACATATGTGGACCTGAGGCTGCAGATTCCCCTCCTCTGGTCTCGGTGGTCAAGAATCCTTCCACTGAGCTACACGGTCAGGTCCCTTCTCTGGCACAAACTGTGTGCGCAAGTTCTGGTGAAGGCAGTGGAAATCATCATAACAAAATGTATCATCTGTCTTCTCTTTGCCTTTCTGCCACTGTATAACAGGGAACACAGCTCAGCCAAGGTTCAGTAGCCAAGGGAGATAGACACGTGCAGTAAGGCTGGGAGGGATTTCAGGCAGAGGGGCAAATGGCCCCAAGATCGTCCCCCCAAAGCCTGCTCATTTTTCTCGGGATTGTCTCAGCTCTGACCATTCCTTAGTCCTTCCTCCTTTCAAACCATCGCATCCTAGCTCCATTTGTTCATTCAGTCAGGGTGCATTTTACTATGGGGGGTTCTTATCCATCTTCCCGTCCACCTCACAACCACTGGGGGAGAGCAGGTTTTGTGGGGCTCCCTGTGCCCAGCATCAGGATCATCCCCTGAGTACCCCACACTCTGAAGCTATTTCTGCCCTCATGGACCTCAAGATGAATTGGGTGAACATTCTCATTTACAACCTCTCCCTTCCCACAGAGCTCACGGAAGATGTGATTAAAGAAATAATCAGGGAACTTTACTTCTTTACTGAATAGTTCCGTCTCCTGGTCCTGAATGCGAGATTTGAATGCCAAATGATGGAAAATGTCATGTTGGAATTCACTAAGTGCCTTGGAGAATGTTCACTGCCCCTGTCTCTAGTTCTCAGAACAATGCTCAGTGTGGGAGGGCTGAGGCTGTCCTGTGTAATACCAGTTGTTTCTGTTACTACACAACATTGGCTCAGGAACCATGATGGTCTGTGAAAGTGACATTACAGTATCTGCAGAAAAACCCTGCAGGGGGTAAAAATCAACGTGTCCCAGTGCTGAACTGGCTCAAGGCCTTCCTGGTACTGGTGCTGGTCAGCACCTCTCCTGACCACACTCCATCTCCAGGAACATTTGGGTACAAACCCTGTCAATCTCCAGCTCAAGCTGAAGAGTTCTGACCTTGTCTGTGGTCCCCTCTGTGCTGACACTGGGATGACTCATGAGATCTCCAGAACTTGTTCATCCCCCTGACAAGAACCAGCCAAGCACAGGGGACAGCAGATGTAAGAGAGGGAATAAAAATCATCCCCTCCTCAGTTTGGACAAGTGAATCTGGAGTCCCTGAGGGCCTTTAGAATGACACCAGCCCAAATCAGGTCAGGCGCTTGGACGCTGACCCCTGCCTGTCATCTTGCCTTCCACTTTCTGCTGGAGTAGCAGGCACTGGGAGAGGGTGGGGTGCAGACAGACTTGCTGTGTTTCTTCTGGGACAGCAGTGTGACATGACCACCCATCTCATCTGAGACGCAGTCATATTTCACATGAAAGAAAGGCTTTCTCCTTAGAAAAGGCAATTACACATAAATAGTTCATGTCATCTGCTCTTGAAATTTTAGCAGCAGGACTTAATGCTGAGGGTTACCATGGTTACAGCATAACTGGTGATTTTGAATACTAGTGGATTATTCTGTGGTGAGAATACAGTTCATTTTTGTGTTTGTGTTGTGCCTGTGTGTGTGCCTGTGTGTGTGAAGGGTGTGTTGCATATAGGTGTATGGTTTTTCCCAGACCACAGTGTCAGAAAAGTCAGGAGGTGGGACTGTCACCTGGGTTTAGGTGAGCACCTTGGAAAAGTTGAGCCCAGCACAGATATCTTCAATTTTTTGGTGATATTCTTTCTTTTTCTGAACATTTCCCCCGACCCCCAGCCTTATTAAGATGTAATTGACAAATAAAAATTACATATCTTTACAGTGTACAATGTATTGATACATGTGTCCATTGTGAAAAGACTAAGTCAAGCTAATTAACAGATTCATCACCTGACACATGTTTGTGGTGAGAACATTTGAGATCTACTCTCTTAGCGATTTTCAAGTATACGATGCAGTATTATTAAGTAGAGTCACCACTCTGTACAACAGGTCCCCAGAACTTACTCATCCTTTCTAAATTGAAACATCTCCCCCTTCCTCTTCCCAGGCTCAGACCCCAGCAAGGGCCATTCTACTGTTTCTGTGAACTGGACTGGTTTAGATTCCCCAGTAAGTGAGGTCATGTGGCAAGTGTCTTTCAGTGCATGGCTAATTTCACTTAACAAGATGTCCTCTAGGTCAATCTGTGTTGTCACCAGTGACAGGATTTCTTCTCTTTTTTTAAAGGCTGAATAGTATTCCACTGTGTGTACGCATCACATTTTCTTCTTCCATTCATTTGTTGTTGGACAGGTTGAGTCTGTACTTTGGCTATTGTGAATATTGCTGCAATAAACATGGGGATTCAGATATATTTTCTGCTTGCTGATTCTGTCTTTGGGATATATACCTGGAAGTGGGATTGCAGATGAAATGGTAGTTCTATTTTTAATTTTTTTTTTATAAACTCCCTACTGTATTCCATAATGGCTATACTAATTCATGTTCCCACCACAGTTTATGAGGGCTTTTTTTCTCCTCATCCTAGCCAACACTTATTTTTTGTCTTTTTGATCATAACCATCCCATCCTAAGGGGGATGCGCTGACAACTCATTATGGTTTTTAATCTGTTCTCCCTGAGGGTGATGTTGAGCTTCTTTTATGTACAGGTTACCCATGTGTGTCTTCCATTTAAAAATGTTTATTGGGTTCTTTGCCTGTTTTTTAATAAAGTTATTTGTTTTCTTACTATTGAGTTTTTGAGTTTCACATCCATTTTGGATTTTAAACCCTTTGAATATGAATGATCTGTAACTATTTTCACAGGTTGTCTCTTCACCCTTGGGTTGTTTTCTTGGCTATGCAGCTTTTAATTGCTATACAATACCACCCATTTTTGCTTTTGTTGCCTGTGCTGTGGGCATCATATTCAAAAAATCCTTGCCCAGACCAGTGTCAAAAAGCTTTCTTCCTATGTTTTCTTCTAGTAATTTTACAGTTTCGGGTCTTATATTTCAGTACTTAATACATTTTGAGTTTACTGTTTTATCTGGTGTGAGCTGAGGGTCCAATTTCACCCTTCCACACATGGAAGGCAGTTGTCCTCCAGCATCATTTGTTGAAGACCCCATCTTTTCCCTGTTGTGTGTTTGAAGATCAATCAGCTGTCAACATGTGAATTTATTTCTGGGCTCTTTCTTCTGTTCCATTGGCTTATGTGTCTGTTTTCATGCCAGGGCTGGGCTGCTTGACTACTGTCACCTTGTACTTTATCAGGTAGTCTGGTGCCTGCAGCTTTGTTCTTGCTCAAGATTGCTCTGGCTATTTGGTTTTTTTTTTCTGTGCCTTCCTACCAATTTTAGGATTTTTTTTTATTTCTGTGAAAAATGACATTGGACTTTTGATAGGGAATACATTGACTCTGTAGATAGCTTTGGGTTGTATGAACATTTTAACAACACGCATTCCTCCAATTTATGAATATATCTTTCCATTTATTTGTGTATTCTTCAATTTATTTCATATGTACATTTTTATAGTTTTTAGTGTTCATATCTTTTATTTTTTTCATTCTATTATACATGGGATTATTTCCTTGATTTCTCTTTGGGATAGTTTGTTGTTGTTATATGGCAACACTACAGATCATTGTATATAGATTTTGTTTCCTGCAACTTTATTTAATTCATTTCTTAATTTTAAGAGCTTCTTGGTGGTGTATTTATGGCTTTCCATGTATATAAAAATAACATGTCATCAGCAAATATAGGTATTTTCACTTCTTCCTCTGTTCAGGTATCCATCTTTCTTTTTCTTGCCTAATTGCTCTGGCTAGGACTTCCAGTATTACACTGAATAGAAGTGGTGAGAGTGGGCTTTCTGGTCTTCTTCCTGATCTTGGAAGAAATGTTTTTAACTGTTCACCACTGAGCATGATGTTAGGTGTCAATCTGTCATCTATGACCTTCATTGTGTTGAGATATTTTTTTCTACACCCAATTTGTTGAGACATTTACCATGAAAGGATGTTGAATTTTGCCACATGCTTTTTGAGTATCTATTGAGATAATTGTATGCTTTTTGTACTTCCTTCTGTTGATTTATTTATTATTATTATTTTATTTTTTTTTTTTGCAGTTTTTGGCTGGGGCTGGGTTTGAACCTGCCACCTGTGGCATATGGGGCCACTGCCTGACTCCTTTGTGCCACAGGCACTGCACCTTCTGTTGATTTATTGACCTGTGTATGTTGAACCATCCTTATATTCTTGGGATAAATCCCAGGGATTGTGTACGAGCCTTTTAATGTGGTTTTAAATTTTATTTGCCAGTAGTTATGGAGGATATTTACATCTATGTAAATCAGAAATATTGGCCTTTAATTTTCTTTTCTTTTTTTTGAGACAGAGTCTCACTGTATCACCCTCAGTAGAGTACTGTTGCATTACAGCTCACAGCAACCTCTAACTCTTGGGCTTAAGTGATTTTCTTGCCTCAGCCTCACAAGTAGCTGGGACTACAGGTGCCCACCGCAACACCCAGCTATTTTTTGTTGCAGTTGTCATTGTTTAGCTGGTTTGGGCTGGGTTCAAACCCATCAGCCTTGGTGTATGTAGCTGATGCCGTAACCACTGTGCTACGGCACCAAGCCTGGCCTTTAATTTTCTTCTCTTATAGTATCTGGATTCAATATCAAGATAATACTGCCCTCATAAAATGGGATTGGGAATTCTTCCTCCTCTTCAATTTTTTGGGGGAGAGTTTAGAAAAGATTGGCATGAATTCTTCCTTAAATGTTTGGCAGAGTTCACTAGTGAAACCATCAGGTCTTGGGATTTTCATTTTTGAGAGTTTTTAATTACTGATTCAATCTCATTATTCATTATCTATCTATTCAGACTTTCTGTTTCTTCATAATCTAGTGTTGGTAGGTTTTATGTTTTTAGGAGTTTATCCATTTCTCAATATTATCAGTATGTTCTCATATAATTTTTCATAGTCGTCCCTTGAGATCCTTTGTATTTCTGCTTTATCTGTTGTAGTGGTTTGTCTTTCACGTATAATTTTTAAATTGTAAAGTCTTCCCTCTTTTATTCCCATTAGTCTAACTAAAGGTTTGTTAATTTTATCTTTTCATGAAACCAACTCTTAGTTTCCTTGATCTCTTCTATTATTTTTCTAGCCTTTATTTTATTTAGTTCTGCTCTGAGTTTTACCATTTCCTTACTTCTGCTGATTTGGGGCTTAATTTGTTCTTTATTCTCTAATTCCCTAAGTTGTAAAGTTAAGGAATAATAATTATTTGAGATGTATAGTATAGGTGTTGGTCACTAAGAATTTCCCTCTTAGAACTGCCTTTGCTTCCTCTCACATATTTTTAGCATGTCATGTTTCCATTTTCATTCATCTCAATATATTTTTTGCTTTTTATTTTATTTCTTTTGTGTGTGTGTGTGTATAGAGACAGAGTCTCACTTTATCACCCTTGGTAGAGTGCTGTGGCATTTCAGCTCACAGCAACCTCCCAACTCCAGGGCTTAGGCAATTCTCTTGCCTCAGCCTCCCGAGTAGCTGGGACTACAGGTACCTGCCACAATGCCCAGCTGTTTTTTTGTTGCGGTTTGGCTGGGGCTGGGTTTGAACCCGCCACCCTTGGTATATGGGGCTGGCACCTTACACACTGAGCCACAGGTGCTGCCCTGTTTTCTGATTTATTATTTGCCTTATTTGTTATTTGGGAGTATATTGTTTAATTTCCACCTGTGAATTTTTCAATTTTTCTTCTGTTATTGAGTTCTTGTTTCATACCATTATGTAAGAAAAGATAATTTATATAATTTTAGTCTTCTTGAATTATTAAGACTGGTTTTATGGCCTAACATATGCTCTATCCTGGATAATGTTCCATGTAAGTTTAGGAAGAATGTGTGTTTTGCTACTGTTGAATGAAATATTCTTCATATGTCTATTAGATCTGTTTGTTCCATAATGTTGTTCACTGTTTCCTTACTGATTTTCTGTCTGGATTATCTATCCATTGTTAAAAGAGGGCTACTGAAGTCCTCTCCTATTATTGTAACATTTGTCTTATATAGTTAGGTGTTCTGATGTTGGGTGCATGTGTACATATAATTTTTATATACACTTGATGAATTGACCCCTTTATCATTATATAATAATCTTTTTTATCTCTTGAGACAATGTTTGAGTTAGAGTCTATTTTGTCTGTCTATAGCCATTCCAGCTTTTTTTTTTGTTTACATTTTCATGAAATAGCTTACTCTATTCCTTCACTTTCAGCCTAAAGTATGTCTGTTGTAGTCAGCATTTAGCTGATCTTGTTTTGTTTTTTTGTTTGTTTGTTTTGTTTTTGTTTACTCATTCACTCACTCTATGTCTTTTTGACTGAATAATCTAATTATATTTAAAGTAATTTTGATAGGTAATGACATACCACTGCCCTTTTGGCTAATTGTTTTCTGACTGTTTTGTAGTTCTTGTGTTTCATTTTTTCTCTCTTGTTGTCTTCTTGATTTGATTATATTATTCTGGTGACATTTCTTTCCCTTTATCTTTTATCTGACTTTTCCAGATTTGTGTGTGTGTTTAAGTTTGTATGTGGTTAAAATGAGGCTTACATAAAACATCATATAGTTATACAATTCTACATTAAGCTTAACTTTCACCTCATACAAAAACTCAACACTTTAACTTCTCCTTCTCCAACATTCTGTAATATTGATATCTCAGTTTATACAGTTTATATATTGTGTATCTATTAACACATTCTTGCAGCTATAGATTTTTTTTTAATACTTCTGTCCTTAAACTTTAATACTGGATTTAAAAGTGAGTAAGCACCACTTTATGGTATTAGAGTATTTTTACAGTGAGTTTTACACTTTCATCTCTTTTCATGTTTTAGTACTTTGCACTTTCCCCCTGATTCCCACCTTAGGAACACCATTTTCTAGTTTCCATGTCCATGTTACAATATTCTTTTGTTCTTACTCCAGAAATCACCTTCTCTTTTCCTTTCTGCTCTCTGCATGTTACCCAGGTTCTCTATCTTTCTCTCACATTTACTTTTTCTTTCTCACTTTTCCGCTTGGCATTATTTTTTCCCATTATATGCAGGTATTTTTTATGTACTGAAATGATAGACACTGGAAGCCCCAAATTAATAGCTTTCCATCTTAGACATACTTTTCCTACTGGAGTTTCTCTCCCAAACATTTATATGTTTATTGGATTGAATCATATGTTCACTCCTGGGCTAATCACTCTTCCCTGAGTAATAATGCACTATGACTGTGTAAGTTATAGGTCTTGTGCCCACTCTCAAAGAGAGAATGTGGCTGGGAAGCCCCAAACAGTAGCTATCATAATCCATTACAGCACAGATTGGGAGTCTGCTTTTCTCTCTTTCATAGTTCCATAGCAAGGATGTTTGGTTGGTCTCAGGAGACTAAAAGAGAAATAGGGCTGCCCCTTGTTGACTTAGGACTCTCCTTGGTAGTTGAAGTTCAGCTTAGAATCCAAGTAGAGATGACTGGTTGAACATATCAACTGGCATGTTAGTAAAATTTTGAGAGTAAACAAAAAAGTACAAAGATTTTTAAAAATATGGAAACTCAGAAAAACAAAGGAAGTAAAGCAGCATACAAGTTTTGGAAGTTGAAAAACATATTGACAAGTGGTAACCAATTTAGTTATTCCTACTTCTGTCTGGGGATGTGGCTTTCTCTGGTCTTTTGAAAAGAAGCCTGATTTATACTGAAGAATCATCAAAAACCTTAGGGATTGACACTTCCATGTACTTCTAAAAGTGGAGGTTAAAGGCTTGAAAAGGCAGGAAATCTATTTTACCAGAGGTGAAGGTGTCTGTGAACTTGACCAGGCTCAGTATACAGCAGGAACACTGCAGTGGAAATGGGGTTATATGAACATTTCTACATCAGATGACCCTTAGTTCTCTTCTCCCTCTCAGCTTCCAGGGTGCCGATGGCCAGGCCTGTACTCTGAGCAGAGATCCAGAGAAATCTTCTTTAGGCCTTTCTTTCTGGTCAGTTCACCTAGAGATACTGATATTGGAGATTATTTAATAGAATGTACCAGGATCGCTGTCCAGTAAAGTCCACAGTTGATACATGTAAGACTGGCCATATGATTGTGCTTCTAATTAGTGTATTAGTTTCTTGTCTTTAAATAGAATAGACAGTTCAAGATCATCAGACATCCAAGGAAAATTTCTAATATGAAAGAGATTGATATAACCAGAAATATTCAGATTGTCTTTTTTCTCTATTTTATATTAGATTTATTTTTTATAATTGTCTTCTAACACTTCTATAGGAACTTTGGTTCATAATCTCCAATTTTTTTCTTTTTCCTTCCTTAAAAACATTGTTTTGAGGGGCGGTACCTGTGGCTCAAAGCAGTGGGGTGCGGGCCCCATATATCGGAGGTGGTGGGTTCAGACCCAACCCCGGCTGAAAACTGCAGGAAAAAAAAATCATTTTTTTGAGATAGCTATGTTGCCTGGGCTGGCCTCAATCTTCTCTGCTCAAGCGATCCTACCACCTCACTCATCCAAGTAGCTGGGACTACAGGTACAAGGTACCATGTCCAGCTATGTTCTCCGGTTTTTAATTTTCAAGAGGCTGAGTTGCAGTCTGGAGCCTCTGCTGTGTGGCCAACCTTGCCAGCACCCAAGGCCACTCCCAATGCAGAGGGCAGCTGGGCTGCACTGGTTGTGGGCAACCCCTCCCTAAGGGGAGCAGGACGGCCTGGTCTTCTGACCCCCAGGCCTGCTCTGCACTGTCCCTCTAGTGTCTGTGCATGAGTGTCTGTCAGGCCTCAGATCAACACATCACCTGTAAGAGCCTGGTGACAAGGGTCACTGGTGGCTGCTTCCCCGCTCCCTCTGTGTCCACAGGCAGGGCAAACTGAAGGTGCTCTGCATGACTCCCATCTCAACAGGCATGGTGCTGAGTCCTCTGGGGAGGCTTCCTGCAGAAGGAAGTGGGTTTAGGGACAGAATGGTCACAGCTGGGGTGATGCTACCCAAAGGGAAAGAAATCAGTGAGTCAGAAGCACCAAAGTGCTGATCACAATCGCAATTGCAGAGACATAGTATCAACACACGTGCCTGTCAGTGGGTGGGTGGGGCAATACTCAGTCATGAGAAAGAATGAAACAGTGTTGTGGGCAGCAACTTGGAGGGAAAGACAAGTCGTTATCTAAGGGAGGTCACTCACCGAGAGAAACCTAAACACTGGACGTCCTCCACATGTGTGAGCTGAGCTTGGCCCCAGAAGGACAATCAGGGCAGTGTAATGGACCCTGGAGACTCCTGGGTGGGGGAGACAAAAGGGAGGCAGGGGTGTGCCTATGGGTGCTCCTGTGGGGACAAGTGTGCACTATGGCGGGGATGGGTGTACTGAAGCCCTGACTTCACCACTGTACAAACTGTATGTGCCACAGAATTCTACTTGCCACCTAAATCTAATAAAATTTAAAAAAGAAAAATCCCCAAACAAAACAAGAAGAAACAAACATGCAAGAAAAGTTGGGGGATACAGAGGAAACCACTCAGGAGAGAGCACCTGCGTGTCAGGGAGCACAGAAAAACGGATTGCCATTCTGTTGCTGCTGGGGTTTCAGCAGGACAGATAAGGCCGGGATCACCCACTTTCCTCCCTCTTTACCTTGAATGTGGATGAATTTTTGAGGTGTGGTTGTGCCCATGACCATGAGCAATCACTGTATGCTGGAAACTGAGCCCTTCTGGAAACTGTGCCCAGGAACATCTCTAATCCTTATCTCAGCCCTACAAGGCAGGAGCCGTGACCCATTTTATTTCTCAGATGAAGAGACTGAAGCTCAGAGAGGAGAACTGTGCAAAGACGTTACACAGTAGAGATGGAACCCAAACTCAGATCTGGCACCTGCCAGGGTCTGTGCCGTCACCCTTGGGCTCTTCCTTTCCCGTGGAGGGCCGGAGGGCTCCAGCCTCACAGCATCCACTTCACACCCCACTCAGGTGCAGCTCAATTTCTCTCTTCTGAGAACAGAGGCCCAAATGTGGAGAGAGGGTTGGAGACTCCCTGCAAGGTTGATATTGAATCACTTATCTCAGGCATCCTCAAACTTTTTTTTTTTTTTTTATTGTTGGGGATTCATTGAGGGTACAATAAGCCAGGTTACACTGATTACAATTGTTAGGTAAAGTCCCTCTTGCAATCATGTCTTGCCCCCATAAAGTGTGACACACACCAAGGCCCCACCCCCTCCCTCCTTCCCTCTTTCTGTTTCCCCCCCATAACCATAATTGTCATTAATTGTCCTCATATCAAAATTGAGTACATAGGATTCATGCTTCTCCATTCTTGTGATGCTTTACTAAGAATAATGTCTTCCACTTCCATCCAGGTTAATACAAAGGATGTAAAGTCTCCATTTTTTTTAATGGCTGAATAGTATTCCATGGTATACATATACCACAGCTTGTTAATCCATTCCTGGGTTGGTGGGCATTTAGGCTGTTTCCACATTTCGGCGATTGTAAATTGAGCTGCAATAAACAGTCTAGTACAAGTGTCCTTATGATAAAAGGATTTCTTTCCTTCTGGGTAGATGCCCAGTAATGGGACTGCAGGATCAAATGGGAGGTCTAGCTTGAGTGCTTTGAGGTTTCTCCATACTTCCTTCCAGAAAGGTTGTACTAGTTTGCAGTCTCACCAGCAGTGTAAAAGTGTTCCCTTCTCTCCACATCCAGGCCAGCATCTGCAGCTTTGAGATTTTGTGATGTGGGCCATTCTCACTGGGGTTAGATGATATCTCAGGGTTGTTTTGATTTGCATTTCTCTAATATATAGAGATGATGAACATTTTTTCATGTGTTTGTTAGCCATTCGTCTGTCATCTTTAGAGAAAGTTCTATTCATGTCTCTTGCCCATTGATGTAAGGGATTGTTGGCTTTTTTCATGTGGATTAATTTGAGTTCTCTATAGATCCTAGTTATCAAGCTTTTGTCTGATTGAAAATATGCAAATATCCTTTCCCATTGTGTAGGTTGTGTCTTTGCTTTAGTTATTGTGTCCTTAGCTGTACAGAAGCTTTTCAGTTTAATGAAGTCCCATTTGTTTATTTTTGTTGTTGTTGCAATTGCCATGGCAGTCTTCTTCATGAAGTCTTTCCCCAGGCCAATATCTTCCAGTGTTTTTCCTATGCTTTCTTTGAGGATTTTTATTGTTTCATGCCTTAAATTTAAGTCCTTTATCCATCTTGAATCAATTTTTGTGAGTGGGGAAAGGTGTGGGTCCAGTTTCAGTCTTTTACATGTAGACATCCAGTTCTCCCAACACCATTTATTGAATAGGGAGTCTTTCCCCCAAGGTATGTTCTTGTTTGGTTTATCAAAGATTAGGTGGTTGTAAGATGTTAGTTTCATTTCTTGGTTTTCAATTCGATTCCAAGTGTCTATGTCTCTGTTTTTGTGCCAGTACCATGCTGTCTTGAGCACTATGGCTTTGTAGTACAGACCAAAATTTGGTATGCTGATGCCCCCAGCTTTATTTTTATTACTAAGAGCTGCCTTAGCTATACGGGTTTTTTTCCGGTTCCATACAAAACGCAGAATCATTTTTTCCAAATCTTGAAAGTACGATGTTGGTATTTTGATAGGAATGGCATTGAATAGATAGATTGCTTTGGGAAGTATAGACATTTTAACAATGTTGATTCTTCCAATCCATGAGCATGGTATGTTCTTCCATTTGTTAATATTCTCTGCTATTTCCTTTCTGAGGATTTCACAGTTTTCTTTATAGAGGTCCTTCACCTCCTTCGTTAGGTATATTCGTAGGTATTTCATTTTCTTTGAAACTATGGTGAAGGGAGTTGTGTCCTTAATTAGCTTCTCATCTTGACTGTTATTGGTGTATACAAAGGCTACTGATTTGTGGACACTGATTTTATATCCTGAAACATTACTGTATTTTTTGATGACTTCTAGGAGTCTTGTGGTTGAGTCTTTGGGGTTCTCTAAGTATAAGATCATGTCATCAGCAAAGAGGGAGAGTTTGACCTCCTCTGCTCCCATTTGGATTCCCTTTATTTCCTTGTCTTGCCTAATTGTATTGGCTAGAACTTCCAGCACTATGTTGAATAGTAAAGGTGACAGAGGACAACCTTGTCTGGTTCCAGTTCTAAGAGGAAAAGCTTTCAGTTTTACTCCATTCAGTAAAATATTGGCTGTGGGTTTGTCATAGATAGCTTCAATCAGTTTTAGAAATGTGCCACCTATGCCTATACTCTTCAGTGTTCTAATTAGAAAAGGATGCTGGATTTTATCAAATGCTTTTTCTGCATCTATTGAGAGGATCATGTGATCTTTATTTTTGCCTTTGTTGATATGGTGGATAACGTTTATGGACTTGCGTATGTTAAACCAGCCTTGCATCCCTGGGATGAAGCCTACTTGATCATGATGAATGACTTTTTTGATGATAAGCTGTAATCTATTGGCTAGGATTTTGTTGAGAATTTTTGCGTCTATATTCATGAGTGAGATTGGTCTGAAATTCTCCTTTTTGTTTGGGTCTTTTCCTGGTTTTGGTATCAGGGTGATGTTTGCTTCATAGAATGTGTTGGGGAAGATTCCTTCTTCCTCAATTTTTGGGAATAATTTCTGCAGTACAGGAATAAGCTCTTCCTTGAAGGTTTGATAGAATTCTGGAGTGAAGCCATCTGGACCAGGGCATTTTTTAGTTGGAAGATTTTTTATTGTTTCTTTGATCTCAGTGCTTGAAATTGGTCTGTTCAGGAGCTCTATTTCTTCCTGGCTGAGTCTAGGGAGAGGGTGTGATTCCAAATATTGATCCATTTCCTTCACATTGTCAAATTTCTGGGCATAGAGTTTCTGGTAGTATTCTGAGATGATCTCTTGTATCTCTGTGGGATCAGTTGTTATTTCCTCTTTATCATTTCTGATTGAGGTTACTAGAGATTTTACTTTTCTATTCCTCGTTAGTCTGGCCAAAGGTTTATCTATTTTATTTATTTTTTCAAAAAAACAACTGCTTGTTTCATTAATTTTCTGAATGATTCTTTTGTTTTCAATTTCATTGATCTCTGATTTGATTTTGGAAATTTCTTTTCTTCTACTGAGTTTAGGCTTAGATTGTTCTTCTTTTTCCAATTCCATAAGATTGCTTGTAAGATTGTTGATGTGCTCTCTTTCTGTTTTTCAAATGTAGGCATCTAAAGCGATGAATTTTCCTCTCAAAACTTCTTTTGCAGTATCCCACAGGTTTTGGTAGCTTGTGTCTTCACTGTTGTTATGCTCAAGGAAGTTAATGATTTCCTGTTTTATTTCTTCCTTCACCCATCTGTTATTCAACAGAAGATTGTTTAATTTCCATGCCTTTGGGTGGGGTCGAGCATTTTTGTTAGAGTTGAGTTCCACCTTTAGTGACTTATTGTCTGAGAGAAGATACAAGGTAAAATTTCAATTCTTTTGATTCTGTTGATATTTGTTTTGTGTCCCAGGATATGATCAATTTTGGAGAATGTTCCATGGGGTGATGAGAAGAATGTATATTCTTTGTCTTTGGGGTGGAGTGTTCTATATGCATCTATCAAGCACAGTTGTTCTAGGGTCTCATTTAAATCTCTTATGTCTTTGTTTAATTTCTGTTTAGAGGATCTGTCCAGCTCTGTAAGAGGAGTGTTAAAGTCCCCTGTTATGATGGTATTATCAGATATCATATTGCTCAGACTGAGTAAGGTCTGTTTCAAGAATCTGGGAGCATTTAAATTGGGTGCATAAATATTTAGAATTGAAACATCTTCTTGTTGTATTTTTCCCTTGACCAATATAAAGTGATCGTCTTTGTCATTTTTGACTTTAGTTGCTTTAAATCCACATGTATCTGAAAATAAGATCGCAACTCCTCTTTTCTTCTGAATGCCATTTGCCTGAAAAATTGTCTTCCAACCCTTGACTTGGAGCTTTAATTTGTCTTTTGAAGCCAGGTGTGTTTCTTGCAGACAGCAAATGGATGGCTTGTGTTTTTTAATCCAGTCAACCAATCTATGTCTCTTCAGTGGGGAATTCAAGCCATTATCATTTATTGAGATAATTCAGAAGTGTGGTAGTATTCTATTCGTCTTATTTTGTGAGAGTCCATTGCTTTGTTTTATCTTTTGCATCAGTGTGGAGGTTAGGTTCTGTCCTTTAATTTCTGAGTTCTTACATTGCTGCTGATCCATTGTGGTGGTCAGTGTGCAGAACAGGTTGAAGTATTTCCTGTATTGCTGGTCTTGTTGTGGCGAATTTCCTCAATGTTTGTATATCCGTAAATTATTTGATTTCTCCATCAATTTTGAAGCTTAGCTTAGCAGGGTACAGAATTCTGGGCTGGATATTGTTCTGTTTAAGTAGATTAAAGGTAGATGACCATTGTCTTCTTGCTTGGAAAGTTTCATTAGAGAAGTCTGCGGTCACTCTGATGGATTTGCCCCTGTAGGTCAGCTGGCGCTTACTCCTGGCAGCTTGCTTCTTTTGTCTTGACTTTGGACAGGTTCATCACAATGTGTCTTGGAGAAGCTCGGTTAGAGTTGAGGCGACCTGGGGTCTGATATCCCTCTGAAAGCAGTGTGTCAGACTCTTTGGTGATGTTTGGGAAATTTTCTTTTATAATATTCTCTAGTATGGCTTCCATTCCTCTGGGGGCATTCTTCTTCCCCTTCTGGGATTCCTATAACTCGTATGTTGGAACGCTTCATAAAGTCCCTTAATTCTGACAGTGAACGTTCTGCTTTCTCTCTCTTCTTTTCTGCCTCTTTTACTATCTGAGTTATCTCAAAAACTTTGTCTTCTACCTCTGAAATTCTTTCTTCTGCGTGGTCTAACCTGTTACTGATACTTTCCATTGCATCTTTAAGTTCCCTAATTGACTGTTTCAGTTCCTTCAGCTCTGCTATATCCTTTTTATATTCTTCATATCATTCATCTCTTATTTGATTCTGTTTTTGGATTTCTTTTTGGTTATTTTCCACTTTATTAGCAGTTTCCTTCATTGTTTCCATCATTTCTTTCATTGTTTTCAACATGTGTATTCTAAATTCCCTTTCTATCATTCCTAACATTTCTTTATAGGTGGAATCATCTGCAGTAGCTGCCTCATGGTCCCTTGGCGGGGTTGTTCTGGACTGGTTCTTCATGTTGCCTGGAGTTTTCTGCTGATTCTTCCTCATGAGTGATTTCTTTTATCTGTTTCCTTGCCCTAATTTTCCTTTCACTTCCTCTTGCTCTTTAAGTTCTCATGCCTGTGGACTAAGGGTTACAGGACCAGAAGGGTGAGAAGGTTGAAGAGCAAAAAATGGATGAAAGAAAGGAGGACCGAGTGATAGGAAAAAAAAGAAAAATAGAGAAAGGAGAGGGGGTGGGTAAAAGGAATATTGATAAAAAGAAGAGAGGCACAGAAAGAGTGAGACAGAGCAATATAGGTGTACAGTAAGGTACTTTGACACAACCTTAAAAAAAAATTCACCTTCTGGGGGTGCCCAGTTGGGTGGTTCCCTTGAGGTCAGCAGCTCTTTTCTAACCTGATCAGACACAGTACCCCAACTCCACCCAGTAGAGAGGAAAGACAAAAATGCTATAAATCAAACCCAAAGAAGCAAACAGAAAACTTTACAGGATAAAATTGTGTGAAAAACCAAATAATAGCAGTAGAAACACTAGCAAAAATGAAGTTCTAATTATTGAAAAAGACAGCAATAGGAAATTATAATTAAACTAGAAAAATTGAGAAAGAAAAAGGATCTGTATGGAAAAGGTTGAAATTAAAAAACAAAACAACATCAACAACATCAAAATAAACAAAAAAAACACAACCAAACCAAAAATAAATAAAAATAAAAAGCCACAACCAAAAACAAAGCAGTATATATATGTTATTGAATATTGTCTGGGCAACACGTGGTCTTCTGGGGTATGAGATGTTAATCACAGTTCTGATACAACTGGAGGCTGCTGATTTCTCAAACCCCAGCAGGTAGACCCCCTAAATCTCTCTTCAGCCCACTTAAAAGGCACTTTGAACTTGTAAACTTGCTGAGCAGAAGCTTTCCCAGGAAAGTGCTTGTTGCTGGAATCACTGCTGAAGTGGCTATCCACTTACCCAGTGTGCCAAAACCGGTCTCACTCTGCCCCTGAGGGTTAGGGCTGCAAGGCAGCTCAGACCCCACCCTTAGGCTACTCGGTCGCTGGGTTACCAGGTCCCACCCGATTCTAGCTCTGCAACCCTGAGGGCGGAGCTTACTGGGGCAGATCGCTCACACTGGCTCCCTGTGACCCACAGCCAAACACTATTAGCTCTGTCTGGCTCAGCGGCTCAGACTGGGGCCCTGGACAACGGCCAAAGTTCTCCGCACTCCCGCTCAGGCTCTCCCTAAGGCAGTTCAACTGAGTGCCAAGTCCAAAGACACCAAAACAGTTCACAGGTAAGGCCTTTCTGGTTTGCAGTCTCGCTGCTACTGAACTTACAATTGCGGGCGGGTTTAGACGGACTGAACACACGCGACCACTTGCTGTTTTTCCACTGTTTTAGTCCTCCTCTTGGGGTCCAGAAGTCTCTCGCTGACTCCCTGTATCCTCACAGGGGTGATGATAGGCAGATCCCACCAGCCAGAGATGCCTGGAGTCCTATCTCCCCAGACTCACGGTGCCCAGATGCAAGGAAGCTGTTACTCGGCCACCATCTTGCTCCCATTCACACATTTTTTGAGCCCTTTACTTTCTCAAAGAATCTTAAGTCTTCCTAGTTGGTATAGAATTCTTGCATTTCCCTTGGAATCTTTAAGACATTGCTGCAGTTTCTTTAAGCTTCCTGTGTTGGGTCTTGGGGTTTCTGGTGCCATTTTGCTGCCTGGCCATTTGAGTGCTTGTAGGGCCATGGCAGTCAAGTGAGGACAATGCCACTCAACAGAGAACTGGGAACTACAAGGTCCTGGCAGCTGCTGTAGCATGCATACCAAGGAAACTCCTGCTACTTTTTGTTTTCTGATCTCTTCATTCTGTTGTGTTGGGTTATGCTGTTGTTTCTTGTTTTGTTTTGTTTTGAAATAGGGTCTCACTCCATCACCCAGACTGGAGAACAGTGGCATCATCATAGCTCTCTATAGCCTTGAACACCTAGGCTCAAGCCATCCTCTTGTCTCAGCCTCCTGAGTAACTGGGACTACAGGTTGTCCCAGCACACCTGACTAACTTCTTTATTTTTTGTAGAAACAGAGTCTCCCTGTGTTGCTCAGGCTGGTCTCAAACTCCTGGCCTCAAGTGATCCTCCCACCTCCCAAAGTGCTGGGATTACAGGCATGAACCACCAGGTCCAGCCCATTCTGCTCTTTATTGAATTATTTTTCTATTCCTGTGCCAATACAATCCTGTTTGAAGGACCACGGTTTTAAAATTCCATTTTTAAAAATGTGTATTTGGGGATTATTTTGATTAAATACTAATTAATGTGATATGCAGTTTAAATGAGGCAAAGGGCTAGTGGTGACTAGCAGTTCAGTCCCTAGGAGCTCTCTCTCCAGTTCTGCCATGTCCTTCCAGGCACACAGCTTATTTCTGCATATTCCTTAAGGAAAAATAAACAAGCACACACCAACAGACCCCCAAACTATAGCACGTCTCTGTATCTTGCTGGTTCTCTGTCCCTGTGGAGTTTATGCTTTTTGTAGCAAAGTGGAAATTTGTGTGACAAGTGTTTCAGGCACTGTGGGAGTCAGGCCAGGCCTCTCTGAGAGGCTGAGACTCAGAGACCCTCTAAGAAGCCAGAAGAGGGGACCAGATGGCCCCAGGTGGAGGGAGCATCGGGTCTGAGCCTCTGAGGGGCACGGAGTGAGCAGTATCAGGTGGAGAGATGGTGTTGTGAAGGCAGGAAAGGCTGGATTCTGGGGAACTTGGCTGTGTCCCTGTGCTGGCCATCTTCCCTTCTTGGAAAGTAATGGGATGATGAGTTGTTTCATTTAGAGTCAAGCCTTGCTCTGAGCAAAACTGAAATAGTAAAAACAGACATTAATTGGGAGCCTGTACATGCAGACACTATTCTAAGTCCTTTATTAGCAACTATGACCATTACAACAACCCTATGAGATCACTACCATTATCAGTGTCATCTCCATTTTACTTGTAACAACATTAAGGCACAGAAAGGTTAAATAACTTGTCCAAGGTCACATAGCAGGTAAGGGCAGGGCTGGGCCCTGAGCCTGTGTTTCTGGCTCTAGAGCCGGTGCACCTAACTCCATCTTCTGCTGCCGAGCTTTAATCTTCCTCGCCCCAGCCTCCCATTTCTGTTTCTCAGGCCAGTGCACCTTGTGCATAGCCTTTGAGAACAGGGTCCTGTGCGTTCTCAGGTCACCACCACGTGTGCCTCCAGGAAGGGCCTCCACGCACCATCCACTCAGACCTCAAGGACTCACATCCTGCCAAGGGGCCACGATGCTTCTGGAAACCACCTGTGAAAACCCTCATTTTCCACATGAAGAAACTGGGGTCAGAGGGACAGAGTGGGTGGGGAAGACAGAGAAAGGAGGTGTTTCCAGTGAGAGGAAAGAAAAGGAAGAGAGGGCAAGGGGGGACAAGTGTGGAAGTGCCTGTGAGACCGTGTTCTCGCTCCCAGGGGTGTCTCCACCTCTGTCACAGCACCCTGTGGGGAAGGACCTTACACCTCGGCATGGGCTGGGGGCACGGGGGGGAATGAGTATGAGGGGGTGGCACTGTCACCTCTGAGATGAGACTGGGTCTCCTCAGCTTGTGGGCTGGTGTCTCCTGTGTGGGCCTTTGTTGGGTTCACCTGTGTCCCCTCCAGAACTGTGAGGCCCCTCTGTGTCCCTCCAAGGGGTCTCAGCAAGGGAGCACCTGCCCAGAGAGCCTTCTCTCCCAGCAGCTTCTTGAAGTTTCTGGGGGATCTTGCAAGCTCTGGCACCTGCTCCCCTAGAAGTAGAAGCTGAGGGCTCCGTGTGCCAAGTTTCCCAAACTTCTCTGGGGTTTCTATGGCCCTCTGTTCTCACCCAGAGTTTTGATCTCACAGGAGAAGTGATCTGGCTTTTTCTCAGGGTCTCACAATGATAACTCACCCTAAAGCATGTCTATTTTAACTGCAGAAAATGTCTACTCTCTTGCAGTTCAAGAATCTTCTTGTTTTGTTTGTTTGTTCTCCCTAGTAAACTCTCCCTGTGGCAGGAGTCTTTGGCAAGGCATATACCCTTTCAAACTCATTGCTTATTCTGGTACCTTAGTTCTTGATTCTAAAAAAGCCCTTTCTCTCAAAGATTCCCCTTCTGTTGTGGACACACAAAGGCATTCATTCTAAAAGCTCAGAGGCCAGAAACTGTGTGGGGAGAGATGATTCAGAGAGAAAATTCATGGAAGTTGAGGGGTAGAAGGAAGATGCCTCAGTTAAATCTCACAAGGTCACCCCATGGTGCCTGACTACAAAAGCCACATCTGAAAAGCAGGAAGGAGAAACTGAGGAGAGGTGCAGAGCTCTCGTCTTACAGACCCTTATACAGAGCACGTGCTCACTCACATGTTCTCAGGACTACTTGTGCCTGCCGGTGCCCTGCCTCTTGCTTGGGAGACCTGGTCCTGTCCATACTTGGCCTTATTTGACTTTCTTGCAAAGCCTCCCTCTTCCAGAAAGCCCTCCCTGCTCCCAGGCACCTGGCATCACTCCCACCCCGAGTCCCCTGTCCTGGGCACTGGCTGTGTCATTCTACCCCTCACTGTGAATGGCCCTGTTGCACTTTTCTTAAAAAAATCATCATGTGGTACTGCTACTAGACCCCCTAGTGCAGCAGTTCTCAACCTGTGGGTTGTGACCCCTTTGAGGGTCGAACGACCCTTTCACAGGGGTTGCCTAAGACCATCAGGAAAGCACATGGTCTTAGGAACCGAGACACTGCTCCTGTATCTGTCCCCAGGCAAAAATAATTTTATGGTTGGGGGTCACCACAACATGAGGAACTGTATTAAAGGGTCGCGGCATTAGGACGGTTGAGAACCACTGCAGTGGCATGTAAGTCTCCTAGCCAGAAAGGGAGGCTCTGAGCAGCAAGGGCTGCACTTTGTCCAGGGATGGTGGACTTGGTTCTTGTGTCCAGGGGTGGTGGACTCACTCACGGGGTGTGGTCAGTCCTGAGTGGGTCTGTAAGATGCGTGAGTGCCTTGGCGGTGTCTCCTCCACCAGACTGGGGACTTTACTATCCCAATTTCCTGAGGCCATGTTCATTCCTGCAAATTGAGATAAACAACAGTGACACTTGCACCTGGACTATGTCCTGAGTCTGCAAGGTAAACTCCGCCTCTGTCACCATCTCCTGAGATCTCTGTGGTGTACGGCAGGGATGTCAAACTTTGGGTTTCTCTGGGCCACTTTGGAAGAAGAGTTGTCCTGGGCCACATTTTAAATATACAAACACTAATGAAAGCTGATGAGAAAAAAAAATTCCATGCTTGATTTCTGTGATATCTGCCCCACAGATAAGCAAAAAACCCCACTTATAATAATCATAGTTATGCAGCAGCCCATTCAGAGTCTTTTAAAATCATCAAGCAGATCTTAAATCTGCAACCACTAATATACAACGTGCACATATCTAAGTGATACATCCTTTTTGATATTTTTTATTATTAAAGAAAAATGGGCAACCTAAAGCTAGTGGGATACGTGACATGGTATTTGAGAAGCTAATGCATCAACCTCTGGTTTGATGGAAGTAATTGTAATTCTCAGTGAGTTCTCAGGGTGCCCACCAGGTATTTTGGTTCTAATTTTACTCTTAATGTGCTTCCTTTTTGAGAATAGTTGCTCACAACTGTAGGTGCTGCCAAAAAGTGATGATATGAGTGAGGCGTGAGGGATACTTTTCTCTGGAAAGACACGACCTGTGAGAGTCCAGGAGGGAGACAAGATCAGATTTTCCTTTAATCTGGTGTCAGATGCAGCTCTGTGCATTCCATGTGAAAATTGGCAGGCAACATATGTATGTCACCTGAAAATGGAATTTATGTCACCCGCAAATGCAAAAAATATTATTTTCCCAGAAATCTTGAAATACAGGGTGGACATAAAGTTCACATGCAATTTAAAATAGTTTAACATGGTAAATTGCACATAAATTTTATGTCAGCCTGTTTGTTTTCAAATTCTTCCGTAAGATTGAAAAAATGTATCTGCCATATTTTTTTGCTGTTCACAGGACTGTGTTTAGCCAATGTGTCAAAATGCATAAAATTATTTGCCTTAATTTGAGTTTGCCATAATTTCAGTTTCATTTAGAACACTGTTATTGTTAGAAACATTGTACTGATAACTTAGTTTTCAACTTGAAGACACATGTTTAACTCATTTAAATGAGCTGTTAAATCCACTAGAAATGCTAAACCTGTAAGCCAGTTTGCATTGTTAAGTTCTGGCACAAATTTGGTTTTTGATACCATAAACGACTTCACAACATACTGAAAAATCATAAAGTCTTTTCAATATTTGGCCTCGACTTAGTCATCTTACTTCTGAAAAGTAAATGACATCACCATAGTCAGCATCAATGCTGTTAGGGAACTCTGAGAACTGGTCCCTCGACTTTTACGGAATTCAGTCTTGTTGAAGATTTGCATGACATTATTAAAAGTTTTGTGCATAAATTTTCTTTCTTTCTTTTTTTTTTTTGTAGAGACAGAGTCTCACTTTATGGCCCTCGATAGAGTGCAGTGGCATCACAGCTCACAGCAACCTCCAACTCCTGGGCTTAAGCGATTCTCTTGCCTCAGCCTCCCGAGTAGCTGGTACTACAGGCGCCCGCCACAATGCCCAGCTATTTTTTAGTTGCAGTTCAGCCGGGGCTGGGCTTGAACCCGTCACCCTCGGTATATGGGGCCGGTGCCATAAATTTTCTTGATGTGCTATGCACTGATACTTCATTAAGTATCATTAATGATTCTTTGTTCATTGTCAACAATGAACAAAGAAAATTGCTTTAACACATATTTTACTGCTTCATATAAATCTTTTGTATTAGGTGTGTTAATGGCACTAAAGGAGCCATTTCCTCAGGGACATCACGTTCATCATCAATACCTCTAGTGAAAATGGCACGTTGAGCCTTATTATAGCATCAGTGTCGTGATCCACAGATAAAGCATAGATTTTAAAATTAGCAGCTTTACTCTCCAAACTTCTTTCAGTAGATGTCATAGTTTCTTCAATTCCTCTGTCTATAGTCTGGTGAGACAAACTGGTTTTAGAAATACCCCCCTTTTATTCAGGGAAAATTACATGTGTCATGCTTTCCATATGTTGCTTAATCCACTCACCATCAGTAAATGGTTTTCATTTTTTAGCTATTAAATATGCTACCACATAACTAGCTGTTATATTGGAATCTATCTGAGTTGTAACTTTTTAAAACAATTTTTATTGACAAGACATACTTTTCTTTCTTCTGCTGTTTTGTCTTCACAAGAAGATCCTCCATACACCTGGAACTTGGCAGCGTTTGTTTGCATATAATGCCTTTTCAGGTTAGAGTCTTTGAAAACTTGCACAGATTCCCTGCAAATTAAGCAGATTGCCTTACTATTGGATTCCACAAAAAAGTAGTCATCTGTCTACTTTGCACTGAATGATCTTCCTTCATCTGTAATTTTGCTTTTGGGGGGTTCTATTTTCCTTTGAGATGTCACAAAAGCCATTATCACATTAAAAAAATAGTAATACATAAGGGACTATATGTACTTTCATTATGAAAATTAATCATCACGGGTGGCGCCTGTGGCTCAGTCGGTAAGGCGCCAGCCCCATATACTGAGGGTGGCAGGTTCAAACCCAGCCCCAGGCAAATTGCAACCAAAAAAAAAAAAAATAGCCGGGCGTTGTGGCGGGCGCCTGTAGTCCCAGCTACTTGGGAGGCTGAGGCAAGAGAATCGCTTAAGCCCAGGAGTTGGAGGTTGCTGTGAGCTGTGTGATGCCACAGCACTCTACCGAGGGCCATAAAGTGAGACTCTGTCTCTACAAAAAAAAAAAAAAAAGAAAATTAATCATCACAAAAACAAGCAGCTCGGCCCTTCCACATGCTGACTGCTGACACCAGCGAGGCAAAAGCTGACGGCAAAGTGCAGCAGGGTGGGGAGGCCCTCAAGGTAACGATGGAAGCCCCTCAGTGATGCAGGACAGTGTTCACCTGACTTCTATGGGACATCACATGCCTGGTGCTGCAGTTTTGAGTGGAAATATTATCGACAATCGCTGCCTCACCAAGTCACCACAAACACACACTACGTCTGGCGGTGTTAATTCAACTGTCTGCACTTGGAAGACAGCACCCTGGAGACAGCACTGTGCATAAAACTGGAGCTGTGTGCGTGTTGGTACACAGCAAGAGTAGTTGTGTTTATTTTAAGTGACATTGTGACTCAATGTTTTAGCCTACAAAGTTCACAGAGAACTGTGCAATCGAGTTCTGCCAAAAATCACAAAAATATCTCATAATATTTTACATTTATGATTTTGTATTGGGTCACATTCACAGCCATTTGGGGTCTGTGGGTTGGACATCCTGGTCTAGGATGCACCTGCCAGGCTCACCTCCCAGCCTGGAGTGCCCTGCTCTCTCGTCAGGCTGCTGCACCTGCTGTTCTTCTGCCCTGTCGGCCCTTCCTCTGCCATCTACAACACCTCTGTCTCCTGAGAGGCACAGAGGTCTCAAGTGTAGCTGCTGCCTGGGCCTTCCTACTCCCCTACAGGCAAACCTGAGCACGCCCTCCCTCCCCACACGTCCTTACAGACCACCTCCTTCAGCTTTTTTTATTTTGATGACTGGTGGTTACCTGCAAAATACAAGATAAAACACTCTATGCCATGATTTTAGACATCTGTTGATACACAAATGTGAAAAATGGCTTTCTAACTACCTGCCTCCTGCTTTCTGGTTTGATGTTTATATTGTTAAACATGTTTCTTACATTTATATATATCGACCTTTGTGTTTCTTGTCACACCAATTTTGACAGTAAACTTACATTGACCCCACAGTTTACCTGCCCTCTATTAAGAACTATTCTTTATTCTCCTAAAGGGTTGTACTGATGTCGACTCCCACCAGTAATGTGTAAAACTTCCAGACGAGGTAATTAAAACCCTCCTCACACAACATAATTGTGACTAACGTTATGTGTCTGTTGCTCTTTGAGATTCAGTCCTTGGAGGTAGGGACCAAGGTGACTGCAGCACCAGGCATGTGATGCAGGACCCAGGGCCTGCAGCATCACTGACATAGCTGAGGATGTGATACTGAACTCGGAGGTAAGTGAGAGAGCTTACTGGGGGCACCTCGTGTGCAGAGCTTTAACTGACTTTCTACGGACTGGGCCAGTTCTACAGGGGCAAAGGGGAATTTACAGATTCTGGTCTGAAATGCAAATTATTTCTAAATGGTGAAAAAGATAACCCCAATAGTACAGTTTTTGGTCCTTTGAGCATTAACTAGTTTTGTACCTAAGGTAATAGCCATATCCTAATGCTCCTTTATTAAGTTGCCTAAAATACCCTCCTCTTTAGATTTTCATGTGATAGAGTTTTAACATCTTACTGGTTCTCTCTTAACTAATGAGTTAAATAGAATCTTTGACATATATTTATTTTATTTTATTTTATTTTATTATTTATTTATTTATTTATTTTTGTGGAGACAGAGTCTCACTTTACCGCCCTTGCATGAAGTTCAGTTTTTATCTCTTTGGAAATTATACTTTGGCAGAAAAATATGGTATTAGTAGAAATTGTAACCCCTCAATAGTTTATAATGGGCAGCTCATTCAGGGCTAGAATGTCTTTCACTTGTTTTTTGTTTGTTTGTTTGTTTTTGCTGTGGCATCATAGCTCACAGCAACCTCCAACTTGAGTGCAAGTGATCCTCTTCCCTCAGTTTTTCTATTTTAATAGAGACGGGGGTCTTGCTTTTGCTCAGGCTGGTCTCAAACTCCTGAGCTCAAGCAATCCACCCGCTGGGCCTTTCTTTCCCTTCCTTAAGCAATTATGTTGCAGGAAGTAGGACCAGTGTAGGGTTAAGAGGAAGAATTTATTGCCTCTGGTGAGACTCCACTGAATATTCCTGGTAGTGAAGAGCTTTTATTCTTGGGTATTTCAGAAATAAACCAACCTCTGTCTTTCCTGTTAAAGAGAATCTTAACTGGTGTCAAAGCACTGTCGCCATCCACACTCTACTCTTCCCTGAGTCTGCTTTTATTAGAAAGAACCCCTCTGTCTGTCCTGACAAACCCTGACAGTTGTTCTACCCTTTATCCTCCCTAGCAGCAGCTGGGGACGCTTTTGCCCCCTAGGGGACATTTGGCAATGCCTGGAGACACATTTGATGGTCACAACTTGGGGGTTCTGTTGGCCAGCAACGCTGCTGAACATCTATGCCCAGTGGGTGCCCATGACAAAGACCTGCCTGTCCCCAAATCTCCATGGTGTCAGGATTGTGCAAGCTTGTTCTAAAGAGGATATGACTTTGCATTCTCTTTGCATTTTACAAATGAACAAAGGGGGGCCCAGGAACGTTAGTTGCCCTGTCCAAGGTCACACAGCAAAAGAGAGATGAAGTGGGCGGCGCCTGTGGCTCAGTGAGTAGGGCGCCGGCCCCATATGCCGAGGGTGGCGGGTTCAAACCCAGCCCCGGCCAAACTGCAACCAAAAAATGGCCGGGCGTTGTGGCGGGCGCCTGTAGTCCCAGCTGCTCGGGAGGCTGAGGCAGGAGAATCGCGTAAGCCCAAGAGTTAAGAGGTTGCTGTGAGCCATGTGACGCCACGGCACTCTACCCGAGGGCGGTACAGTGAGACTCTGTCTCTACAAAAAAAAAAAAAAAAAAAAAAAAAAAAAAAGAGAGATGAAGTAGGGGCCAGACCACTGTCCTTTAGGACCATTGTTTACTGTCAAGTGTGTTGTTTTAAAAGTTATGGCTAGAGCTGGGTAAGTAGGTGTCACTACAGAAGGTGTCAGGGCACAGGTGATAGAAAAGGAGAGAGGCTGCTGAGAAGCTGGGGGAGAAGGAGAGGGGTGGGATGTAAGTCCCTTTGCTCTCATCCACAGAGAGCTGATGCTGGGCTAGAGCCTGTGCACATCTAGGGATTTGCACTGGGGCTGGGGCTGCCACGGGAGTCTGGTGCCCTTAACCAAGTTCTCGCACCCTCTCTCCCTAGCAGTCTGCACTGGTGACCTGGCTGGTCCTGTGGGAAGCCCTCATATTTCCAGACAGCCTTTCTTGGGCTTACAAAGCAGTGTTGTGGGTGGCAGAGACTGAAGCCCTTTTCTCTGGGAAGTGGGAGGGCAGGTAAAGAGGTCAGTTGAGTCTTTATAAACAAGAAGCTGGTGGTACAGGAAGGGCACGCGTGACTGCTCCCCACCATGCAGCAGCAGTAGAGTCAGCTCTGGGAGCTCCCGGGAAGGTCTGGGTAGCTCTTCAGGGAGATCACAGGCATAGCCTTCTTGTCTCCTGATCCCAACCCTGCTAGTTGATGCTTCTGAGCAACATCAACGTCTGCAGGGGCTGTGCAAAGCCTACAGAAATGTTAGAAGGGGCTGAACAGGCTGGTACAAAACTGCTTGACCTTATAGCTAGCTGGTCATTGGGCCCTGCATGTCCCCACCTCAGAGCCTTTGCGGACTCCCTTCTCTGCACCTGATAGCCCATCTCCTGTGCCTGTTCCCTCCCCTTGCCCAACATCGAGTTCCTTCTGTTCTCTGATGCTATTTCCTCCTAGAAGGTCCTCCCTTTGTCTCCATCTGGAAGGGACCACGTTGTTCCCTGAATTCTTGCAGCCTATCTCTCTTTTTTGCAAATGTTTTTGCAAAATGCCCGTTTTTTGCAAATGTCACAATTTTCTCTATATCAGGGTGGTGTCCCCCAGATTCATATGTTAAAATCCTAATCCCGATATGATAATATTTGGAGATGGTGTCTCTGGGAGGTAGTTGGGTCATAACAGTTGAGCCCTTGTGAGAAGTTCAGTGCCCTTATAGGAAGAAGAGGGTCAGCTCCTTTCACCCTCTGCCACAAGAGAAGACCACCATCTCAGCTGGGGGCGGTGGCTCATGCCTATAATCCCAGCACTCTGGGAGGCTGAGGTGAGGCTGAGGCTGAGTTAGAGATCTGCCTGAGCAAGACCGAGACTTCATCTCTACTAAAATAGACAAAAACTGAGGCAAGAGGATCACTTGAGCCCAAGAGTTGGAGGTTGCTATGATCTATGACACCATGGCACTCTACTTAGGGCAAAAGCTTGACACTCTGTCTAAAAAAAAGAAGAAAAAGACCACCATCTCCTCTCCAGCAAGCAGGCCCTCCCCAGATGGTGGGGCTATGGTTGACCTCACCTCAGGTGTCCCAGCCTTCCTCCTGACTATGACAGATACATTCTTGTTGCATGCAAGCAGCCTGATCTAAGACATCTGATTCTCCTTGTTATGTGATTTCCTAAGAGAAAATGCAAAGTCAGTTTTGTGAAAAACTAAGAGGAGGTGGCAGCTGTCTGTGCCCATAGCTCCAGCCAGCTCTTTAGGAAGCTGGGTTTCCAGGGGTTGGCTGGCTGGTCTCTCTCTGCTTTTTCCACAAGGGCCAACTAAGCTGACCCCTCTCTCCTGGGGACTGGAGAGTAGTTCTCTGGCTTGAGCTTCTGCCCCCTTCTTTCTCAGGACTGAGGTCCCTGGAAGTCAGTCTGGAGGTATCTTCAGGACTCATCCTCATACCTGCACCATCCCAAGCAGTTCAGAAGAGCATCTCCACCCCAAACAGAAGCAGGGCTCTGGCTGCACGGGGAGGAGACCTGGTGACCAGACCCTCCCTCTCGCCGGTCACCGCCTTTATCCTCGCCTTTCTCCCTTCTAGTCTGGACGTGAGGGGGGCTTATTCCTCTTGCATTCCCACTTCTCTTCCTGTGTGGGATTTTGACTTACACAAGTGCTCAAATCCACATTACTGGATGAATGAATGAGAGCTTTCTCTGCTGCAATATCTGCTCAGACGGGCTGAGGACCTCGGTTCCTAACTGAAGGGGCGGACACTGGCCACCCGACCTGCTTTTTCTCCCTGTCTTTGCTCCAGATCCCTGAGGAGCCTGTCTTATCCACACCTGGTGGTAAAATGTTAGAAATGGGTGATTGGGAGGATTCTTAGAATCCCCTGCCCAGAACTAAAGGATGAGAGATGGAGCAGGAGGGATTCTGTGATCACTAGAGTAGAAAAATAGAGAAGCAAGAAAGTTCTGACGTAACCTTTCCAAACTTTAAGAGAAGGGAAACATTCTATTTCTTTTAGTGTGAGGCCTCAGACAGAGGAAGCTGTAAAAAGAAATCCTCCAGCTGAGTTTTAGCAGAATCTGGAAACCAAAGAATCTTTATGAAAAAATGGGTTTGGTCCCAGCAGGAATACAGGTTGCTCATCAAATGTCTTGCCTGCCTGTGTTCAAACTTAGGCCGCCTTTCTGAAGTCCCACCACGCTTCAGTGTCATCCAGTGTCTTCGGAGTCCTTGACATTTAATCATTCACACCTGCTTTTACTGCCTCATTTATATTACCACTGCGGACATAATATTATCAGGCAATTAAGCAGCATAGTATCTTGCAAAACTCGCTATCTGCCACACAGGTCCTAGGTGGTGGTTGAAACAGTTGAGTTGGCAATCATGGGAACATTAAAGCGTTTTATGGGAATTGAGAAAAGACAAGGCATACTGGATTTCACTGGCTGAAAGCTAAACCTTCTAACTCCCTGGTGAAGCATGTTTGCCTAGTATCCAAATTGAGTTTCTAGTTGTAAAGTTTGCCTTCAGGAGCAAAATTAAATCAATGGTACTTCAGAAACCCCGAGGAGAAAGTGAGAGGTAAGTGAGCAAAGTCAACCAGGTCAGAGTGAAATGTTTGGGTGGTCTTCAAATTTGCTGAAAAGAGAAAAGAATTCTATTCAGCATGGGGGGGGATAAAATATAGCATATAAGTTTAAAACGATGCTTCTGTTTTCTGGTCTGGCGTGTAGGCACTGCAGAGATCTAGGTGAAACCTTCCCTTTTCCCTTTATCTGGTTTGCTGAAAGATCAACTCACAATAGCGGCAGATTAATAAGAGAAAGGTTTATTCCCAAATACCATGTGCATGTGGGGAACCACAGGAATGCTTACCCAATGTCTCATTGATGGCCAGAGACCTTTATAGATGCCTTTTGGAAGGGAGGGGGGAGAATGTGGAAAGTACAGATGCAGCAAGTGGTTGGTGGAAGTGGAGTGGGGAATGTATAGATGGAGGAAAACAGATTGTCTTGTAAATTAACCCAAGATGGGTATCTGAGCTTCAAATGACCTTGGAGCCAGGTCTATTAACATGTAATAAGGAAGTGAGCAGCCTCTTTTTGATCCTCAACCAGGTTACTCAGGTTTTATGCAGAAAGAGAAAAGACCTCTTTCAATGCTTCCTGATCATGAATGACCTTTAATTCAAAATAAATATTCTTTATACCAAGGAGTCACATTTTGGGGCAAATTTTTCTTAGCTCCTTCAGTGCTCAGATGTCACCACTCTGTCCAGCCAACAAGCACACTGAGAAATTGACACCTCTTCTCACCTCTGTTGGAGAAATGAGGTCACAGGTGAATTGCTGCCCCCGAGGCTGGAGAGACGGACAAGGCTACCCAGAGAATCAGGACCTGCTGGAGCAGAAACCTCCCTGGGAACTTGGTATCTAGTGCCACGTGGATATCCCTCCCACCCTCTCACCCACTGAGGATCAGTCCCTCAGGATCAAGATGCCGGCGGCAGAACTGGCCGTGAGGCCCAGAAGGAATTTGACTGTGAGTTAGTCCAGACTGAGTTAGTCCATCCAGGCCAAACATCCCGTCTGGCCCTGATTGTAGCCTTGGGTGGAAGAGTCAGCAGCCCTGATTTACAGTTCTGCCAAGGGCCTTGGGACCCACCACACAGTCATGTGGTGAATAAATTCTCCTGCCTGGTACACCTTGCTTTGAGGGAGGGATGAAAACATCATGCTGATGTGATGGTTTTGGAAAACATAGAGCCTTTTACACCCTGGTTGACATGGTTGATGGTAATATCCTTTTCTTATGCTATTGAGTGTGGATAACAGCAATATTTAAGCCATTCCTTCCCTGAGGGCAGATGAGGAGCACAGGGGAACCACCTCTGTCCACTTAGCTCCTCCAGCAGGATCCCTGGGCCATACAGTCAGAGGGTAGCTGCTGATCTTCCTTCAGGCTCTCTCAGTCCTAGAGAGCAGGGTCTGCCCTGCTGGTTGCCCATGTGGGCAGCTCCAGCTTCAAGTTAGTCTTAACACCCTCAGGCTGCATGCTACTGGCATGGGGAGAGAAGCCCTAAGAGGGGCTGGCCTTGGTGGCTGGATCAGGGGCAGATTCTTCCATGTAGTGGTGGCCGGGCTCCCACCCTTGTGAGTTTGGGATTTGACCTCTGATAACTGGTTGGATAAGTGGAACCTACACTGGCCCCTCACTGGAGCCTCTGACTGCTGGCCTGGCTCTCTGCAGTGAGGCATCTTGGAGGAAGCTTCCTTTCCTCCCCATTAATAAGAAAAATTCACAAAGCCCTCATGACCTAGGGGTCCATCGGTCCCAGGAGGAGGAGGTGGGACAGTGGAGGCCTGGACAGGGCTTACACTCTGCGTGCATTTCCTGTCTGATTCTCACTACCAGCTGTGACGTAGATGCCCCACTGTCTCCACTTAACACATGAGAACATGGAGGGGGCACAGAGATGGTGAACTGCTGCCACTGTGTTCCCTGAGTAGAAAGGGGGCAGAGGCAGTGTCCGATCCATGGATTCCAAATCCAGGGTTCCAGCCTCATTGCCCAGGCACCCTCCCTCACAGGTGCCTACACTTCTCTGTGTCTGCAGGCCTGGTATCTTGGCTCAGAGCAGACACTGGAGCAGGCAGTCAGACACAAACAGGGAGGGAGATGTTGCTAGTGACTCAGGTGCCTCTGGTGGCAGAGATGGTTTCAAGTTCACAAACCCCAGGTGCACAGGGGACTGTTCCTCAGCCTCTGCTGCACTCAGGTGGGGTCTACAGAATGAGGGTCCCTCAAGCCAGGCACACGGAAACTCTCACTGGTTCTATTTCTCTTTCCTTTTCCACTGGGTCTGGGAAGTGGATGTAGAAGGTGTGGGCAGGACAGAGCTGCACCATGGAAGGAGCTGGGTCTCATGTCTCCCCGTGAGAAGAGCCGTCCAGGGAATGGACACAGGGGGAGCACAGGCTGGACCTCGGCCTGAGCAGGATGCTGCTTGTACATGGGGCGAAGCTGTTGAGATCTTGAGTTTCATCTGAGCACTTAGACCCTCCCACTGACTAATTCCTTAGAAAGGTTTATTTTAGGCCACTGGAGTTTGTCACCTCAGAAAGGACAGAGGAGGCTGGTGTGGCACACGGAAGCGGGGCTTTTCAATGCCTAGAGATGGCCCCATTGGAGATGAGGAACTTGTGGACATGTTAGAGTCATTGCAACCGATATGGGAAATGGGAAAAGTCTTATAATGTTAGAACTGGTGACTCTGTCATCAGCTTGCTCTACTAGAATTCGGATTCCCTTCCTCAGCCCTAAAGCACAAGAGAGCCTTAGTCTGATGTTGGAAGATGGCGAGTTTGGCTTTTATTCCCCAGGTGTCAGATGGGGAAATGGAGGGAGCTGACTTGACGTACTCAAGGTCACTTCTGCAGTAAGTAACAGAGCTTGGACTTGGAGCCTGGTTTGTCTGCTGCCAAGGCCAGGAATTTCTGTCTGTGCTGCCCTGTTTTATCAGTTAGTGCACAGTGTCTGCCGTGATTATCCTAAGAAATCCTCACACACAGTGTTGCTTGGAGTTTCCCCACTGGTCTTTCTTTGTTGTTTTCTATTGGTGGTGACCCCACTTTCTTTTCTTCCACTTCCTAGATGGAGGGCCGGGGCTGTCCTGTCTGGTGCACACTTTCCAGGCCGTGACGCTCTCAACTCTGCTGCCGATTACAGTCTCCTCAGGGACTTAAAAAATGGTGATGCCTGGGTCCCATCCTTGGGGATTCTTACTTGTCTAGGTTGGGGCCTGGGCATTAGCATTTTCTAGAAGGCTCCAGGGGGGTTTAAGGCACAGCCAGGATTAAGAACCATTGTCCTAAGAGCAGCCTTGGGCAGTGGAGCAGGTGTGGAAAAGGGGGAGACTGCGTATTTACCTCCAGTGAGATAGACTCTCAGAGGAGTGGACTAGACAGAACACACTGTTACCAGCTGCCCAGAAACTTGACTCGAACTGGTGTAAGCTGAGGAAGGATTCACAGTCTCACAGAGCTGGAGGGTGTCAGGTGGGCGGGATCCGAGTCCCCTCTGGTCATCTGAGTCTGTCTGTTTGTCTGTCTCTTGCCTCTGGTGTCCCCTCTGTGCTGGCTCTGTACAGCAGACGGAGTCCCCACATAACATCGTGGATCCTGATTTTAGCACTAGGCTCGTACCCATACAGCTTGGCAACCTTGCAGGGAATGTGATGGCTCTTTATTTTCCTTTTTGAAGAAATGAGGTCTCACTATGTTGCCCAGGCTGGTCTTAAACTCCTGGGGTCAAGTGACCCATCTCAGCTTCCTGAGTAGCTGGGACACCTCTTCCCAAATGTTTGTGTATTAACCCAGCGAAGATCTTGGTTGCAAGGACACTCTGGGACAGTCACTCTACCTGACTGCTGCCCAGGGCCCCACGGAAGGCAGAGGAGCAGCTCCCAAAGCAGGCAGCTGGGCAGAAGCACGCTGGGAGCTGTGGCTGGGATAGCCTGCTGGCACAGAGGGGAGAAAGGACCTCCCAGGAAGAGGGAGGCACCCATGAGAGCCCAGGGACACTGACAAATGTGCTGGGCTTGGGGCATGGCAAGCCTTGGAGGCTGTGGTGAGGACGGGGGAAGAGAAGGCAGCAGGAATTGATTGATGGGGGTTCTGGCAGGACACGCTGAGGGCCCTGGATGGCGCCTCATAGGTTATGGGTATGGCAGGGCTTAGGCAGGAGGTGACCACCCCAGGTTGTGCAGTGTGGAGGGACAGACTGGCCTCAGTGTCCTTGCCCAGCTCTCAGGAGCTCTGTTGCAGTCACCTACCAAGAAGACCTAAGTCCGGCATTCCTGACATGGATGAAGCACTTGGTAGCTTTCAAACACCCACATTAATTATGGGATGTGAGGCAACTAGGAAGGACATTCTTACCCCTGGTTTATTCATTTGGGCTGTGAGGCCTTTGTCCCTGTGTCACTGTGAACATTCTGCTCTCGAGCTGCTGCTTCACTTTCCTAATGGTCTCTTTCTATAAGCAGAAATTCTTATTTTTAGTGTAGAGCAACCTGTCAGATTTATCTTTTATGTTTAGTGCTTGAGCCTTGTTTAAATATCTTTACTTACCCCAAGATTATAATGAGGTGACTTCTTCAGAGTAGAATCTAGGAAAGCTTTCCTGAGTGACTGTCATTCAAGCTGAAGGAGCCGAGAATGGGCGGAGCCAGATACGCATCTCAGGTGACACCGACCTGTCCACTGCTGTGCCTTGGCCTGCAGTTGGGTCACCATCTTTGGAGCTGTGAATTCCTTTTTCTCTCAGGTCAGGCTGGGGCAGAGAGAGCAGAGGGCCACGGAGAGCAGGGTGGCTGCTGCCTTTGTTCCAGAGTTCTCTCTGTTGATGGATTATGCAACTGGCAGGAAACAGCCACATCAGTGCAGAGGGATTGCCTTTGGGTCGACAGGGTGCAGGCAGGATGCTGAGGCAGTGCTTTCAGGCCAACTTTTGGCCTCTTGGACCATTTAGAAGGAAGGACCCACCTTCAAAGCACTGGAGACAGAGAAAGGACAATGCCCCACCTCCTCAATTTCTAGTGAATTTGATTTGATTGAAGAGGCCTTTGAGCAAAGTGGAAATCAATAAAAACAGAAGTGGCAGCATCTCCTCAGGAAAGAGGCTGTGAGTACATCCATCAGGATCTCTCTTCTGGAGGACTTGGCCTCAGGCCCTCAGTCAGGAGAGAGCAAGCACGTTGGGCCCTGTTGTCAGAGCTCTCGGGTTCTCTGACACTAGGCCAGGTGTCTTAATCAGTGGTCAACGAGGGCTGAGCAGGAGCAGAGTGATGGTGCCACCATGCATTCCGGACCACGTGTTCTGAGGCTGGGCCTAGGTTAGGGTCCACATATGGTGGTTGGAGGCTGGTCAAGCTCTGGCCGCTGCCCTCCTTGGTTGACAGGTATTAGGGGTGATGGGGTGGGGCTAAGCACAATGGCTCCAGAGCTGAGAGCGCTATTAAGAGAGTTCCAAGCAGCTGCTGGAATCTAGGAAACCCTTTTCTTTGCATTTAGCAACAACACTGAGATGATGGCAAAGGACTTCACTGAGTACAGATGGGGCCAGGGCCCTCTTGGTGCCTGTGTCAGGTGAGTTTGAATCCTGCCTCTGCTACTCATATCTCTGGACCCTGGGCAGATGATGCTCACTCTGTGCCTCAGTATCCTCCTCTGCATACTGAGGACCAGGAACTGGTACAGGGAGTGGATGGACTGACCCAACACAGGCACTGAGAGGGCCCTGGCCCAGTCTGTGCTCAGGGAAAGTCCTTTGCTGTCATCTCAGTGTTATTGCTAAACACAGAGAAAAGGGTTCCCTAGATTCCAGCAGCTGCTTAGAACTCCCTCAAGAACCAGGGGGAAAGTATGGCCATTTTCAGATACCCTGAAGCATGTTTGCCTGAAACATTCAGATAGAGGACGCAAAAGTCCGAGGCAGCTGGCTGCGTGTACACAGTCTGGGCCGTCATGTCGTTCTCCACTCTCTGCTGCTGGGGACACGGTCCATGAAGTGGACAGCCTGGGAGGGGAGCAACAGCTGGGGTTGGGAAAATCCACCCCCCTGTGACCAGCTGCTCAATAAATCACACCCCAGAGAAGCATCCCCTTCAGATCACATCACAAAGCTCAGGTGTACACTTCTATAGAAAATCCACCTCTGGCCTAAATTCTACTCTGCCACCCCTTGAACTTTTTAATATGAATTTGGAAAATATCAACTTTATGCACAAAATAAACTTAAAGACAAAATAATTAAATTAATCTGTGTTAAAGTTACCATATAACTTATTTATACATGCTTAAATACCGATTTCCTTAGTTTCATGTCCTGAGTACTGGAAGATCCTTAGCTTCACACAATGGCATAAATGGTCAAGAATAAAACAGAAGTCACCAAGAACATGGCTGAATCAAAAGGCACACAGAACGTTCTAAATACAAAGACTGAGAGTTACTGTAGGTAGACCAGCAACTTGGAACTTACTGCTTGGCGCCCCTTACAATTAGTCACAGCCAGCTGCTTCTGTGGGAGGAGCAGGGCAGAGGGCACCAGCTCCAGGCTCAGAAAGATGGTGTTCTTCTGAGAGAAATGGTATTTACTGGGCAAAAACCCCATGGCTGGATGCAGTGGCTCATGCCTGTAATTCTAGCACTCTGGAAGGCCAAGGTGGGTGGATTGCCTGAGATCATGGGTTGAGACCAGCCTAAGCCAGAGTGAGACCTCAGCTCTAAAAATAGCCAGGCATTGTGCTGGGCGCCTGTAGTCCCAGCTACGTGGAGGCTGAGGCAAGAGAATCGCTTAAGCCCAAGAGTTTGGGGTTGCTGTGAGCTATGACACCATGGCACTCTCCCCAGGGTGGCAAAATGAAATTCTGTTAAAAAAAAAAACCCAAAACAAAAAGCCCCCTAATGTTAATTATATGCTTAACATCTCTAAAACTTACTATTCTATTAATAGAGAAAGACACTTGTAGTATCTACCTCACAGGGATGTTATGAGCAGCAGTAAATGAAATCAACTATAAAATACTTAGTCCAGTGCTGGCCCTTGGGTAGCTCCTAATAGGTATTACCTGTCACTCCAGCTGTCACCTGCTTCTCATGAAAGACTTGATCTCTGCAGGACAGACTGATCTATGTGAGGCTGAGGCTGGTGTGAAGTTGCTTATCTTTTGGGGCCAAACTGAGAGGCTTAGGCACTGTTGCTGGGGTCTGAGAAGCTTCCGAGTAACATAGAGTAACAAATTCCAACTGTTGTGAGGCTTGCAGAAGATATCAAAGATCAAAGAAACCCCAGCCACAGGTTTAGCAGGAGAAATGCATTGGCCGGGCTGATTTCATGTGGTCTTGATGGGGCTGAGAAACCACTGTGGGTCCAGCCTTTTCTCCACTCTGGAGACACCTCTGGGGGCAGCAGGGAGGCCGATGCTGCTCTCATCAGTATTCCCAGTACCTCAGATCCAGCAGGAGGGTTCCCCTAGGTGCTTTCTCTGCAGTCCTGAGAGTCACTCTGATGGACTAACTTAGTCACCTGCCCACACTGACCTCCTCACTGTAGCCAGAGCTGTGACTGGCTTGTGCTCAGATCTCATGACATCAGGCCAGGTGAACTGAGGTGGGGAAGATGGATGCCAGACAGAAGGTGGGGGCTGTCACCAGAGGGGTGTGGGACTGGTGCCAGGCAGACAGATGGGGGCTGTCACCAGAGGGGTGTGGGACAGGTGCTGGGCAGATAGGTGGAGTCTGTCACCAAAGGAGTATGGGATGTGTACTGGCCAGATAGGTGGAGGTTGTTACCAGGGAAGTGTGGTACAGGCACCAAACAGAAGGTGGGGGCTGTCACCAGAGGGGTGTGGGACTGCAGCCAGGTAGACAGGTGGAGGTGGTTACCAGGGGAGTGTGGGATGGATGCTGGGAAGACAGGTGGGGTCTGTCACTAGAGGAGTGTGGGACAGGTGCCAGGCAGACAGGTGGGGGCTGTTTCCAGGGGAGTGTGGGACTGGAGCCAGGTAGACAGGTGGAGGTGGTAACCAGGGGAGTGTGGCATGGATGCTGGGTAGACAGGTGGAGGCTGTCACCAGAGGGGTGTGGGATGGGTATGGGGAAGACAAGTGGGGGCTGTCATCAGGGGAGCATGGGATGGGCGCTAGGCAGACAGGTGGAAGCTGTCTCCAGAGGGGTATGGGACATGTGCAGGGAAGACAGGTGGGGGCTGTCACCAGAGGGGTATGGGACGGGAACCAGATAGAAGGTGGAGGCTGTCACCAGAGGGGTGTGAGATGGGCACCAGGTAGATAGGTGGAGGCTGCCACCAGGGGAGTGTGGGATGGGTGCAGGGCAGACAGATGGGGGCTGTCACCAGGGGAGTGTGGGATGTGTGCAGGGCAGACAGGTGGGGGTCGTCGGCAGGGGAGCGTGGGATGGGTGCTGGGCAGACAGGTGGGGGCTGTCACCAGGGAAGCTTGGGATGGGTGCCGGGCAGACAGATGGGGGCTATCACCAGAGGGGTATGGTATGGGCGCTGGGCAGACAGGTGGTGTCAGTCCACCACAAACACACTCATTGTGAAACACAGAAGGGACAGTCCCCACCTTCTCCCCAGCCCTGGGGTAATTGCCGTTTTCACTAAAACACACCCCTCTAAATGTTCTCTCTCCTCTATTAACACATGAACGATAGGGAGCACTTGATGTGAGATCATTGTGCACATTGTCAGGCCACCTCGTGTTCTGCTGCCCTACTAAGTGCGGGCACAGCATTCTGAGAGCAGTGCAGCCTGATTCATTCAGTCAGTCAGCACTGGGCAGGGTCTGGGATGACGCAGATGAGGGCTGAGAACCAGTGCAGGCTTGGGAGAGGTAATGCATCCCCTGAGCCGGAGAACATCAGGTTTATCCTACCAGGGAAAGACAGGGCTCGGCTCACACCCTGCAGGTCATGGTCTTTTGCCCTCCGACAAGTCAGACTCCCCTGAGGCCTCCATGAAACCTCATTACCAAGCATCTTAATGAGCAGCTGAGGCTGCTACTGCTGCTGGAGCTCAGAAAAATCACAGAGATGTCATCCAGAGAAACTCAAGGCCCTTTCACAGTTGCCGTCCCCTGTAAGAGGTCTGGAGGGTGGAAGTGTTACTGTGCTTGTTACTGTGCTGACAGCAGAACAAGAGAAAGAGAAATCACCCACCAAAGATCCTTACAACTCACACTGGTGCTGGAAGGACACTCAAAGTTGAATGCCACAGCTGCTGAGAGATGCAGCTCCAGCCTGGGCATGCTCCTCACAGGGAGGCAGATGTGGTAATTGGGGAGCCAATGAGTGGGTGGGGACATGGTGGTAAACAAAGATTGAAATGTATGTGGCTGGGCACTGTGGCTCACCGTATAATCCCAGCACTCTGGGAGGCCTAGGTGGGTGGATTGCTTGAGCTCAGGAGTTTGAGACCAGCCTGAGCAAGAGTGAGATTCCCCCATCTTTACTAAAAATAGAAAAACTAGCCGGGTGTTGTGGTGGGCACCTGTAGTCCCAGCTACTCAGGAGGCTGAGGCAGGAGGATCACTTGAGCCCAAGAGTTTGAGGTTGCTGTGAGCTATGACGACTCCACACTTTACCCAGGATGACAGAGTGAGACTGTCTCAAAAAAATAAATAAAAATAATAAGTAAAGAAATAAATTCTCTTTACTTTCTTTCAGCAATGTTTTGGTTTTCAATGTTTGGGTTTCAATGTTTTGATCTTGTTTGTCTCATCTTAAATTTACTTCTGTATATCTGTGGTGTTATTATAGATGGATTAAAAAAAATTTTTTTTTCATTTGTTTGCTACTAGTACATAGAAGCACCATTTTTTCTATATTGACCTTGTATGTTGTGGCCCTGCTGACTTTGCTTTGCAGAGTACTCACGTTTTCTGTCAAGTAGTCAGGTTGCCTATGATTTTACTTTTTCCTTTTCAATTTTTGTGCCTTTCACTTTATTTCTTTCCCTTATTGAACTGCATAGGACCTTCAGGACAGGGTTGACCTGAGTGGTGAGAGTGAATATCCTTAACACCCTTCATATGCCCATTCTTAGGGTCAGGATTCACTGTGTCACCACCCAGAAGGATCTAGCTGTAAGTTTGAAAGTCACACCCTGTTCCCAGTTTTCTGGGAGCTTTTTTTTTTTTTTTTTTTTTTATTGTTGGGGATTCATTGAGGGTACAATAAGCCAGTTACACTGATTACAATTGTTAGGTAAAGTCCCTCTTGCAATCATATCTTGCCCCCATAAAGTGTGACACACACTAAGGCCCCACCCCCCTCCCTCCATCCCTCTTTCTGCTTCCCCCCCATGACCTTAATTGTCATTAATTGTCCTCATATCAAGATTGAGTACATAGGATTCATGCTTCTCCATTCTTGTGATGCTTTACTAAGAATAATGTCTTCCACTTCCATCCAGGTTAATACGAAGGATGTAAAGTCTCCATTTTTTTTAATGGCTGAATAGTATTCCATGGTATACATATACCACAGCTTGTTAATCCATTCCTGGGTTGGTGGGCATTTAGGCTGTTTCCACATTTTGGTGATTGTAAATTGAGCTGCAATAAACAGTCTAGTACAAGTGTCCTTATGATAAAAGGATTTTTTTCCTTCTGGGTAGATGCCCAGTAATGGGATTGCAGGATCGAATGGGAGGTCTAGGTTGAGTGCTTTGAGGTTTCTCCATACTTCCTTCCAGAAAGGTTGTACTAGTTTGCAGTCCCACCAGCAATGTAAAAGTGTTCCCTTCTCTCCACATCCACGCCAGCATCTGCAGTTTTGAGATTTTGTGATATGGGCCATTCTCACTGGGGTTAGATGATATCTCAGGGATGTTTTGATTTGCATTTCTCTAATATATAGAGATGATGAACATTTTTTCATGTGTTTGTTAGCCATTCGTCTGTCGTCTTTAGAGAAAGTTCTATTCATGTCTCTTGCCCATTGATATAAGGGATTGTTGGCTTTTTTCATGTGGATTAATTTGAGTTCTCTATAGATCCTGGTTATCAAGCTTTTGTCTGATTGAAAATATGCAAATATCCTTTCCCATTGTGTCGGTTGTCTCTTTGCTTTGGTTATTGTCTCCTTAGCTGTACAGAAGCTTTTCAGTTTAATGAAGTCCCATTTGTTTATTTTTGTTGTTGTTGCAATTGCCCTGGCAGTCCTCTTCAAGAAGTCTTCCCCCAGGCCAATATCTTCCAGTGTTTTTCCTATGCTTTCTTGGAGGGTTTTTATTGTTTCATGCCTTAAATTTAAGTCCTTTATCCATCTTGAATCAATTTTTGTGAGTGGGGAAAGGTGTGGGTCCAGTTTCAGTCTTTTACATGTAGACATCCAGTTCTCCCAACACCATTTATTGCATAGGGAGTTTTTCCCCCAAGGTAAGTTCTTGTTTGGTTTATCGAAGATTAGGTGGTTGTAAGATGTTAGCTTCATTTCTTGGTGTTCAATTCGATTCCAAGTGTCTATGTCTCTGTTTTTGTGCCAGTACCATGCTGTCTTGAGCACTATGGCTTTGTAGTACAGACTAAAATCTGGTATGCTGATGCCCCCAGCTTTATTTTTGTTACTAAGAACTGCCTTAGCTATACGGGTTTTTTTCCGGTTCCATACAAAACGCAGAATCATTTTTTCCAAATCTTGAAAGTACGATGTAGGTACTTTGATAGGAATGGCATTGAATAGGTAGATTGCTTTGGGAAGTATAGACATTTTAACAATGTTGATTTTTCCCATCCATGAGCATGGTATGTTCTTCCATTTGTTAATATCCTCTGCTATTTCCTTTCTGAGGAGTTCATAGTTTTCTTTATAGATGTCCTTCACCTCCTTCGTTAGGTATATTCCTAGGTATTTCATTTTCTTTGAAACTATGGTGAAGGGAGTTGTGTCCTTAATTAGCTTCTCATCTTGACTGTTATTGGTGTATACAAAGGCTACTGACTTGTGGACATTGATTTTATATCCTGAAACATTACTGTATTTTTTGATGACTTCTAGGAGTCTTGTGGTTGAGTCTTTGGGGTTCTTTAAGTATAAGATCATGTCGTCAGCAAAGAGGGAGAGTTTGACCTCCTCTGCTCCCATTTGGATTCCCTTTATTTCCTTGTCTTGCCTAATTGTATTGGCTAGAACTTCCAGCACTATGTTGAATAGTAAAGGTGACAGAGGACAACCTTGTCTGGTTCCAGTTCTAAGAGGAAAAGCTTTCAGTTTTACTCCATTCAGTAAAATATTGGCTGTGGGTTTGTCATAGATAGCTTCAATCAGTTTTAGAAATGTGCCACCTATGCCTATACTCTTCAGTGTTCTAATTAGAAAAGGATGCTGGATTTTATCAAATGCTTTTTCTGCATCTATTGAGAGGATCATGTGATCTTTATTTTTGCCTCTGTTAATATGGTGGATAACGTTTATGGACTTGCGTATGTTAAACCAGCCTTGCATCCCTGGGATGAAGCCTACTTGATCATGATGAATGACTTTTTTGATGATAAGCTGTAATCTATTGGCTAGGATTTTGTTGAGAATTTTTCCATCTATATTCATGAGTGAGATTGGTCTGAAATTCTCCTTTTGTTTGGGTCTTTTCCTGGTTTTGGTATCAGGGTGATGTTTGCTTCATAGAATGTGTTGGGGAAGATTCCTTCTTCCTCAATTTTTTGGAATAATTTCTGCAGTACAGGAATAAGCTCTTCCTTGAAGGTTTGATAGAATTCTGGAGTGAAGCTATCTGGACCAGGGCATTTTTTAGTTGGAAGCTTTTTTATTGTTTCTTTGATCTCAGTGCTTGAAATTGGTCTGTTCAGGAGGTCTATTTCTTCCTGGCTAAGTCTAGGGAGAGGATGTGATTCCAAATATTGATCCATTTCCTTCACATTGTCAAATTTCTGGGCATAGAGTTTCTGGTAGTATTCAGAGATGATCTCTTGTATCTCTGTGGGATCAGTTGTTATTTCCCCTTTATCGTTTCTGATTGAGGTTACTAGAGATTTTACTTTTCTATTTCTAGTAAGTCTGGCCAATGGTTTATCTATTTTATTTATTTTTTCAAAAAACCAACTCCTTGTTTCATTAATTTTCTGAATGATTCTTTTGTTTTCAATTTCATTGATGTCTGATTTGATTTTGGATATTTCTTTTCTTCTACTGAGTTTAGGCTTAGATTGTTCTTCTTTCTCCAATTCCGTAAGATCTCTTGTGAGATTGTTGATGTGCTCTCTTTCTGTTTTTCGAATGTAGGCATCTAAAGTGATGAATTGTCCTCTCAAAACTGCTTTTGCAGTATCCCAGAGGTTTTGGTAGCTTGTGTCTTCATTGTTGTTATGCTCAAGGAAGTTAATGATTTCCTGTTTTATTTCTTCCTGCACCCATCTGTTATTCAACAGAAGATTGTTTAATTTCCATGCCTTTGGGTGGGGTCGAGCATTTTTGTTAGAGTTGAGTTCCACCTTTAGTGCCTTATGGTCTGAAAAGATACAAGGTAAAATTTCAATTCTTTTGATTCTGTTGATATTTGTTTTGTGTCCCAGGATATGATCAATTTTGGAGAATGTTCCATGGGGTGATGAGAAGAATGTATATTCTTTATCTTTGGGATGGAGTGTTCTATATGCGTCTATCAAGCATAGTTGTTCTAGGGTCTCATTTAAATCTCTTATATCTTTGTTAAATTTCTGTTTAGAGGATCTGTCCAACTCTGTAAGAGGTGTGTTAAAGTCCCCTGTTATGATGGTATTATCAGATATCATATTGCTCAGACTGAGTAAGGTCTGCTTCAAGAATCTGGGAGCATTTAAATTGGGTGCATAAATATTTAGAATTGAAATGTCTTCTTGTTGTAGTTTTCCCTTGACCAATATAAAGTGACCATCTTTGTCTTTTTTGACTTTAGTTGCTTTAAATCCACATGTATCTGAAAATAAGATTGCAACTCCTCTTTTCTTCTGAATTCCATTTGCCTGAAAAATTGTCTTCCATCCCTTGACTCGAAGCTTTAATTTGTCTTTTGAAGCCAGGTGTGTTTCTTGCAGACAGCAAATGGATGGCTTGTGTTTTTTAATTCAGTCAGCCAATCTATGTCTCTTCAGTGGGGAATTCAAGCCATTAACATTTATTGAGATAATTGATAAGTGTGGTAGTATTCTATTCGTCTTATTTGGTGAGAGTCCATTGCTTAGTTTTATCTTTTGCATCAGTGTGGAGGTTAGGCTCTGTCCTTTGATTTCTGAGTTCTTACTTTGCTGCTGATCCATTGTGGTATTCAGTGTGCAGAACAGGTTGAAGTATTTCCTGTAGAGCTGGTCTTGTTGTGGCGAATTTCCTCAATGTTTGTATATCCATAAATGATTTGATTTCTCCATCAATTTTGAAGCTTAGCTTAGCAGGGTACAGAATTCTGGGCTGAAAATTGTTCTGTTTAAGTAGATTAAAGGTAGATGACCATTGTCTTCTTGCTTGGAAAGTTTCATTAGAGAAGTCTGCGGTCACTCTGATGGATTTGCCCCTGTAGGTCAACTGGCGCTTACTCCTGGCAGCTTGCAGAATCTTTTCTTTTGTCTTGACTTTAGACAGGTTCATCACAATGTGTCTTGGAGAAGCTCGGTTAGAGTTGAGGCGACCCGGGGTCCGATATCCCTCTGAAAGCAGTGTGTCAGACTCTTTGGTGATGTTTGGGAAATTTTCTTTTATAATATTCTCTAGTATGGCTTCCATTCCTCTGGGGCATTCTTCTTCCCCTTCTGGAATTCCTATAACTCGAATGTTGGAATGCTTCATAAAGTCCCATAATTCTGACAGTGAACGTTCTGCTTTCTCTCTCTTCTTTTCTGCCTCTTTTACTATCTGAGTTATCTCAAAAACTTTGTCTTGTACCTCTGAAATTCTTTCTTCTGCATGGTCTAACCTGTTGCTGATACTTTCCATTGCATCTTTAAGTTCCCTGATTGACTGTTTCATTTCCTTCAGCTCTGCTATATCCTTTTTATATTCTTCATATCGTTCATCTCTGATTTGATTCTGTTTTTGGATTTCCTTTTGGTTATTTTCCACTTTATTAGCAGTTTCCTTCATTGTTTCCATCATTTCTTTCATTGTTTTCAACATGTGTATTCTAAATTCCCTTTCTGTCATTCCTAACATTTCTGTATAGGTGGAATCCTCTGCAGTAGCTACCTCATGGTCCCTTGGCGAGGTCGTTCTGGACTGGTTCTTCATGTTGCCTGGAGTTTTCTGCTGATTCTTCCTCATATGTGATTTCTTTTATCTGTTTCCTTGCCCTAATTTTCCTTTCACTTCCTCTTGCTCTTTAAGATCTTGTGCCTGTGGAAGTGTGGGCGGGTTTAGATGGATTGAACACACGCGACCACTTGCCGGTTTTCCACTGTTTTAGTCCTCCTCTTGGGGTCCAGAAGTCTCTCGCTGACTCCCTGTAGCCTCATAGGAGTGATGATAAGCAGTTCCCACCAGCCAGAGATGCCTGGAGTCCTATCTCCTCCGACTCACGGTGCCCAGATGCAAGGAAGCTGTTACTCGGCTGCCATCTTGCTCCGCCTCCCCCTGGGAGCTTTTTTCATGAATGTATGTGAAATTTTCATGTTGGTGGATTTTTAATTATTAAATCAACCTTCGATTTCTGGGATAATCATAGTTTGTCATCATAAATTTGCAAATATTATACTGGATATTATTTGCTAATACTTTGTTTAGGAGCAGAGACAACTGGCCTGTGGTTTTCTTTCCTTGTTAAGGCCTTGTCAAGTTTTGTGTCCGAGCTGTACTAACCCCTGTAACATTCTCTCTGTTTCTCTGGTGTTTGAAGTGTCTGGGAAGCTTAGCTCTATTTCTGACCTGGCAGAATTCACTAATGAAATCAGCTGCCCCTGGAGTTTTCTTTAGGAGAATTGTTTTCATAATAAATTCCACTCCTTAATAGATATTGAGCTACCAGAGTTTCCATTTCTTTTGTTTTGGTTTTGGTAAGTTGTGTTTCTCAAGAAACTTTTCAATTTTATTTAGGTTTTCAAATGTACTGGCCTAGAGTTGCCTGTGACGTCATCTTATTGTGCTTTCAACACCTGAGGAGTCTTCAGTAACAGCCCTCTCTTTAATTCACAGTATTGGGATTCATGTTATCTCTCAACATTTCTTTATTAGTTTTGCTTGGGGTTATAAATTTTGTTAATATTTTGAAAGATCCAACTCTTGACTTTATTAATTGACTTTGTTGCTTGTTTTCTACTTTTATCAGTTTCTCCTCTATTTTCATTATTTCCTTCATTCACTATTTTTTTTGTAAATATGTTACTACATATGAACATAAAACATTTTCAATGTATTTTGTTTATAATTTGTTTTTATTTTTCTAGCTTTTTAAAGATAAGCTTAGATAATTGCTTGTAAGTCTATATTCTCTTCTTTTTTTTTTTTTTTAGCCATTTTTGGCCAGGGCTGGGTTTGAACCCGCCACCTCTGGCATATGGGGCGGGTGCCCTACCCCTTTGAGCCACAGGCACCACCCATGCTTTTAAACATGCAAATATTTAAAGCTATATGTTTTCCTCAAAAAACTGCTCTAGCTCCATCTCACAAAGTTTTAAATGCCTATTTTCATTAGCATTCAGCTCAAAATATTTCATGATTTCTATTTGGTGACTTTTCTCTGTAGTCTTTCAAATAGGAATGCTGGAAGCTTTTCTTCTAGGCTCCATTTCATGGTGTTTGAATAGCAAATCTCCTTACAAATAAAGAAAGTAACTTTCTAGAACAGAGAGGAGATTTGTTTGCTCTCTGATATAATAAAGGTAAATCTTGGACAAGTTTGCCTGCAGGATTTCCTAAGCTTAGGGAACCTTGAGTGTACACAGAATCACTGTGTGCACAGCACCCATCTGCACAGAACCCACAGCACCCATCTGCACAGCACTCATCTGCCTTGTGCAGATGAGTGACTGCAGGGGCAAGGGGAACTTAGGTGAACGTGCAGCTGATGCCATGTTATATGCCATGAGGTATAAACTCCTTTGCATCAGACATAGGAGTTTTATGTCTTCTTCGAGCACAGCAGTTCTCAACCTGTGGGTCACGACCCCTTTGGGGGTTGAACGACCCTTTCACAGGGGTCGCCTAAGACCTTTGGAAAACACATATTTCTGATTGTCTTGGAACCGAGATGCTGCTCCTCTACCCGTCTCCAGGCGAGTCTTCCCACGTGCAGATACGCCCACATACGAGTACCTGGCGTGATGACATCATCACACCAACCCCATCACATACACCTGGTACAAATACAGGTGTATGTGACAGAGTTGGCACCATAATGTACTTATGTGGACTAGTCACACATTTAGAGAGCAGCCACTGCGTTGAAAGCAGCTGCTGTGTTGAAAGCAGCAGTATTGGAGGTAAAACAACACTTCATGAAATATAATTACTGGGTAAATGTAAAATCATGTACTGTAAAATCATCAACTACTGCCAAAAAAAGAAAAAATCTGTACCATGGGAACTTAATCTGGATGCTGATCGGTCTTTTTATATTCAGCTGTGGTTGATGTGAACACTGCCCCCTTGTGATAGTAACAGGTATGTAAAAAAACACAGAGAATGGTAAATCATAGGGAACTTTTTGTTTTTTTTTTTTGCAGTTTTTGGCTGGGGCTGGGTTTGAACCCACCACCTCCGGCATATGGGGCCAGCACTGTACTCCTTTGAGCCACAGGCGCCACCCAATCATAGGGAACAATGAACTGTATTGACTAAACTATGCCATGGATAGTCTTTTGTATTATGAAAGCTATTGTTATATATTGTTTTCATTAGCAAACCATCCCATGACAATGGATCATGTAGAGAAAAACATTAAGAAAAGAAAATATAGTGAGGATTTTTTATAGTATGGTTTTACCTCAATATTACAGCAGGAATTGAGAAACTGCAATGTGTTATTTGTTGTGAAGTTCTATCAGCTGAATCTATGAAGCCAAACAAACTAAAACGCCATTTTGATAAAGCATCTGAGCTTTGCCACAAGGATACCAACTATTTTAGAAGCTGATGGACTCAAGAAAGCCAGACTTGACACTGGTGGCAAGTACCACAAACAAAGTGTAGCAACCGTTGAAGCTTCATATTTGGTGGCACTCAGAATCGCCAGAGCTATGAAACCTCACACCATTGCTGAGGATTACTGTTGCCAGTGGCCAAAGACATTGAGTTACGATCGGAGACAAATTTGTTACAAAATTGAGGGCAATTTCCTTATCTAACGACACTGTCTGCAGAAGAATAGATAACATGTCTGCTGATTTTCTTGATCAGGTAATCCAGGAAATTAAATCTGCTCCACTTCCAATATTTAGTATCCAGCTTCATGAATCTACAGACGTTGCAAACTGTTCACAGTTAATGGTTTGTGTGAAGTATATTAATGATGGTGACTTTAAAGATGAGTTTCTTTTTTGCAAACCTCTTGAAACAACAACTATTGCACATGATATTTTTGAAATAGTTGGTTCATTTCAGAAAGAGCATAAGATCTCTTTGGAAAAGGTTTGTGGTGTTTGCACAGATGGTGCTTCAGCTATGCTAGGATGTCAATCTGGATTTAAACATCTGGTACTGAATGAGTCACCAAAAGTCATTGGAACTCACTGTATGATTCATCAGCAAATATTAGCAATGAAGATGCTGCCACAAGAGTTACAAGAAGTAATGAAAAGCATCATAAGTTTTGTCAATTTTGTAAAGGCAAGCACTTTTAAACAGTCAACTGTTTTTGCAACTGTGCAACAAGTTGGATGAGCGGAACAGTGCTCTGTTATTTCACACTGAGGTGAGATGGTTTTGGTGAGGAAAAGTTTAAAAACATGTTTTTGAGCTTCGTGATGAACTCAAAATGCTTTTTAATCAGAAAGAAAACCACAGTTCGAGCACTTTTTTTTTCCTTTTGCAGTTTTTGTCCAGGGTTGGGTTTGAACCCACTGCCTCCGGCACATTGGGCTGGCACCCTACTCCTTTGAGCCACAGATGCTGCCCCAGTTCAAGCACTTTTCAGTGATAAAAGTGAACTACAGAAAATAGCTTCCTTGGTTGACATCTTTGCCATGTTGTATGAGTTAAATTTATCACTGCAAGGACCAAATGCAACATGCCTCAATTTGTCTGAAAAGATCCGATCATTCCAAATGAAACTTCAGCTTTGGGGGAAAAAATTGGATGAAAATAAAATTTACATGTTGCCTACCTTATCTGCTTTCTTGGAGGAACATGTCATTGAACCAGACAAGAGGATTACGATGATAATTTCTGTGAAAGAAAATTTGCACATGCTTGCAGACGACATTTCATCGTACTTTCCAAATCTACCTGACACCCCATTTGCGCTTGCCAAAAATCCATTCACAGTCAGAGTTGAAGATGTTCCTGAGATAGCACAAGAGGAGTTCATTGAACTTATTACCAGTGATGCAGCGAGAACGGATTTCTCTACAATGCTAGTTACAAAATTCTGGATCAGTGTTTGCAGTCATTTCCTGTTCTGTCTGAGACTGTGTTGCTCCGCCTTCTTCCATTTCCAGCAACATATCTTTGTGAAACAGGGTTTTCCAGCTTATTGGTTATCAAGTCTAAATACAGAAGTAGACTTGTTGTGGAACATGATCTTCATTGTGCTCTTGCAAAGACTGCCCCGAGAATTTCTGACCTGGTGAGAAAGAAGCAATCTCATCCTTCCCACTGACGTTGGCTTTTTACGCATACTGTCGCAGTTTACTGTTGTTATTATTAAGACTGTTACTCCTGAGCTGAAGCAATTCTCCCTCCTCAGCCTCCCACAGAACTGGGATTACAGGCATGAGCCACTGCGCCCGATGACTCGCCTGAGCGACAGTGAGACCCTGACTCATGAAAAAAATGGAAAAACCCAGCTGGGCGCCACGCGAGTGCCTGTAATCCCAGCGTCTGGAGGCTGAGGCAGCCGGGTGCCCGCAGCCCGAGTCTGAGGTTGCGGTGAGCTACCACACCCACTGCACTCTGCTCAGGGGCATAGGGTGGGACCCTGTCTCAACAACAACAACAACAACAAAAGACTGTTACCCATGCTACACCATGCTTCAAGACAAAATTCATTTATTTATAATTAGAAATAAATATTTCACAGCATATAATTACATATTATTTTTGTTATTAACCACTATGCTTTAATTATGTTCGATTTCAACAATGAAAATACATCCTGCATATCAGATATTTACATCACTATTTATAACAGTAGCAAAATTACAGTTATGAAGTAGCAATGAAAATAATTTTATGGTTGGGGGGTCACCACAACATGAGGAACTGTATTAAAGGGTCGCGGCATTAGGAAGGTTGAGAACCACTGTTCTAGCAAGTGTGAAACTGTGGCAGGCAAGCTTGTTAGCTTGTAAGTAGGATACAAGGTCAGAGTCTTCACGGTTCTTAACAATTTCCTTTGGGTGTGTCTTTGACCTATGCAGTAATAAAAAGTAATTGTTTAATTCCCTAATATTTGGCATATTTTGGGTATCTCAGTCCTCCTGATTTCTAACTTTATCCTTCCTTTGTGGTCAGAGACCACGCTAGGTGAAGTTTCAATCCTTTAAATCCGGGAGACCTATTTTGTGTCCCAGCATGTTGTCTCCGAGTGTACGCATGCTTCAGGGGCACATGAGCATGTATGTGAGGACGCAGTGTTTAATGTTAATTACTGGCTATTAATGTCCACATTGTTTTTTCTTAGGCTTACCATCTGTGTGGAACATCTGCTCGGCTACTGTCACTTTCATTATCACTACTACATAGTTTTGTGTATAAGCCACTATGTCTTCTGTAGACATCGTATGGTTGGGTGCTGCTTGTCACATCCAGTGGCTATTGCCACATTTTAGAGGAGGGTTCAGCACACTCACAATTAACTTAAGTATTGATATACTTGATTTAAGCATATCTATCCTCTTGCTTTTTTTTTCTAGTCATTTTCTCCTTTGTTTTCCTTTCTCCATGTGCATTTAGAAATTTTACTGTTTAATTATCTGTTTATGTTTACCTAACCTCACTGTATCTTTTCGAGATTGTTGTATTACAATATGCAAACTTATAACAATCTATTTAAAGTAAACTTTGTCCTTCTACTTACAAAACATAAGAACCCTTGACAGTAAAGTCCTACCACCATCTCATGGTGTTGCTGTGTTTATTTTGCATTATGAGCATTGTCTGGAAAGTATTAAGCCATGTACTATGAAACAGTATTAAAAATGTCTGGATAGGGGCAGCACCTGTGGCTCAAAGGAGTCGGGCACTGGCCCCATATACTGGAGATGGTAGATTCAATCCCGGCCCTGGCCAAAAACTGCAAAAAAAAAAAAAGAAAGAAAGAAAGAAAAATGTCTGGATACTTTCTGGACAGCCCTCGTATGCACATAATAAATGATATAATGCAACATTATTCTTTCTGGGTAAAACTTAATTAGTTTTCAAGTAAAAAATGAGCACACAGTAGAATTGACTCTCAGGCGTCCTGATCCATGCAGGTGGACTTGCATGCAGACTTATGCAAACACTGCCATGGTCGAATAGTCGCATCACCCCCAAACCTTACCTGCATTTCTCCTTAGTCATCATGCCCATTCCCACCCCTCGCTCTTCGCAACCACGTATCTGTCCTCTGTCACTATGGTCTTCTGGAAACTGTCATGGAAATGGAATCTACAGTGTGTAAAGTTTGGATTCTGGCTTTTTTTGCTCCTCATCCAATTACTGCAAGTATCAATAGTTTGTTATGTATTATTGCTACATATTATTCTATCAGGATGTGCTGTAGTTTGCTTACCTACTCAGGTAATGTTGGGGTTCAATAGGTGCAAACCCCAACCTGGTTTGAAAACTGGCTGGGAAATGCTGGAGGTGGGTTACACTAACTCAGGCTGGGTAGACTGAGATAATATAGTCCCTTTCTGTCTTCTTCAGAAGGTTTTTATTAGCTTTTAACAAAGGTGCATAGGCAAAGGTTAGGGTGAAAGAATCCCAAGTTCCCAGAAAGAGTGACAGAGAGAAAGCCAGGGTAAGTGGCAGGGGGTGGTGAACAGCCAGTGGTGTATTAAGAAGAGGGGAGGGAGAAGCCGGTTCTGTCCAGGCAGGGGAAGTAAACCAGGTTTTCTAGTTTACATATTCAAAGAGTTTAATCCCTTCCATCTGTTGACTCTCAAGTGCTGGGCCTGGCAGGTCCTGACCAGGCAGGTGGCTGCTTCTGGATTCTTTTCCTCTTTTGTGATTCTAAAGAACCCCCAGGAATTGCCCACTTGCAGGCTATCTCCCTGGTTACCTAAGAATTGAGGTGGAGTGTTCTGCTGAGAAGTCAACCCATCTGCCTCTCACAGGTTAAGGGTTTCCAAGGATTGGGGGCAGAGCAGGAAAAACATGACCCTGACAGGCAGTGACCACAGCAAGTTTTCCTGGGCAGCACATGGACAGGATTGCAGGGGACAGTCCCACAGCATGAGCCTGTGCAGAGGTGGGGAACAGGGCAGCAAGGGAGGAGGGCCAGGGAGCTGCCAAGTGGGAGGGGAAGATCCTGTGTCCAGGTGACAGCTCTCAGCAGCACAGCCAGAGTGGGTCAGACCCACCAAAGCCAAACCAAAATAATTCTCTTGGATATACACCTTGGATATACACCTAGGGATAAAAATAGGGATATACACCTATTTTTATTCTGTTAACAGTGTTAAGTGTTTAAGTATAGATGTGTCACAACCTAGAAACTTTACTATACCTGTAGCCTTTTTTAAATTCTTTTAACAGTGTTGTTTTCAGAGTTGCTGGGTTGTATGGTGACTCTATAGCTAAACTTCTGCCAAACTGTTTTCCAATGTACTCGTATCAGTGTACATTCCTGTGACCAATGTGTGTGGTTTCTAATCTCCTCATGTGCTTGCTAACACTTGCTATTGTGTCTCACTTTCCACCTCTGGCCACCCTAGTGGATGTGAAGTGGTATCTCCTTGTGGTATTGCTTCACATTTCCCTAATGACTAAAGATGTTGAGCATCTTCTCATGTTCATTTTCATTTCTGAAGGATATTCTTGCTGGATATAGAATTCTCAACTCACAGTTCTTTAATTGTAGCCTCCATAATTTTGGATGAGAAATTCAATATCACCTGTACTATTTTCCCCTTTTAAGTGGTGTATCATTTTCCTCTGGCTTCCTTCAAGATTTTTTTTCCATGTCTTTATGTTTCAAAGTTTGCTTATAATGTGTCTGTGCATTGATTTGTTTGGGTTTTTGCTGTTTGAGATTCTCTGAGCTTCCTAAATCTGTATGTTTATGTCCCCCACCCCCAAATTTGGAGAGTTTCTATCCATTTTGTCTTTACTGCAATCTTTATTCTCTTCTTCTAGGAATCAGTTGAAACTAGACATTTCTATTTTGTCACACAGATTAATTTCTTTCTTTCTTTCTTGTTTTTTTTTTGAAACAAGGTCTCACTCTGTCGCCCTGGATACTAGAGTGCCATGGCCTCAGCATAGCTCACAGCAACCTTGAACTCCTCGGTTCCAGCAATTCTCCTGCCTCAGCCCACCCAGTGACTGGAACTATAGGCACCCACTATTCTACCAGCTAATTTTTTCTATTTTTAGGAGAGATGGGGTCTTGCTCTTGCTCAGGCTGGTCTTGAACTCTGAGAAGAGAGATTCTACCACCTCAGCCTCCCAGTGCAAGAATTACAGGTGTGAGCCACTGTGCCTGGCCTCTGATTAGATGCTTCTATTGATCTATCTTCAAATTCACTGACTGTAATCTCTGTCATCTCCATTATGTTTATGAGCATAGCTAATAAGTTTTAAAATTTCAGTTTTAGTTCTGAAATTTCCATTTGTTCTTTTGTACATATGTTTTGCTTTCATTTTGGCTAAGGCTTTCTATCTTTTTGGACGTTTGCCCTCAATAGTGGGATCATTATCAAGGTCTTCATCAGATAAATTCAACATCTATGTTGAAACAGTTCTGTGTTGAGTGAGTTTCAACTTCTCACTGTTGGCAAATGTTGATTGTCTTTTTCTGTGCAATATGAGATTTTCCTAATTGTTCCTATGTCATGTAATTATGGATTATATCCTGATTAATATAAATTTTAAATACTGTCTTATACAACACTGGGTCTTGTTTATACCCTATGGAGAATATTGGTATTATTTTTTTTTTTTTCTAGGTAATTGACTTGGTTGAATTTAGGCTGTAAATTCTGAGTTGGCTTATCTGGGATAAAATATCAATATTAGTTCAATTTTAGAAGCCTTTTTAGTCCTGTATAGATTTCTCCCACGTGTGTACCATGTAGGATGTGGGCAGTGGTCTATCTCTGTTTTGAACCAGAACCTACATATGAAACCAGGAGCTTATACATAAGTTAATGGTATTGTTTCTTAAGCTCTTCCCTCTCTGTGATCTCCCTGGTACTTTATGGCTCCTGGGGACATGTCTGCTTAGTCCTCCAGCCAGAAATATGGAGTTTCATTTACCTGTTTTTCCCACTCCTTTTCTTGCTGGGAGAATGGGAACTGAAGACCCCATTATTGGCTAAAGAAAGCACCCCCAGAAAAAAGAGGAAAACTAACCTGAGTGAGTCAGAACAAAGAAAAGTCAGCTAGTTTACGTTTAAGTTAGCCATTGCTAGCAAGCTTCTTGCCTTTTCTGAAATTCTAGTCTGTTGGGGATATAGCTTATAAACACCCTGCTGGGTCTGTCAGCACTCTGAGAATAATGGTCATAGAAGAGGCTATGACAAGTCCTAAGAAAAGATACATCTTCTGGGGCGTTTCCTGCCCATTAAACAGGCAAAGAAGATACCCATTGTGGAGATTTGCCTTTGCCTGGGGCAGAGACCAAGGAAGTAGCTTGAGCTCTGAGATATGGGCAGAAGAGTTTATATTGCTTATCTCAAAGGAAAATCTGCTGTGGTGGTGATGGGAGGAAAATGCCTCCCTCTCACCCAGTGGTTCTCAACCTTACTAATGTGGCAATGTGTTTTCATTGTTACAAAGGGGTCATGACCCACAAGTTGAGAACTGCTGCTCCCACCAATCCCTCAGGGGAGATTAACACTGGTGGTGTTTTTCTCCACAGAGAACTAGTGGAGTTTAACACCTCACTAGAAATCTGTGTGTGTGACCTCAAGCAGGAGGCTCTCCTAATACAAGGCTCAGATTTCAGATTACTTAAGGCCACCCTTAAGGTTAATTATAACAACAATAGAAGCTGATATGATCTTCCATTCTTGAGATACTTTGCTGGAAGAATATGTTCCAGCTCCATCCGTGTAAACATGAAAGAGGTAAAGTCTCCATCTTTCTTTAAGGCTGCATAATATTCCATGGTATACATGTACCACAACTTATTAATCCATTCATGGGTTAATGGGCACTTGGGCTTCTTCCATGACTTAGCAATTATGAATTGGGCTGCAATAAACATTCTGGTACAAATTTACTAAATGTAGAACATAAATGTCTTAACATAATAACTAAGAAAAAGCCACGAAGGCTATGTTAACCAGTTTGATGAAAATATTTCTAATTGTATATAAAGCCAGCACATTATACCCCATAACTATACACAGCTATGATTTAATAAAAATAAATAAATAAAGAAGCTGGTATGATCAATCAGAGAAACTGCTGACATCTTTGTTCTCTCCCTCTTCTTACCCTCTGGGCAAATAGACTCCAATAAAAGCAGAGTGGAGCAAACACTCAGGGCCACTGCCAGAATCCCACAATGGGCAATGGACCCTTAGGTCTCAGCAGATGCTGCTCTTGGAGCCAGACCCTGACACTTTCTGAAATGGTGTTCATGTCCTGAGCCCACCAGTACATGTCTTTGCATATGGGTGAGAGGACAGAGAGGAGATTTGCCCCTTCCTGGAACACCTATTCTTCTGGCTGGAGAGGAAGGCTTTCCTCCCTCCACTGTCCAGACCACAGGCCCTGGCTGGCTCTTCTCCCTCCATTTTCCAGGTTATAGCTGTCACCACTTTTATTGGCAGGAGACCCTCCCCTCCACTTGAGCCTGAACTAGAGGTCTTCTCCTGGAGAGCTCTCTGTCCAGGCTGATTCCATTTCTAGCTGCCTTGAGACCAGATCAGGCAATACCACAGGGAAAAAAATTAGTGAACAGAATGTTGAATACAAATAGAGACGCTTTACACCTTTGTGTTGAATGTGACCTTAATAAAAATGCTTTTAGAAGTTCACCATTTGATATGATGTTTGTTGCGGCCTTTAAAAGCCTTTGATGAAGCCTGTCATTTCCATTGTTCTTATTGTCAATGTATGTTTTATTGTGTATATAAGTTGAGGTTAATTGGGTACTTTTTTTTACTCTATTGAAATAACCACACAATTTCCTGATTTGTTAATGTGGTGAATTATATCAATATATTTTCTGACTTGAGCCCCTTCTATTTCTGGGATAAAGAGGCTCTTAAATTAGACATAAATTAGATGATACACTTTACTGCAAGTTTTACAAAAAAATGAATTAGCCCAGTGTCACATTGGTGATCTCTAGTGTGTTAAATGTTTTGGTTCAGGGGTTTTACTGTTACACCTTTTATAGATTTCATTATAGTTGTGTTTTTATTACAGCTTTGAATAGTCAAAATATTGCTTTTAATATGAAATTCAAATCAAACTTACTCCTTCCCCTCAGGTTAGCTGGGAGACGTGAAGCCCCACTGCTCCTGGTGTTGGTGAGCATCTACTCAGGACAGGAAGCTGCCAGTCAGCATGAAGAGTTTTAAAAGGCAGCCGAAGGACCTCTGGTTCTGGCCATGACAAAGTAATTGGTACTAGACTTTCTCTCCAACTACAAACTTGAATAAAATCTGGCAAATATGAGGCAACTGTTTTCACCTGACTGCATATAGTGCAGAACCCTGACCACAGGGAAACACACAGGATGGCCCTACAGGGTCTGTCTTTCCTTCTGCAGGGTTCTTTTTTGCTGCAATGCAGGGAGGTGGAAACCTAGAAAAACATTAATCTCCTTTAGCCGAGGATACAGAGGTCAGAGTTATGAACAACTGGAAGGGAACTGAGAACAGGTAGCTGAGCAGGTGGGGGCCACAGACATCTGCCCCAGGATGAGCCATGAGTCCTCGGTAGATGCTGGGCTCTGGGTTCCAGGAACAGCTGGTCCCATCATGGAAGCCCTTCCACACTTCCCAGCCTCCTTCATGAGCTGCTTCCTAAGTCCCTCCGAGGGCAGGCTGTGCTGGCGCCATCCAGCCTTCATGGAGAGACAGCTTGGTTTCTCCTCTGTCTGCTCATCCCTAGGGCCCTCCAGTATGCAGTGATGCTTTCCAGGTGTGATGGGCTCTGATGCCGCCACCGTCGTCTGCATGTGCCTTTCTTTACCAAACCCTCTTGGCTATTGATCGCCTTGCAGAGACTGTTACCATCCTGTATAAAGCACATTTCTCCCTCTCTCTCCCTACTCTGTCCTCAGTACCGCTTCTCATTACCTGACATTTGATCATATATTTACATGTTTTTATTTATTGTTTATTTTATCATCTAGAGTTAAGTTCCCTGAATCTAGGGACTTTGTTTTAGTTGGAGACCAACACACATATTCGGAAGTTGCTTAACACATAAATAAATGACCTCCTCATGTCAGCCAGTCTTGCTTGGATTGTTAATTTTTCCCACTACAGAGCCATCACTTGATAAAATCAACATGAACACAACTTTCTCACAAACTGGTGGGCACAAGTGGTGGTGAGTCTCCTGCTTTGGTCCACACCCCAGATGCAGCTGAGCTGGGCACTGACCACGCTGGGCATGCTCCCTTCCTCCCTCCTCCAACATGCGAGGATCATAGAGTCTCAGAGCCAGGAAGACCTTGGGAAGCAGGGGCAGCGACCTGTTGAACGAGATGGCAACACAGAGCCTATTTCTTTTCCAGTGCTGTGCCTGGACTGTGTGCGTGGCGGCAGCACTTCCCACTGCAGCACATGACCTGTCCCCATCTGCACCTGACACTGTTCCTGCAGAAGTGACGCTTGTGACCTACACAAGTGAGTTTCGTGACCTGCACAAGTGACACTCGGGACCTGCAGAAGTGACACTCAGGACCTGTGCAAGTGACACTTGGGACATGCACAGTGATTTTTGAGACCTGCACACGTAATGCTTGTGACCTGAGCAAGTGACACTCGGGACCTGCACACATGATGCTTGAGACCTACACATGTAATGCTGGTAATCTGCAGAAGTGACACTCAGGACCTGCACAAGTCATGCTTGGGACCTACACATGTAATGCTGGTAATCTGCAGAAGTGACACTCGGGACTTGCACAAGTGATGCTTGAGACCTACACATGTGATGCTTGTGATCTGTGCAAGTGATGCTTGGGACCTGCACAAGTGACACTCAGGACCTGCCAAGTGATACTTGGGACCTACACATGTAATGCTGGTAATCTGCAGAAGTGACACTCAGGACCTGCACAAGTGACGCTCGAGGGCGTTCAGTTCTGAGCTGTGCACCAGACACCTGCGACCACCTGGCTGCCTCCTGTCATGGGGGATCCTACCAGGTGGGACTGTGACTCAGGATTCCCAGGGGAGGTCAAGGGCTGTGAGAGGGAGGACTCCACCTGCTGGGTCTCTCTGTGACCCTTGTGTCAGCTGCTTGCCCTCTCTTACTCTCTCCCTTCCCTCTCTCACTCTCTCCCTTTCTCCTCTCCCTCTCTTTCTCCTCCCCCCCCTCCCCCTCTCTCCTACTCTCTGGCTCTTGCTCTCTCTTTCTCTCCTCTCTCTCTCTCCCCCTCTCTCAGCTTTAAATGGAATATTTTCAAGTCTCCCAGCACCTCCTATATTTCTTGGCACAAGGAGTGAATCATGTTACAGGGATAATGAACCATTTAATGATTTGTGTGTTGATTTATCAGACCGGGCTAGAGAGGCCAATTTGGAAAGAGAAAGCCATAAGTCACCCAGTCTGGGTGTGTAGTGGGCAGAGTGGCCTGGCCCCATGGTGACTCCTGTGTTCACCATGGTGGTGACACCAGGCCTGGCAGTGGCAAGGACTTAGGTGTGTAGCGCTCTTCCCTGGCAAGATCATTCCTCGGAGTTACAAATTATGGTTTTCACCATGTGCTGGGGATGGGGGAGAGAAAATAACCTTCAAAGCCAGAATGCCTTCTTCTCATTAGACTAAGGGAGCCTAACCCTGGATCTTCTGGGATTTTTGGGGAAGGGGGTGATGCCAACACTGAGCCCTGGCTGTGTGGCACGGCATCTGGGGAGCTGCCAGGTAAAGTGTCTCTGGGACTTTACAGGGTCAACAGGTCTGTCATTGTCTGTCCTCGTGACCCACCTGGTTTACAAGCAAGTCCCAAGCCCCTGGATTCTTGTCATGGGGGAACAAGCTCTCAGTATTTTGTTACAAAGGAAACCTCCTGTGGAAACGCTATACAGAGAAATTGATGACCTTAAGAGATAGTTAATATGGGTGGCAGGTGCTTATTGATAAGGTAAGTAGTATTCTAATGAATGATCACAGATGAGGAAACTGAGGCTGGAGTGGCTACACAGCTCACGGGGTACAATCAGCATTTAATTTATGACAGTCTGGCTCCAGTAACTGTGATTTAACCATAATGTTCCCGGCTCCTTTCCTAGAGAAGGGGTTGCATCCAAAGTGAGGAAATTATATCTGCTCTTCTACCAGAAATACTAATGGTAAAGTAACCATGCTAGTGTCCCAGATCCACCCTAAAAAAAAGGAATAGCCATGACCAATATTTCTGGCCAAGGAATGAGGGACGTGAGTGGAGGGAGTATTAGCAAGGCCCCGTGTGACCCTGGTAATCACTAACTGCACTGTCTCCTTCAAAGGAGAGGCTCAAATCCCCCACTAAGCCTTCCCACCTGCCCTCGCCCCATCTTCAGTCTGCCCTCTCCCTGCCCCATCCTCTGACGCTGCTGTCCAGGCTGCCTGCTGTTCGCCTTTGCTGCCTGCGTTGAACACACTGCAGACTTTGTCCTGTTGACCTCCCAGCAGCTCTTGACCGCCTACCTTTTCCTGACACTGTCGAGGCCTATTCTCCTCCTATCCCCTTTCCCCACCACCCTGCTCCACCAACCTTGCGGGACCTTCCTTTCCAGACCTGAATGTGCAGCAGTGGCCGATGACCACCTAGCTCAGCCCACAGCTCTCCCGAGCAGGCTTGCCACAAACACTATTTTCGGCCAGGGCAGACCTCTCCTCCACTACAGCCACACCTGGGAGGCATCCACATACCCACACACCTGCATGACCTCCAGGTACACTGTCAGGGGCACGCTCCTACCTGAAGAACCTAGAAAAAGAGGAGCTAAATAAATCTAAAGTAAGCAGGAAAAAAAAAAAGTAGGAGCAGAAACCAATGAGATTGAAAACAGGGAGACGATAGGGAAAATGAAGTAAAAAAGCAAGTTTTTTTGTTCTTTAAAAAAAAAAAACAATAAAATGCACCAACCTCTTGGTCAATTTCTTTTTATCTTTCTCAAGACTGACAAAATAAAAGGCACAGATCACCAGTATGAGGAATGAAACAGAAAATACCAGTACAGACGCTTCAGTCAGACCGTTAGATTCATCACTTCAACAACTTAGAAGAAATAGGCCAATTCCTTGTAAAACACAAACTATCCAAACTTGCCTTTTTCTAGTTAGTTGTCATTGGTGAGGAAACTGTTGGTTTTGGAATGTCATCTTTTTATCTGACTACTTCATTGAACTCATAAGTTCTAATAATTTTTAGCAAATTATTTTCTATACAAACAATCATGTCATTAATTAACTTAAAATATGTGTGAAGGCAGCTTTTGAATAATACTCATTTCTTATTTTCACTTAGGACTCCTAGATAGTGTCTGATTGTCTAGTCATTTTGAATCAGGCTCAGCTGAAGTTTCTAAGCTTTTACCTTAAGGTACATTGTTTGCTGTGGGTTTTTGAAGCTACTCTTATCAAGTTAGGGAAGCTTAAATATTTTCCTAGGTAATAAAATATTGAAAAAAGATGACAGTGCCTTTTCATCTTGAAGTGACCACATGCTTCCCTTTTTAAATGCAGTACGTTGCACTGACAGACTTTCTAATGTTGTGTTCCTACATTCCTGGGATGAAACACACTTGGCTATGAACTATTATTCTTTTAAAATAATTATACAACAGATCAATAAATCCAAAAGTTGGTTTTTTGAAGAGATCAATAAAATAGATAAACCATTGGCCAACCTAACCAGGAAAAAGAGTAAAATCTCTAATTTCATCAATCAGAAATAGTAACGATGAAATAACAACAGACCCCTCAGAAATTCAAAAAATCCTTAACGAATACTACAAGAAACTCTACTCTCAGAAATATTAAAATCTGAAAGAAATCGATCAATAACTGGAAGAACACCACCTACCAAGACTTAGCCAGAATGAAGTGGAAATGCTGAAAAGGCCTGTATCAAGTTCTGAAATAGCATCAACTATACAAAATGTCCCTAAAAAGAAAAGCCCAGGACCAGATGGCTTTACGTCAGAATTCTACCAAACCTTTAAAGAAGAACTAGTACCTATACTACTAAACCTCTTCCAAAATATAGAAAAAGAAGGAAAATTACCCAACACATTCTATGAAGCAAACATCACCTTGATCCCCGAACCAGGGAAAGACCCAACAAGAAAAGAAAATTATAGACCAATATCACTAATTAATATTGATGCTAAAATACTCAATAAGATCCTAACAAACAGAATCCAAAAACACATCAAAAAAATTATACACCATGACCAAGTCGGATTTATCCCAGGGTCTCAAGGCTGGTTCAATATACGGAAATCTATAAATGTAATTCAACACATAAACAAACTAAAAAATAAGGACCATATGATTTTTTCAATTAATTCAGAAAAAGCTTTTGATAATAGCCAGCATCCTTTCGTGATCAGAACACTTAAGAAAATTGGTATAGAAGGGACATTTCTTAAACTAATAGAGGCCATCTATAGCAAACCCACAGCCAATATCGTATTGAATGGAGTTAAATTGAAATAATTTCCACTTAGATCAGGAACCAGGCAAGGTTGCCCATTGTCTCCATTGCTCTTTAACATTGTAATGGAAGTTTTAGCCATTGCAATTAGGGAAGAAAAAGCGATCAAGGGTATCCACATAGGGTCAGAAGAGATCAAACTTTCACTCTTCGCAGATGATATGATCACATATATGGAAAATACTAGGGATTCTACTACAAAACTTTTAGAAGTGATCAAGGAATACGGCAATGTCTCAGGCTACAAAATCAACACCCATCAATCTGTAGCCTTTATATATACCAACAATAACCAAGCTGAAAAAACAGTCAAGGACTCTATTCCTGTCACAGTAGTGCCAAAGAAGATGAAATATTTGGGAGTATACCTAACAAAGGATGTGAAAGATATCTACAAAGAGAACTATGAAACTTTAACAAAAGAAATAGCTGAAGATGTTAACAGATGGAAAAAGATACCATGCTCATGGCTGGGAAGAATCAGCATTGTTAAAATGTCCATACTACCCAAAGCAATATATAATTTTAATGCAATTCCTATTAAAGCTCCATTGTCATATTTTAAAGATCTTGAAAAAATAATACTTCGTTTTATATGGAATCAGAAAAAACCTCGAATAGCCAAAACATTACTCAGCAATAAAAACAAAGCAGGAGGAATCACGCTACCAGACCTGAGACTGTACTATAAATCCATAGTGATCAAAACAGCGTGGTACTGGCACAAAAGCAGAGAAGTAGATGTCTGGAACAGAATAGAGAACCAAGAGATGAATCCAGCTACTTACCATTATTTGATCTTTGACAAGCCAATTAAAAACATTCAGTGGGGAAAAGATTCCCTATTTAACAAATGGTGCTGGGTGAACTGGCTAGCAACCTGTAGAAGATTGAAACTGGACCCACACCTTTCACCATTAACTAAGATGGACTCTCACTGGATAAAAGATTTAAACTTAAGACATGAAACTCTAAAAATACTTGAAGAAAGTGCAGGGAAAACTCTTGAAGGAATCGGCCTGGGTGAATATTTTATGAGGAGGACTCCCCAGCCAATTGAAGCAGTATCTGAAGCAGGTTCAGTCCACTACTGGGACCTGATCAAACTAAAAAGCTTCTGCACAGCCAAGAACATTGTAAGTAAAACAAGCAGACAGCCCTCAGAATGGGAGAAAATATTTGCAGGTTATACCTCCGATAAAGATCTAATAACCAGAATCCACAGAGAACTCAAACGTATTAGCAAGAAAAGAAGACGAGACCCCATCTCAGGGTGGGCAAAGGATTTGAAGGGAAACTTCTCTAAAGAAGACAGACGCACGATGTACAAACACATAAAAAAAAGCTCTTCATCCTTAATCATCAGATAAATGCAAATCAAAACTACTTTGAGGTATCACCTAACCCCAGTAAGAGTAGCCCACATAACAAAATCCCAAAACCAGAAATGTTGGCATGGATGCGGAGAATAGGGCACACTTCTACACTGCTGGTGGGAATGCACACAAATACGTTCCTTCTGGAAGGATGTTTGGAGAATACTTAGAGACCTAAAGATAGACCTGCCATTCGATCCTATAATTCCTTTACTAGGTTTATACCCAGAAGACCAAAAGTCACAATATAACAAAGACATCTGTACCAGAATGTTTGTTGCAGCCCAATTCATAATTGCTAAGTCATGGAAGAAGCCCAAGTGTCCATTGACCCATGAATGGACTAGCAAATTGTGGTACATGTATACCATGGAATATTATGCAGCCTTAAAGAAAGATGGAGACTTTACCTCTTTCATGTTTACATGGAGGGAGCTGGTACATATTCTTCTTAGCAAAGTATCTCAGGAATGGAAGAAAAAGTATCCAATGTACTCAGCTCTACTATGAAGCTAAATTATAGCTTTCACATGAAGGCTATAACCCAACTATAGCACAAGACTTGGGGAAAGGGCCAAGGAAGGGGAAGGGAGGGGGGAGGTATTGGTGGAGGGAGGGTAATGGGTGGGGCCACACCTATGGTGCATCTTAGAATGGGTACAGGCGAAACTTACTAAATGCAGAATACAAATGTCTACATGCAATAACTAAGAAAATGCCATGAAGGCTACGTTGAACAGTTTGATGAGAGTATTTCAGGTTGTATATGAAACCCGCACATTGTACACCTTGATTGCATTAATGTACACAGCTATGATTTAACAATAAAAATAAATTAAAAAATAAAATAAAATAAAATAATTTTCTTATTTTTGTGGTGATAATATCTGCTTTTTCTGACTTTTTATTTTAAAGATGGGCTTCCCACTATGTTGCACAAGCTGGTCTTGAACTCCTGGCTTCAAGTCATCCTCTTCCCTCAGCCTCCCAAGTTGCCAGGATTAAAAGCAGTAGCCACCGTGCCTGGCTCTCCCTTTGTTTTTTTTGAATTGATTTTCTACTTTTGCTGTTTTTTTGTTTGTTTATTTAGTTAGTTTTACCTTCTTGATTTGAATCCTTCTATTTTTGGTCTATCCTGTGTGCAAACACAGCCAAAATTGTCGAATGAGGCTTTGGCAGCATTCCATAGGTTTTTATCTTTTGTAATCTCACTGACATTTATTTCTCATTATTTGTAATTTTAGTTTAAGCAGATTTTTTGCCCCAGCTTTATTAAGGCATAATTGGCATATGAAAACCTGCACGTAATTGATGGTAAATTTAGACATATGTCTATATTTGTGCTACTGTCACCACCATCACCTCTAAAGTTTCTTAGTGTTCCCCCCACCTTTCTTGTTGTACGAACAGTTACCATGGGATCTTCGCCCCTAAGTTTTTAAGTGCATGATAACCAGTTGCTGATCACAGGTGCGTGTTCCCAGCAGATCTCTGCAACTCACTCACCTGTGTGATGCTAATTTTGTGCCTGTGGAAAACTGACACCCCACATCACCTCCTCCAGCCCCTGTAACACCACACTGCTGTCTACTTCTGTATGCCTCAATGATTTATGTGCCTCACATAAGACACGTTGTTTCAGTTTTGATATTCACTTTAAACCAAGATTTATTTAGAGGGGTTTTAATTTTTAAGTGAGGTACATGTGATACTAGTTCTATTGAATCATTTCAGTGAGTGTGGTCTGTATGATTTTTGCCTTTTGGAATTTGGTGGAATTTTTTTTTCCCCCGAATAAAAGAGCAGTCAGGAAATGTTCCAGGAGGGTGGGGGAGAGACTGGTCAGTGGGCACAGAGTCACAGGGAGACAGCAGGGGGGTTCTGGCTCCAACACACAGCAGGGTGACCGTGATGGTGGTTGACAACATCACACACTTCAGAATAGCTAGAAGAGAGGCTTGAATTCCCACCACAAAGAAAGGACAACGTGTGAGGTGCTAGATATGCCAAATGCCCTGATTAGATAAATCAATAAACTTCAGAAACTGTTCCGCAAGCATTTGAAAATAATGTGCAGTCTCTTTACCACGCACTATTCACATCTGCAGGACAGCTGTGCAGTGATTGATTAGACCAGACGGACGGTTCATTGGAAAAGAACAGAGATACTTAAGTAATTGCTTTACTTAAATCCTCTAAGACATAATCTTTGTTTTGTTTTGTTTTTTTATTTTGTCTAGGTGCTATCTCATTTTGTTAAAGATGTTTTAAAATCTCTCAGTAAGATTGTGGCCTGTCATCACTCTCATATTTCCACAAGTTTTAACTCTATAAATGTCAATGCAATGCTGGTCTCTTCATAAATTTGGTGATTGTTATATTTCTGGGGGGATTGTAATTTTTATAACATAAAATATTCATCTCCTTATCATTGGATGCTTTTCACCTTGAATTCTATTTGACTGTTATTACCAATGGCATTCCTGATCTCTTTTTGTTAGCATTTACTTTCAATTTTTCTCTTTCTGTTTTGTATTTTTGAAATTTAGGCATTCTTTTTTTGGATGTCAAGTACTACAATTTAGAAATTTCTCTCTTTAAAATGGAGATGAAATTCATATTAATTGTGATTAATGATGTGGTTAGAATATCTTATTTCCAACTTTAAATGCCTTGCTGTTTTTTTATGGTTTTCGTTCCCTTTATTCTTTTAGTGGTTTGGAAATTATACCTTACGTCTAGTCTTCTAATGGTTGGCCTTAAAAAATTATTTTTTTAAATGACAAAATACTATGCCACAGTTGTATATATTTAATTAATACACCTGAACATACCCTGAATTTAATGTCCAGAAGTAATTTCTTCCTTTAACCACGTAAGTGAACAAGATTTTTAGTGCACTTTTGTGTTCTTCCCCCGCCTCCATTTCCAACATAACATTATTTGGAAGTCACCTGGATTCTTAGTCTATATTTTATTCATTTTTATACATATGCCCATGCTTTAAAATTTTACATTTAGAAGTAGTATAATTCATGGGGTACAAGTATGATTTTGCTACATGGACACACTGGGTAGCTGTGGAGCCAGGGCTTCCTGCTCTCGTCAGCTACAACATGACCGGTCTCACCAGGAACAGTTACTTAGATTCCACTACAGATTTGACTGATTTCTCTGCTCACTGGTATAGGTGACTGTATTTTCCAAAGATGATTGTAGTGCTATCTCCCATTCCTCATACTTCCTAGAGCTGGACCCGTCTCCTCTCCCCAAACCTGGCTGGACTTTCCTGGCTGTCTGGGCCTACAGAGCACAGCAGAAGTGATGCCATGTGGCTTCCAAGCCCAGGCCATAGAAAGGCCCATGTCCTCTGCCACACTCACTCATGGAAACAGACTAGCTCCTATGGACTACACAGAGTGACCAGAAGTAGGTGCTTTGGCCAACAGACTTGCTGGAATCACAGCCACAGCCATTGTGACCCACTAGAGGGATGGAGTCACCAGCCTTACCTGATGGGTCACCTCAGCCTTTGAGTCTCTTGCTGAGGGCTCCAGGCACTGAGGAGCAGAGACAGGCCATCCCTGTGCCCTCTCCAAATTCCTGACCCACAAAATCCCTGAGTGTAATGAAAGGCTGCTTCACAGCAGTGGCTGGGGGGTGTCCCTCACGAAGCAGTAGTGACTGGCTGGAATGCTGTGGCTTCTCCTGTCTCCTGTCCTTGTATTTTGTGATTCACTCTAACTCAGCATACCCTCCGTAATTTTATTTTTCAGAGAAGGTGCATTAGTGATAAAGTTTGTGACTTTTAATATGTTTATTTTTTAACCTTACACTTGATCTTGGATATAAAATTTTAGGCTTAAAATTATTTCCCCTGAAAACTCTGTGACCATGGCTTCCAGAATTCCGTACTGCACATGACCAGTTTTTTTTTTTTTTTTTTGAGTTTCAAAAGGAATATTTTATTCACATGTTAGTTGTCTTTTTAACATGTACACACACATGACCAGTTTGATGGTGGGATGGTTTTTATTTGTTTCACAGCATTCAATATCTTTGCTTTTACAAGAGTTTTGGGAACTTTTATCTTAGTCCATGGAGGTCAGGATCACTAGGGTATGTATATATTTTAAGTTTTATTCCCCAGGGCACAGCTTCTCCAGGATTTTGGTTGTTCACAATTTGTGGGCAAAGTCATAAGAGGAGGACTAGTGAGGCAGTAGTCTCCCCTGTCCCAGGTGCCCAAGGCCAGGAGGACACTCCTCACTAGCTCTCTACTGCACTTCCAAACATTCCCTATCCCTTGGCTAGGCCAGCAGGTCCATGGGCTCAGGTGGCCAGCCTGGTAGGTGGAAGTGGGGCTGCTCAAGACCGCCTGGCCAGGCTACGCAGCTGTGCCTTGCGTAGTTCCTTGGCTTGTACATTGCAGTTAAACTGGGCACGGGGGTAGTGAGAGATGCCCAGTGGATCACGTGGATATCAAAGATATGGTGGAGCAGGAGACCTTCCTTCATAACAGGAAGTCATAACTCTGACCCATGGGAGCTGTGTGTGTGCACAGCTGCCCGCAGGGAGGAGGACACATCGGTCAGTCACCCTGCCCCATGGGAGCTGTGTGTGTGTACAGCTGCTTGCAAGGTGGAGGACACAGGGGTCAGGTGGGAGCAATAGCTCTGAGCTTGGAGGGACTTCACTGTGTCCCCTTGTAGGAAGCATTTCTGGTGAGGGAGACAGAAATTCCAAACCCACGGACCTGATGTTGTATGTAGGGAGCATCGACTCCCAGGTGGGCCCCTGCAGTGACAGTGAGCAGGGCCTCTCCCCTTTTGCTCTTCTCCCCTCAAGCTATACCCCATGGAGAAAGCATCACATAATGGCCATTGGTTTAAAGTGTATACCTTTAAAATATGGAGAATCCTCATAGAACTCAAAATAAGTCTTCCATTTGATCCTGCAATCCCATTACTAAGCATCTACCCAGAAGGAAAAAATCACTTTATCACAAGGGTATTTGCACTACAATGTTTATTGCAGCTCAATTCACAATTACCAAGATGTGGAAACAACCCAAGTGCCCATAAATGCAGGAATGGATTAATAAACTGTGGTATATGTACACCATGGAATACTATTCAGCTATAAACAATGGAGACTTTGCATCTTTTATATTAACCTGGATGGAGTTGGAGAACATTCTCTTTAGTCAAGTATCACAAGAGTGGAAAAGCAAGTATCCATTGTATCCAGTACTAGTATGAAGCCTGTAGATGACAACTACATACCCGCACAAGAGAAAAACTCAATTTAATTCACAGTTATGTGCTATGACTTAATGGGCACAATGTAAGGGCACTTCGCACATCCTTTACCTCACAAATGCAAACAGTGTAACCTAATGGTTTATGCCCTAATATTAATTTGAAATAAAAATAAAAATGTATGACTTTAAACCCTTAAACATAGGTTTCTCTCGTCCAGCAGCTTCGGGGTGGTGTGCAGTGGTGGGGCCAGTGTGTCCGTGGCTGTGGGATCACTGTTGCACCTTCCTGTTTGAGGTGATGTTAGGCAGAATCCACGTTGCTGGACTGGACACTCTAGGAGCCCTTGGCCAGAGCACTAACTGAGGCCCTGTGGACAGGGATGCAAACTCATCTCCACACGTAACTAGTCAGAATGGTTCACTGACCCTTCCAGGGTAGAAGAGGTTCAACCTGCTAGCAAGAGACTGGTTGGTATTAGCTTCTGTAGCTGCAGTCTGACACCTGATTGTAGCCAAATCAGCCTTGGAGGGAGGGAATCCCTGTTGCTAGATCATGGGTAGTCTCTGATACCGTGTCTGTGTCCATTACTGTTATCTCTTATAAGCCTACTGCACAAGCACACAGTCGCCCTGTCCACATGTCCTTTGCTGTCCCTGAGGTCAGAGGCTGACTGGCCCCTCCTGGCTTGTCACCCTGTCCATGCGGCCCTTTGCTGGCCCTTCTGTAGTAGATGCTTTCTGGTGTGGAGTGGCCTACAAGGCTCCAGTCCTCACACTCAAGGACTTTCATGTCCATCCTCACATCTCTTCCTGTAACCCTTTATCTCTGTTCTTCAACCCTTTCTCCTTCCCAGCCCTTACCCTTCCAGGATCTCATGATAAATTGATGCTGGGCCCTCCAACTTGTGATGTGATGGATCTGACAGTCCAGCCCATGATGACCAGAATCTGACTGTAAGATCACGTCATGACACCAGGCACTCCCATTTGCTATGGACAACATGACCTTGCTTGGCAGCTGCCCGGGTCTGCACAGCCACTCTCCTGCTACACACAGCATCTTTCTCATCACTGTGCCTTTAATGCATGGACTCTGTCAGGTCACACGACCCAGGCAGGGCCATTCTGTGCAGTCTAAACCTTCACAGTTCCCTTTATTTCTCTGGGCTACGCAAAACTGGTAGGTTACCATACCATCCAATAAGCAAGTCAGAGCATTCCCAAGCATGATTTATGTTTCTCCCAAACCTAAAATGGCCTCTAATTACTGTGTTTTGTTCCTAGTGCTAGAAGGCGCTACCACCGAGAAACAACATGTCCATGACTTCAACAAGGTGATGTTCCAGAATGTCCTAGAATACTGGACCCTGAACTTTGGGGGTTTGCTTCCCACCTTGTAGCATGTTTCTTAATGAAACATCTGGAGTATTTGCCCTTCGGGATCATTAGGTCCAATTAACATGATTTCATCAGCAGAGTGGGCTGGTGTGGTATTCTGTGAAATATTCATTCATATTACCTTATACTAGAGAAGATTAAATCAGGTTTACCTGTGAATATACAGTTGTCCATCCATAGCAGTCAATGTTTATGTGTTAATAGGTTGTGGTAAAGACACCACATCTATCCCAGCTGTGACTCTGGTTACTAAATTTATGGTACTTTGGCTAAATTTATGGTACTTTGCTGTTGTCTGTGACCCAGCTTGTCCCTGCAGGGGCCAGACATGTGGCTTAAATGGGGACTGATACTCTAGCACCCTTGATTATTTAAGAGCGGGTGTGATATATTTGGTTTAGATTTGTTTTTTTTTTTTTGGTCAGGAGCAGGTGATGAAAAGAATTTCAGGGGTTTCCATTTGGTCTTGTTTTTAAACAGGTTTTATTCCGTAAGTCAAGAAGCCAATTAGAGGCTCTGCAGCCTTTGTTTGACCATTGCAATGATAGACTCAGGAACCAGGGGGTGGTCTCCTTGTAGACCCAGAGTGATACAGACTCAAGCCAGGACTCCACTGGGCCTGACCCCGCATGTCCACACTCAATCACATGGGGCCTCATGGCACTCTGGGTCCCCAGATTTTGTGCAGGGGATAGCCACCCTGATACTGCCAGGCTGTGCAAGCAGGGCCTCAAAGCTCATCAGACGTCATTCTGGGATTGCACCTATGCAGGATTTAGGCGGCTGAATTAAGCATGGCTCAAATGATGTTATTCTGGAAAAATTTCAGAGCAGCCATTATTCTTCCCTTACTATTGCCATGACACTTTAACTCACATTTAGTACTCTTTATAAATTTGTTAACCATGTCAAAACCCTTGAAGAGCTCTCAGGGTATAAGTATCTCTTTATCTATTTCTCTCTGTCTCTCTTTATGTCTGTGTCTCTCTACCTCTGTCTCTGTCTCTGTCTCATCTCTCTCTCTCTCTCATTCTCACTCTCCTTCTGTTAATTTGATGATGGTATCTTGTTTATCTCCCAGTCCCTGGAAATTAATCTAGAACCTGGCCCATAGGGAGTATCCAGGGAAATTTTCTTGCTAGTGATGAACATTTAGTGAGAATCTATTATTTACCAGACATTTGTTGGGCACCGTGAAAGGTACAGTAATAAATAATACGTGGTTCCTGATGACAAAAATTCTTTGCTTGGCCAAAGTTTATTCAGGCTTCTGGATCTTCTGCTGGGCTTATCCGTGTGCTTTCTTGTAAATCTAGTTTTAGCAAAGCACCCTGGTCAATCAGTTTAGCAAGAACAACCCATCTGATCAGGTTCTGCATCCTCCTCCACCCCCTGAATGGTGTCTGACCACCTGCCCTGCTGTTTTATATTAGGAATTTTCCATCTACTGATACCCATACTGCTCATTGGCATAAATTTCTACTTGTTGGTGCGGTATTTGGACTTGATCACAATCTCTCTCTTCCGCTGCAAGGCCCTATAGCAATGTTCCCTACACCTATCACAACAGTCCCAAATGAGGTCTTCCTTACTATGCTTCAACAAATATCATTGAATATTTTTTTCTGTAACATTTCCCTAGAGGAGCTCACAGTATAGGAAGAATGAGGAAACCTGGAAAAGCATTTTCTATGGCTGCAGCTCTAGATTCCAAATTAGAATGAAACTCAGGAGAGAAGATATAGCTGCTGCACCAGCTCCTAGTCTTTGAGTTGGTAACTCACCAGATCCAATGACATGCACCACTGAAATAAATGGGCTCCCCCAACAGCGTTCACAACAACAGGTGTTCTGTACCCAGAATGTATCTCCCGTGGATCTGAGATTGACCAGTGACCTTTTCTCAGCAGCAGGTCAATTAACAAACCTTTCTAGTCCAACAGCTTTGATAGCCAGTCAACTAGCTGTTGCTGACAGCAATTGCTCTTTGAAAGGCATGAAACTACCTCTGTGAACATTTTTTAACAGTTTTAAATAGCACAATACATTTAAAATCATTTAGTTAATAATTCCTTTTATGTATATAATTGTAAAAGAATGAATATACTTACCACCTTTCAAAAAAAATTGAGTGTTTGCTATTGACAGAAAATGGAGAAAGTTATATACCATTGTATTTGTTAATAAGCCTCAGGAAGTAGGAGGAAAGACACTAGGATGCACACTGTTCATGCAAAAGATTAGGAGAAAAATTTGAAATCCCCCACTATTGTTGTATTGTTGTCTATGTTTTAAGGTCTAGTAGTATTTGTGTTATGAATCAGGGTGCTCCAATGTTGGGTCCACACGTATTTAGGATCATTATTTTTAGTGATTTTTAAATTCCACAATATCAAGGAGTACAGATATTTTAGTTACATGGATACTTTGTTTAAGGCTTAATTCAAGATTTTTACTGTGTCCATCACCAGAATCATGTTTGTTGTACCTGACAGGTAGGTAAATTTTACCCCTCACCCCTCCCACTCTCCATCCTTCTTGATTTTCAATGTCCTTTACATCTCTTTGTGCTGTGTGTGACCATTGTTTAGCTACCAATTATTAGAGAGCACATATGGTGTTTGCTTCTCTATTCTTGAGATACTTCACTTAAGTTAATGGTCTCCAGTTCTATCCAAGTTGCTGCAAAAAACATTATTACAGTCCTTTTTGTAGGTGAGTAATACAGGCATTACCCATGTTATGAACAAGATAGGTTCTGTAGATCTGTTCATTAAGTTGAATTTGTATGTAAGTTGGAAGAGGTACATTTATCTGTTACCTGTAATGGCTTCTGTTGGTAAGTGTAAGTTGTATGTCAGTGAGACATTTGTAACTTAGGTACTTACTGTAACAGCCTCCATTTGTGTGAGTTGTATGTAAGTCAGATGTTTGTAAATTGGGGACTAACTGTTCTTCATGGTATATATACTCATATATGTGTGTATATACACACAGAAGCTCTTCATTCACTTGTGATTTGATGGGAAATTAGGTTGGCTCCATATTTTTGCAATTGTGAACTGTGCTGCAATAAATATTAAAGTGCAGGTGCCCTTTTGATAAAACAATTTCTCCTTTGGTAGATACCCACCAGTGGGATTGCTGGACCAAATGGTGAGCTTAAATTTATTTCTTTGAGGAACCTTCATATTGTTTTCCATAGAAGCTCCATGGAAAGAATTTTTCTTAGTAGAGCTTCTATGGAAAACACCAACAGAGTATGAGTGTTCCCTACTCTCTGCATCCACGCCAGCATCTATTGCTTTTGGATTTTTATTTTTTTATTTTTTAAATTTTTTTATTAAATCATAACTGTATACAATGATATGATTATGGGGCATCATACACTCACTACATAAACCACTTGACACATTTTTATCACAGTAGTTAACATAGCCTTTCCGGCGTTATCTCAGTTACTGTGCCAAAACATTTGCATTCTACATTTACCAAGTTTCGCAAATACCCCTGTAATATGCACCACAGGTGTGATCCCACCGATTCCCCTCCCTCTACCAACCCCCCCCTTTTCCCACTTCCCCCTATTGTTAAGTTGTAGCTGGGTTATAGCTTTCATGTGAGAGTCCCAAATTAGTTTCATAGTAGGGCTGTGTACATTGGGTATTTTTTCTTCCATTCTTGGGATACTTTACTAAGAAGAATATGTTCCAGCTCCATCCATGTAAACATGAAAGAGGTAAAGTCTCCATCTTTCTTTAAGGCTGCATAGTATTCCATGGTATACATATACCACAATTTATTAATCCATTCGTGGATCGATGGGCATTTGGGCTTTTTCCATGACTTAGCTATTATGAATTGGGCTGCAATAAACATTCTGGTACAAATATCTTTGTTATGTTGTGATTTTTGGTCTTCTGGGTATATGCCCAGCAGAGGAATTACAGGATTGAATGGCAGATCTATTTTTAGATCTCTGAGTGTTCTCCATATATCTTTCCAAAAGGAATGTATTAATTTGCATTCCCACCAGCAGTGCAGAAGTGTTCCCTTTTCTCCGCATCCACGCCAACATCTCTGGTCTTGAGATTTTGTGATATAGGCTAGTCTCATTGGAGTTAGATGATATCTCAAAGTAGTTTTGATTTGCATTTCTCTGATGATTAAAGATGATGAGCATTTTTTCATATGTCTGAAGGCCGTGCGCCTGTCTTCTTCAGAGAAGTTTCTCTTCAAATCCCTTGCCCAGCCTGCGATGGGATCCCTTGTTTTTTTCTTGCTGATGCGTTTGAGTTCTCTGTGGATTCTGGTTATTAAACCTTTGTCAGAGTTATACCCTGCAAATATCTTCTCCCATTCTGAGGGCTGTCTGCTTGCTCTGCTTACTGTGTTCTTAGCTGTGCAGAAGCTTTTTAGTGTGATCAAGTCCCAGTAGTGTATTTTTGAAGCTACTTCAATTGCCCGGGGCTTTTGGATTTTTAATAAAAGCCATTCTAACATATAATTGGCATTCCCCTGATGATTAGTGATTTGAGCATTTTTTCATATATTTTTTGTCCATTAGTCTATCTTGCTATGAAAAACTTCTGTTCATGTCTTTTTAATGGGGTTATTTGTTTCTTACCTATTTGTTTGAGTTCTTTGTAGATTCTGGATACTAGCCCTCTCTTGAATTTATAATGCACTAATATTTTCTCCAATTCTAGGTTGTCTATTCACTCTGTTGATTATTTCCTCTGCTGTGCAGAGCCTTTTCAATTTAATCAATTTGATCTATTGTGATCGTTTTGGTGTGTTAAGACTGCTTTTTAAAAAATCTTGCCTACGTGTTTACTCCAATTCCTCCTCATCTGAAATCTCTTCTCTCAGCTCAAAACAGAGACAGTTGTAGTGCACCTGTTCTCTGCTGGGAACTCTCTCGGTGCAGAGAGGAGAGGACCCTTGATGGCCACTAGTGTCCAGCTCTGAAGGACTGACCCAGCCTGAGTTGAGTGGAGGTTTTGTGAGTAGTCAACACTGCTGGTGCCCTAAGTCTCCTGGCTCACCATTCTGCCACAATGCCCAGCTAGTTTTTCTATTTTTTTTTAGAAACAGTGTCTCACTCTTGCTCAGGCTGGTCTCAAACTACTAACCTCAAGCAATCCTCCCACTTGGCCTCCCAGACTGCTAGGATTGCAGCCATGAAGCACCGTGCTTGGTCTTTTTGAAAGTTTTTATACTGGTAACTTTCTTTTTTTTTTTTTTGTAGAGACAGAGTCTCACTTTACTGCCCTTGGTAGAGTGCCGTGGCGTCACACGGCTCACAGCAACCTCCAGCTCTTGGGCTTACGTGATTCTTTTGCCTCAGCCTCCCAAGCAGCTGGGACTACAGGCGCCCTCCACAACACCCAGCTATTTTTTTTGTTGTTGCAGTTTGGCCGGGGCTGGGTTTGAACCCACCACCCTCGGCATTTGGGGCCAGCGCCCTACTCACTGAGCCACCGGTGCCACCCTATACTGGTAACTTTCAATTTTTCAATGTTTAGAACTCTTTTGAGCATTTCTTGTAGGGCCAGTCTAGTGGTGACAAATTCCCTTAGTGTTTGGGAAAGACTTTATTTCTCCTTTATTTATGAAGCTTAGTTTAGTGGAATATAAAATCATTGGCTAACAGCTTTTTTCTTTAGGAATATTGAAAATAGACCCCAATGTCTCTTGGCTTGTAAGGTTTCTGCAGAGAAGTCTGATGTTAGTCAGACGGGGTCTCCTTATGGAGCTTTAGTGGCTTTTCTCTTGCTGCAGAGTTTTTCCTTTGCACCGACTTTACATAGTCTAATGACTACATGCCTTGGTGAATTCCATCTCGCAGTATGTCCCCAAGGAGTTATATGAGCTTCTTGTATCTGATGCTTAACTTTCTAGCAAGACCAAAGAAGTTTTCCTCAACAATTCCCTGAAGTAGATTTTTCATACTTCTTATTTTTTCTTCTTCCTCAGGAATACCTATGACTCATACGTTTGGAGATTTTACATAATCCCATATTTCTCAAAGTATGGTTGATGTTTTTGAATTCTTTTCTTCTTTATCTTTTTCTGATTGGGTTAATTTAAAAAAAGGTGTCTTTATGCCCCAAGAGCCTATTCTACTGTTAGAACTTTTAACCATGTTTTGTAATTCTTTCAATGAATGTATCATTTCCAGAAATTCTTTATAAATAACTACCTCTATAGTAAATTTTTTATTCATATCCTAAATTATTTTTCTGATTTTTTTTTTTACAAAGGAAAATAAAATACAGGTCTTTATTTTACAATATATATAATTACATGGTTTTTCTGATTTCTTTGTGTTGGTTTTCAAATTTTTTTGGATATCACAAAGTTTCTTTAAAATAAATATTTTGAATTTTTAATATACTGTTTCAAGATTTCATTGTCGTTGCCACCCATTGCTGGAGAGTGAGCGTGGTCTTTGGAGGTTGATGTAACACTCTGCTTTTTCATACTCTCAGAATTGTTATGTAGTTCCTTCTCATCTGGATAAACTATCTCTTCTTATATTTGATTTTTTTCTCATTTGCATGGTATTTGTTTTCCCTTGGAAGATATGACTGTATTGTTTGTTTTATAGAGTCATTCATCTTGGGTTTTAAGCATGGGAGCCCAAACCTCTATATGAGTTCCTTAGTAATAAATAGCCTTGTGTGCTGGATTTTTTCAAATGCTCCTCTCAGGAGCAATGTGGTAGATGTATGAGCAGGCTGACTGCCTCCCCCGGAACCTGGAGTTTATGTTGGCTAGCAAGTGGTGCTTGTGAGTAAAGCTGCAGCAGAAACAGATGTGGAGAGGCCAGAGCTTTGTTTACCCGGAGATGTTCTGAGCTGCTTCAAGCAGCAGGCTGTCTATGGAGTGGTAGTGGTCTGAGCTCCCCGCTTAGCCCCTGGTGGGGAGAACAGCCGGGAGGAGCTTGTGAACCAAAATAAAATCTTAAGTTTCCCACTCAGTGACTGATTGACTGGATCTCTCTCTCAGCCAAGGGGATCCCCAAAACTGAGTTCCTAGACACAAAAAATATCAGACCTGCCACATCATGCCCCTCCCTCCTTAAAGACATCCTCTGTGAGGGGCGTAGACAAGATGGCTGACTGAAGCCAGCTTTCCACAGAGGCTCCCATCCAGAAGGAGAGTTAAAGGACAGAAATTTAGCAAGTAACCTGGTGGATTAGAGCTGCACCAAGAGAGAAGGTTGAAGAACACACATCAACCATGCTAAGGTGAGCTGCAACCCCAAGGATACAAACAAAAGGTACAAAATCCATCACCAAGCGGACAGGAGTCTCCTCCCCCATGACAATGGCTCAGAATGCCCCACAAACAAGCAAGCAGAGTTTAAAGGTCCTCCCACTACACTCCACGGGAGAGACCCTCTAAACACTGGACCTACCTCTCCTACTAGGGTGCCATAGCGTTCTGCTGCCAGGCATAAAACTGTATAAAACTGGGGCGGTGCCTGTGGCTCAAGGAGTAGGGAGCTGGTCCCATATGCTGTAGGTGGTGGGTTCGAACCCAGCCCTGGCCAAAAACCACACACACACAAAAAAAAACCTGTATAAAACTATATATATTCTCTACCTGCAATTCATAGCTTCCAGCATTCCCCTCCACTCTCACTCTGAGGTCTGGAGGCCTGTCCCCCAGGAGTCCAGATTTTTGGGTGATTTCTCAAGGGGTGTGGACAGGGCCTAGACTGCAGCTGGTCAGTGCTGATTCTGCAGCATGGGAGTGAGGAGAGGATGGTCGGCTGAGAGGGAATGACACCAGAGCGGTGGTGCCCCGAGGCACAGAACAGCAGCCATTTTTGGCAACAATAGGGCTCACTCCCGAATATTACAAAGCCACACCCCCTGTCTCCCTGGGCAACCAGAGGAGGCTGGGCATCTTCTCAGGTGGCAACCACTGTGCAACAGATCTGGGACTGAAATGCAGGGCCCATGAGTAAAGGGTTTGCCTGAGGTGGTACCAGCCTGGGTGGAGCATGGGGACTAGAAAACGCACACGCAGAGCTGGGAAATTCCCAGGGTGGGGCTGACCGGGAGGACCTCTTTACTGAGCCTAAGACGCACCTAGCCCTCAGGGGATCGTCAGCCTGTAGACAAAGGAAGACAGGAAGCTAGAAATGACAGCTAACTGAATACAAGCCTGCAGGAGCAAAGACAGGGCCTGAGGTGTAGGCTCTGGGAAATCAAAACAGCTTCTCTTCTGCAGGGGAATTTAGCAAGGACAGAAACAAATTCCCGCAAAGTTGTTCTGTTCTGTTCTGTCAGTAACATCAATCAGGGGCAGGGCTTGAACTGAGTGAACACACTGCATCCTCCATCAAGCATCCGAGGTTGTCAGTCCTCACCTCCCCCTGCTACATAGAGGCAGAGCACAGCGGCCTGGCTGAGCATATATAGATTTCCTTGTTATTCAAGCAGGTGCAAACCCCTGGAGGATCTGGTCACTGGAGGCAAATGGGTCACAGCCCTGCAGGGCTATCAGTGACTGGGTGTGACAGAGGTGCAAGGTGAGGAAGGAGGCATCAACCTTTCCAGACTAATCTATTTGCTGGGTGGGTCTTCCTGACTTCACGGAGCACCAGAGCAAGTCATATCTGAGTTGTCACCAGACCCCTGCAATCCAGTTGCCAGAGACCTTTTAAACTCTCCCACCTGAGACAGGTGCTGACTGAGACAATTGATTTGGACCTTTTGAACTGAGCCAATTGCCCAAGGACTATTCAAGTGGTGCTCTGGGTGTGTGATTGTAGGAAGGTTTGATTTTCCTTTTCCAATTGTTGCCTGTGGGGGGTGGAGTGACTTAATTGCTAGTATTTCTCCACAGCTGAGACTTTAACCCAGAGTAACTGTTTCAAAAGGGTCAGACAGAGACCAGCTGAAAACAAGACAGAACCACTTAGCCCCCCACACCAAACAGGTCCCCAGTTTCTCAGGCCATAGCACTGTACGATTCCTTGACAAAGCTCCAGGGGAAAAAACAAATGGTGTAAAATAATCATGGGGCAGAATCAGCAGAAAAACTCTGGTAACATGAATAACCAGAATAGATCAACCCCACCCACCCCCAAGGCAAGATATGGCAGATGTAACTGAAGATCCCATTCATAAACAGCTGGCCGAGATGTCAGAAATCGAATTCAGAATTTGGATTGCAAACAAGATTAATAGAATGGAGGAAAATTTGGAATTAGAAATTCGAGGAACAATTCAAAAGTCAGAATTAGAAATTTGAAGAGAAATTCAAAAGTTGTCTCAAGAATTTAATGAATTTAAAGACAAAACCACCAAAAATTTTGACGCACTGTAGCAAGAATTTGCAGCCCTCAAAGATCTGAAAAATACAGTAGAATCCCTCAGGAACAGAGTGGAGCAAGCAAAAGAAAGGATTTCTGACATTGAAGACAAAGCTTTTGAACATTCCCAAACTCTCAAAGAGGAAGAGAAATGGTGAGCAAAGATGGATCATTCTCTCAGAGAGCTCTGGGATAATTCGAAGAAGGCTAATAGCCACCTCATTAGAATCCCAGAAAGTGATGAAGTGGCTTCACAAGGCACAGAAGCCCTTCTCCATGAAATTATGAAAGAGAATTTTCCAGACATGCCAAGAGATTCTGAAATTCAGCGAGCAGACAGTTTCAGAACCCCAGCACGACTCAATCCAAATAAGACATCCCCCAGGCATATCATAATTAACTTCACTAAAGTTAATATGAAGGAGAAAATTCTCAAAGCAGCCAGACATAAGAGATCCATTACCTACAAAGTGAAGAATATTAGAATTACTGCAGATCTCTCTGCTGAAACTTTTCAAGCCAGAAGAGGGTGGTCATCAACTTTTAATCTCTTAAAGCAAAATAACTTTCAACCCCGGATCCTGTATCCAGCTAAACGGAGTTTCATTTATGATGGAGAAATTAAATACTTTAATGACATTCATATGTTGAAGAAATTTACCATAACAAAACCAGCTCTACAGGATACTCTCAGACCTATCCTCCATAATGAGCAGCCCAATCCTCTACCACAAAAGTAAACTCACTCAGAAACTTTTGATCAAACTCCAACTTCCACAGTGGTGAAATGATTAAAAATGTCCACTGGACTTTCGAAAAACTCGATACCCAAAATTTTATCAGACTTATCAATATTCTCCATTAATGTGAATGGCTTAAACTGTCCTCTAAAGAGACACAGGTTAGCTGACTGGATACAAAAACTCAGGCCAGATATTTGCTGTATACAAGAGTCACATCTTACCCTAAAAGACAAATATAGACTCAGGGCGAAAGGATGGTCATCCATATTTCAGGCAAATGGTAATCAGAAAAAAGCAGGTGTTGCAATTCTATTTGCAGATACATTAGGCTTTAAACCAACAAAAGTAAGGAAGGATAAAAATGGTGACTTCATATTTGTTAAGGGTAATACTCAATATGATGAGATTTCAATTATTAATATTTATTCACCCAACCAGAATGCGCCTCAATTATTAAGAGAAACTCTAACAGACATGAGCAACTTGATTTCCTCAAGCTCCACAACAGTCGGAGATTTCAACACTCCTTGGCAGTGTTGGATCGATCCTCCAATAAGAAGCTGAGCAAAGAAAGTTTATATTTAAACCTAACCATCCAACATTTGGATTTAGCAGACCTCTACACGACGTTTCATCCCAACACAACTGAATACACATACTTCTCATCAGCCCATGGAACATATTCCAAAATCGATCACATCTTAGGACACAAGTCTAACCTCAGTAAATTTAAAGGAATAGAAATTATTCCTTGCATCTTATCAGACCACCATGGAATCAAAGTTGAACTCGGTAACAACAGGAATCTGCATACTCATAGAAAAACATGGAAGTTAAGTAACCTTGTGCTGAATGATAGCTGGGTCAGAGATGAGATTAAGAAGGAAATTGCCAAATTTTTGGAACAAAACAACAATGAAGACATGAATTATCAGAACCTCTGTGATACTGCAAAGGTAGTCTTAAGAGGGAAATTTATAGCACTGCAAGCCTTCCTCAAGAGAACAGAAAGAGAGGAAGTTAACAACAATGAGACATCTCAAGCAACTGGAAAAGGAAGAACATTCCAACCCCAAACCCAGTAGAAGAAAAGAAATAACCAAAATTAGAGCAGAATTAAAGGAAATTGAAAACAAAAGAATTATATAACAGATCAATAAATCAAAAAGTTGATTTTTTGAAAAGGTCAATAAAATAGATAAACCTTTGGCTACCCTAACCAGGAAAAAAAGAGTAAAATCTCTAATCTCATCAACCAGAAATGACAAAGATGAATAACAACAGACTCCTCAGAAATTCAAAAAATACTTAATGAATATTACAAGAAACTTTATTCTCAGAAATATGAAAATCTGAAGGAAATTGACCAATACTTGGAAGCATGTCACCTTCAAGACTTAGCCAGAATCAAGTGGAAATGTTGAACAGGCCAATATCAAGTTCTGAAATAGCATCAACCATACAAAATCCCCCTAAAAAGAAAAGCCTGGGACCAGATGGCTTCACATCAGAATTCTGCCAAACCTTTAAAGAGGAACTAGTTCCTGTATTACTCAACCTGTTCCAAAATGTAGAAAAAGAAGGAAGACTACCCAACACATTCTATGAAGTAAACATCACCCTGACCCCCAAACAAGGAAAAGACCCAACAAGAAAAGAAAATTATAGACCAATATCACTAATGAATATAGATGCAAAAATATTCAACAAGATCCTAACAAACAGAATCCAGCAACACATCAAACAAATTATATATCATGGCCAAGTTGGTTTTATCCCAGGGTCTCAAGGCTGGTTCAATATACATAAATCTATAAGTATAATTCAGCACATAAACAAATTAAAAAACAAAGACCATATGATTCTCTCAATTAATGCAGAAGAAGCTTTTGATAATATCCAGCATCCCTTCATGATCAGAACACTTAAACAAATTGGTATATAAGGGACATTTCGTAAAGTGATAGAGGCCATCTACAGTAAACCCACAGCCAATATTGTATTGAATGGAGTTAAATTGAAACCATTTCCACTCAGATCAGGAACCAGACAAGGCTGCCCATTGTCTCCACTGCTCTTTAACATTGTAATGGAAGTTTTAGCCATCGCAATAAGGGAAGAAAAGGTGATCAAGGCATCCATATAGGGTCAGAAGAGATCAAACTTACGCTCTTTGCAGATTATATGATTGTATATCTGTGAACCACCAGGGATTCTACTACAAAACTCTTAGAAGTGATCAAGGAATACAGCAGCATCTCAGGTTACAAAATCAACATTCATAAATTGGTAGCCTTTATATATACCAACAATAGTCAAGTTGAAAAAACAGTTAAGGACTCTATTCCATTCACAGTAGTGCCAAAGAAGATGAAATATTTGGGAGTTTATCTAACAAAGGACACAAAAGGTCTCTATAAAGAGAACTATGAAACTCTAAGAAAATAAATAGCTGAAAATGTTAACAAATGGAAAAACATACCATGCTCATGGCTGGGAAGAATCAACATTGTTAAACTGTCCATACTACCAAAAGCAATATATAATTTTAATGCAATCCCTATTAAAGCTCCACTGTCATACTTTAAAGATCTTGAAAAAATAATACTTTATTTTATATGGAACCAGAAAAAACTTCAAATAGCCAAGACATTACTCAGAAATAAAAACAAATCAGGAGGAATTACGCTACCAGACCTCAGACTATACTATAAATCAATAGTGATCAAAACAGCATGGTACTGGCACAAAAACAGAGGTAGATGTATGGAACAGAATAGAGAACCAAGAGATGAATCCAGCTACTTACCATTATTTGATCTTCGATAAGCCAGTTAAAAACATTCAGTGGGGAAAAGACTCCCTATTTAACAAATGGTGCTGGGTGAACTGGCTGGCGACCTATAGAAGACTGAAAATGGATCCACACCTTTCACCATTAACTAAGATAGACTCTCACTGGATTAAAGATTTAAACTTAAACTATAAAAATTTAAACTTAACTATATTAATAACTTAAACTTATTTAAACTTAAACTATAAAAATACTAGAAGAAAGTGCAATGAAAACACTTGAAGAAATTTGTCTAGGAGAATATTTTATTAGGAGGACCCCCTGGGCAATTGAAGCAACACCAAAAATACATTACTGGGATCTTATCAAACTAAAAAGCTTCTGCACAGCCAAAAACACAGTAAGTAAAGCAAGCAGACAGCCCTCATAATGGGAGAAGATATTTGCAGGTTTTCTCTGAGAAAGGTTTAATAACCAGAATCCGCAGAGAACTCAAACGTATAAGCAAGAAAAGAACAATTGATCCCATCTCAGGGTAGGCAAAGGACTTGAAGAGAAACTTCTCTGAAGAAGACAGGAGCATGGCCTACAGACACATGAAAAAATGCTCATAATCTTTAATCATCAGAGAAACGCAAATCAAAACCACTTTGAGATATCATCTAACTCGAGTAAGATTAGCTCACATCACAAAATTCCCAAACCATAGATGTTGGCATGGATGTGGAGAAAAGGGAACACTTCTACCCCACTGGTAGGAATGCAAACTAATAAGGCCCTTTTGGGAAGATGTTTAGACATCATTTAGGGATCTAAAAACAGACCTGCCATTTGATCCTTCAATTCTTGTACTAGGTATATATGCAAAAGACCTTTATAACAAAGATATTTGCACCAGAATATTTATTGCAGCCCAGTTCATAATTGCTAAGTCATGGAAGAAGTCCAAGTGCTCATTGACCCATGAATGGATTAATAAATTGTGGTAAATGTACACCAAGGAATATTATGCAGCCTTAAAAAAGATGGAGACGTTACCTCTTCCATGTTTACATGGATGGAGTTGGAACATATTCTTCTTAGGAAAGTATCTCAAGAATGGAAGAAAAAGTATTCAATGTTCACAGCCCTACTATGAAACCAATTTTTAAGCACCAACACTTTCATATGAAAGCTATACCCCAACTATAGCCCAAGAAGAAAGGGAAAGAGGAGGGGGAGGGGAGGGGAGAGGATGGGTGTAGGGTGAGTAATTGGTGGGACCACACCTACAGTGCATTTTACAAGTGTACATGTTAAATCTACTACGTGTAGAATATAAATGTCTTAACACAATCACTAAGAAAATGCGGTGAAGGCTATGTTAACCAGTTTGATGAAAGTATTTAAAATTGTATATAAAACCAGCACATTGTACCCCATAATTACATTAATGTACATAGCTATGATTTAATAAAAAATTAAAAAGGAGGAAAAAAGTAAAAGAAAACAAACAACAACTAAAAAGCCAAAAAAAACCCCAAATAATAAATGTTGCCAAGGATGCAGAAAAAAGGGAATGAAATTAGTACAACCTCTATGGAAAACAGTATGGAGATTTCTCAAAGAACTAAAAATAGACCACTCATTCCAGCAATGTGACTACTGAGTATTTACCCAAAGGGGAAAAATTATTATATCAAAAAGGTACCCAGACCCTCACGTATGTTGTGACACTACTCAAACGATAGCAAAGATATGGAACAAACTTATGCGTCCATTAATAGATAATTAGATAAAGAAAATACGGTGCATGTCTATCATAGAATATTACTCAACATAAAAAAATTAAATCATGTATTGTGCATCAATATGGTTAAACTGAAGGCCATTCTATTAAGTGAATTAACTCAGAAACAGAAAATCAAATCCTGGACGTTCTTACTTGTAAGTGGGAGCTAAATAATATGGAGCATGAACATGGATATTAAAAACAGAAAAATAGACTTGGAGACTTGGAAGGGCTGAGGATGGCGTGGGACGAGAAATGACCTCCTGGATATGACATATACTAATGAGGTGATGTTTGTACAAACACTGAGACTTCACCACTGTACCATGTATACGTGTACAAAACTGGACTGTGCCACTTAAATCTATAAAAGTGATTTTTAAAAAGGAGAGGAATCTTTGTTACTCCTCATCCTCCTTTCCCCTTCTGAGGGTAGGTAGAGGGAAAGATGGAGACTCGCTTGCGTGTTTAAACCTTCCAGTGTCTCCCTGTCATAACTGAAATGCAATCTGAACTCCCAGTCTCTCTCCCAGGTCTGCCTTCTGGCCAATTCTCTGCCTCATGTCCTACAACTCTCTCCTCTGCACTTACTTCTTCTGGAACCCAGAGGTTCTCTGCTGGAACTGGCTGTACTGGCTCACTGTTCACTGCTCCTCAACAACAAGGTCAGGGTCATTGCATTAGTAGCCGTGCCTATACATCTATAAGGACCAAGCTCAAAATGGTGAAGATTCACACCAGGGAAATTAGCAAATGTGACGAATCAGGGCTCCCTGATCAGCCAGTTGTAAGCATGTGTTGTGATGCCACTGAACGTGCCAGCCGCGCTGGTCCTTTACTCAGCTGTTCCCTTTTCCTGTACTAACCCTCTTCTTTTTGCCAGCCTAGATCTTTTTGTCCTTTAGCTCCCCCGCCTCTGAGAAGTCTTCTCTGATGATGCATTTTAGAGGAATGACTCATTCACTCATGGTTGGGCACACCAACCATTTTAATTCTCTGAATATGATCATCAAAGTATAATCCTAAAAATGTTAAAAACATAATTCTTGTATGGTTAGAGCACACGTGTCACCCTAAACAAAAAGATATCAGAGAAAAATATTTCTAAGTATTGTGAATTCATCCAAGAATTAGAAGATAGGATTTAACCTGGGATGCACTAAGGCCAGCTGCAGACACCTCCAGGCAGGAGGGCAAAGGGAAGATTTGCTGGCAGAAGGGTGAATTTCATGTAAGCTGCTCAGAATGGACTTCGTTAGTTCTAGAGGCTCAAAGCCAGAGTTGGTATCAGTGCCTGGATGGAGGTTGCACCATGAGGACACTTTATCTGAATTGCTTCAGTCTTAAAGGATGTCTAGTGATCTGGCCACAGAAATCTGTGCCATGTATGAAACACACACTGTGCAAAACAGTAGGTGAGTGAAGGGCCTGTGGGATTTCTTGTGGAGTTTCTAGAAAGTCATTGGAGCAGTTTCTCCAATGACTTCCTGGCTGTACTTTGTCTGGGTCTGATATCTGCTACTTTCACACATGGGAAATCATTTTATTTAACTCATTAATGAGTTAAATAGACAAGTTCAGGAAATGAATATGAGAAAGTGGGATTTCACAGTCAGTAGGGAAAAAATAAATGCCAAGATAAGAACACTAAAGTAGATCAAAACCAGTTACTGTCCTGCAGGGCAATAAAATCCCAGCTTGTGGAGTTACTGTCACGGCTGGACAGAAAATAATTTACTGAACCTTAACAGTTTTATGCAAGTGTAAGATGCTTGAGTCCTAACCAGATGGAAATAGTTTCCTTTCTCAAGTTCTGGATAATGTTTCTTAAGCAAGAGAGAAAATAGCAGCTGGAGATACGTCTCGCTACCTCTCTGCACTTTCATACCTACCGTGACTGCCTCTGGACGGGAGGGACCTTCTGGGCACCTGGAACGTCGTGGGCACTCGGTACGTGTCTGAACGTCATGGGCACTCAGTACGTGTCTGAACATTGTGGGCACTCAGCACGTGTCTGTTGGCTGAAGGCTGGGCTGCAGGAGGGAGATCCAGGAGGAACGTCTGCAGCACCCTCAGGCCAGGAGGAGCTTTGGAACACGAGGCCAAATTGAGAGCTAAATGGACTCAAGTGCCCTGGCCAGCCAGCTGTATTGGCTTCCTCGGTCATTTTTGGAACTTCTTTTCCCAGTGCCGAGTCTGAGAGGGAGTGTGAGGACAGGCTCCATCTTTCTCAACCTCAACTTTGAAATAAGGAAAGTAATCGTAACTTAGAGTTGAGGTAGAGATGATGGATGTACAATGCTTAGTGCGGGGGGCTGGCACATGGTAAGTGCTCCTTAAATGTCTGATCTGTGCATTACATAACATCTGTAGTGAGTGACTGTGGGACCGCAGTGGAGGAAGCCACATGCCGGCATGTTTGGGAGGCATTAGGAGGAGAGACAGGATGTGGGCCTGGGAATTGGCAGGGTTTCCCAGGATGAAGCCAGGAGGAGGTAAGTGGGGGAATTGTTGTAGGGGGAAGACTCTGCATATGACCCAGAGAGAGTGGGGGGACAACAGCACAGAGGGTCCCATGACCCTGTGACAGGCTGTCAGGGGTCAGGGACATAGATGCACAGCTGGAGCTGCCTGGAGTTGAACCAGCTCTGCAAATAGCTAGTTGTGTGACCTTGGTCAGGTTACTGATCTTCTGAGTCTCAGTTTCAGTTCCTCCAGCCAGAACATGGGGGTAACCAGGGGAAATGACCCTCCCACATGGGGTCTTTCTAAAGAACGAAGTAAGATGGTATCTGTTAGGGGCTGGAGACAGAGCAGCCATCGTGATGAGCATTTCAGAGGTAGCACCTTTTATCCTGTCATGGAAAACTTGGTTGGATTCAGAGTATGTGTGAGAGTTTAGTGGTTTCTCTCATTTCTCTGCTGCTAATGTCTGCAGGGAAAGAGCTCAGGGCTGGACCTAGAAGATGTGGGTCTCAAATTCCAGAATTGTTACTAAAGCTGAACAGCCTTGGGCCCCTCTTAACTTTGCATAGAATGGAAGACTCCTGGCTTGTTTGGGGAATGAAATGTGGTTGTGGATAGGGTGGGTCATCTGTAAACTGTGAAGTGCTTCATTTATAAGTACCCACCTCCTCCTGGAGACACCCAGAACTCACCTTTATTTCCCCACTGCCCTCCAGCCCACTCCAGCGATGCCATGAGAGGCTGCATGGTTTGTTGAGGTCATCTCTACAAACACTGGAGTGTTCTGAGGCTTGGGACAACCTCTTTTAACTTTAAAGAATCCCTCCTGTGCTTGACTCTGCTGGTGATCAGTGCTCCTCATTTAAACACTGACACTCATGTTTCCACATTGGCAACTTCCATTCATTTTTCATGTGCTACCGAGTGGCGAAGTCACCAAAATTACTGTCATTTTTTTAATGGGGCATTTCCTAGCATCTCCATCTTCTGCAAAACCAGCCATGAAGGGCAACAGATGTTTTTCATAGAATCTAAATGCTCTTGGACCCTTGGGGCAGAGTCACAGAAACCTGGCAGCAAATCCAGAGACTAAGAGTTCTCCAGAATGGGAACAAGATTGACGACGTTTACAGAGGCCTCTGGGAGATAATCTGAAGCTTCTGGTGGGAAGAGGATCCCGGCGTTTCCTAGAGATGGCTCTGCGGGCTATTTGGCCCAGAGAGGGAGGCCGCAGCTATTTTCTGTAGCTGCCTTATTACTGCCGGTAGGAAATTGTACTGACTTGGAGTTAATTAATTTTATTCAGTTTTCATTTCCCTGTATCTTCCTTCAGAATGTCTCAGAGCTCTGTTCTGCTTCCTTTGCTATTGACACTAAGTCCCTGTGACCATGAGAATCCTGCAGTGATTTAGAGGCCATCGTGGGAATTTAATGACAAGCCCCAGTGTGCTGTGTTGGTCATCCAGAGACACAGTTCCACGTGACAAGTGTCTGCATGTTCTATGAAAAGGGGGAGAGAGAGCGGGAGATGGAGGCACTGGGCAATTTGGCAGGTCTTTTCAGTAGGGTCTTTCTAACTCAGGGACGTTTTGTGGTGGTCCCCAAACTAATGTACTGTGCTAAGAAAGCATGACCAGGCTCTCCCCTCCTGGAATCTCACACCTCTCTGCTCTTTCATACTCCTCAACTGACCAGTCCCTCTCCTGTCCCCTCCCCTTCCCTCCCTCCACCCTCCCCCACTCAGGGCATCCCTCAGCCCTGGGGGAGATGCACTTGAGGCCTAAGGATGGAGATCCAAGGCTGTCTCCTGAGCACTGTATTTTACGTATTAATTAAAAACATATAGCATTGTTAAATTTTAATGCACTTTTATTAAAATAGCCCCATCATTTGTACTTGTATTGAAGTCGCAACCTCCCTCCAGCTGTTTGGCATGAGCTGATGTCTCTGAACCCTAGAATTCCTTTTCTCCCTGCTCTCCCGCCTTTTCATGCTGTTGTTTTCCAGGAATGTTCTTTTCTCACACTCTCTCAGGTGCTAACTCTTTCCAGTCTCTGGAATCAATCTTGATTGATCACTTGATTCTGGAAGCCCCTTGATTTCACTGGCTGGGTTCCGGGGCACACTGCCTCCTCACCACAGCACTGGGATTTTGCCACATCCTCCGTGTAGGTGTCTGCCTCCTGTGTGCTACTGCAAAGCCAGGGACTGTGTGTAATTTTTCCTGTCCCCAGTCTCAGCACAGGGCTGGCCTCGTCTGAAGAGCCAGTGAATGCTCAGTGGACAGCTACTGCTGTAGCGTTCTCAAGCACAAACAATTGATGGGCTCAAAGTCACAAAATGGGAATGTATTTATCTTCTCACAGCAACAGGACAAGGTCTTGGAATTTTCTGGAGAGGTCTCTGCTAAGGCACTGGTGCTCCTATCACATCAAAGATACAAGTTTCTGCTAGGTGCCTGTAGTTTAGTGGTTGTGGCACTGGCCACCTACACTGGGCCTGATGGGTTCGAACCTGGCCCAAGCCAGCTAAATAATAATGACAACAACAACAACAAATAGCCAGGCCTTGTGGCAGGCACCTGTAGTCCCAGCTACTTGGGAGGCTGAGGCAAAAGAATCGTTTGAGCCCAAGAGTTTGAGGTTGCTGTGAGATGTGATGCCATGGCACCCTACCGAGGGTGACATAGTGAGACTCTGTCTCAAGAAAAAGAAAAAGAAAAAAAAAGATGCAAGTTTCCTTTCCCTGCACACTGGCTAGCGGGAGCTTTGTGATTCTGTCAGGGCACCCAGCCTTGTGAGTGCAGAGCCTCCCTCTCACCCCCTGATTTTCTCTCTGTACCTATGGGGATGGCAGGAAGAACAACAGCGAGAGGGAAGCTGCTTGTGGGAAGAGATGCACAGTGGGAAACACAACCCCTATCCATAACCCCAGGCCTTGGGGCTCGGGCTTGGGGTGACCCTGCTGTGTTGCACCGGAGCCCTCTGACCTTTGACTTCAGGTCTAGGGTCAAATTATACACATTTATCGTGGTGCCAGCCCCATCAGCACCTCTGGGAGGGCAGATGACTCTGGGTGTTTCTTCTGTAGTCTGGGAAATGTTCCCTGGATCTTAAACCCTGGTAAGGAGGGAACTGTCCTAATTTGGGTTTCCCTGAGGCCAGGACTGAGTGCAAGCCATTTAATTGGGAAGTGGGCCCAGGGAGCCCTGAGGGTGGGGTGCATCAGGAAAGGGAAGAAGCCAGCAAAGGGTAAGAGGTTGAGTTGTCACTGTGGGCGGTGGAGTCCCACTTTGCCCAGGGAGGGAGGCAGAGTGGGATTATATCTCTGAGTTATCCTGCTGGGTGAGGGGCTGGGCATGTACCTATTAGCTTCTGTCAGCCATTGGCAGGAGCTGTTCCTGGACAGAGTCATCTTGGCATGTCTGGCCCGGCCACATACTCGGGCAGGAGGGCTCTTGAGGCAGAGGGCTCTCGGGCCAAGGACGTGGTGGCTGCTGGAAGTTGGGGTGGTGGAAACAGAACTGCCAGGAGCCAGAGGGGCATGAGTGGGGCCCCCACAGGTGTCTGCTGCTGACTGGGTGTCACGGAGCTTCCAGGCCCAGCTGACACGGACATCCTGGGCCGACCCGGACTCCCAGTTGAAGGGTTGGCAGGAGAATGTGCTGGAAGCGTCGTCTCCTCCAGGCCCTTGTGCAACTCCTACAAATAAATGGTGGCTCCTTTTCAGCATAATTGTCAGACTATCTGATTTTCTGAGAGCAACGTGTGATGTGTTCTGGAGAGGTATTTGATACTGGAGCTTGCACTGGGCAGCACTGCCATTGGGCTTTAAAACTGTCACAGACCCACTCAGTGCATGTGGTCTATGTCACTCTGAGTTTCTAAAGAATAGTCTGACAAACAGTTCTCATGAAGGCTCCACACAACAGGTGCCTGGATTGTGGGATGACATGTGTACCTCACTGCAGTGGCCGACTTCATGGTGAAGGGATGGAAGAGTTGGTAGGAAACGGAGGCAGCAAGAGGCTGGCTGCCCAGTCCGCCCTCCCTTCAGAGCTTGTGCCCTGCACCTGTGAGGGCTTCACCCGACTGACAGTGGCTGATAAGGAGTGGTCAGGGGAGGGTCTGTGCTGTGTGTCCCTTGCAGGTCACCCCTTCTCAGGATGTGGTCTGGGAGTGGGGTACACATACTCAGTTTCTATAATGGCTGCCAAGGGTCCGGGTGCTGCTACTTACTATTTAAGCATTTGCTAATCTTTGGGGACACTTTGAACACTTACGGCTAATTTTTTTTAAAGGTCATCTTTCTTTGAGCTCTATCCATCAAGACAGATGGCATCTGTTACAGAAACTTTGCAAGTAGTGTGGATTTTCTCTCCTTCCTTGGCTTCTGTGCCTTACCCACAGCAACGCCCAGGATGCAGTCCCCTGTGGAGGGTGGGAGCTCTGCCCACACCTTGGAGGAAGGATGCTGCTGGAGAGAGAGTGCATCAGGGTAGCAGGAAGGGGGCTCTCCCCCAGCAGGGGTCGGGAGGAGGAGCTACCCATGCTGGTTTTTGCCTGGAGCTCCCCTGTGACAGCTCTGTAAAGGCAGAGCCTGCAGAGCCGCTGGGTTTCAGGGTCACACATCACTGTGCCTCTGCTCCTGTGCTGTCTCATGGCAGCTGAGCACACTGTGATACAGTTTTAATCATCAGCACATGTCCACAGGTTCTTGAGAGAGTGCCTGACTTTGAAATAAAAAACAAAAAGCCCAATAAATAAATCCAACCAGGCTTTACTTCTCTTTGCAAACTTGTTCATCAAATTCCTTTCACCCTGGTTATTTTCTACTTTGTCAATAATCTCTTTCTTTCTTTTTTAGCCCATTTCCCCCTGGAGCAAGAGCAGACATAACCTACTCATACAGCAGAGATCCTGAAGACAGAGCCTAGTACATGGTCATTAACAGGCCTCACAGGGTGCGTTAGATCTGTCAGCCCCATCCTGCTTATGAATCTGTGACTTTGTATCCTTGGATCTATGTCTCCCCCTGTCCTCCTCCACCTGCACGCCACACCTGGTAATCACTTTTTTATTCTTTAATTCTTTATCTTTGTATATTTGACCTTTTAATTTAATTTAATTTTTATTTTTTTGAGACAGAGTCTCATTCTGTTGCCCTGGGTAGAGTGCTATGGCATCATGGCTACAGCAACTTCAGACTCCTGGGCTGAAGTGATCCTCTTGTCTCTGCCTCCTGAGCAGCTGGGACTATATGCACCTGCCACAACGCCCAGCTATTTTTTCTATTTGTAGTAGAGACTGTGTCTCACTCTTGATCAAGCTGGTCTTGAACTCATGAGCTCAAACAATCGACCTGTCTTGACCTCCCAGTGTTAGGATTATAGGCAGGAGCCATCACACCTGGCCAATTTGACCTTTTGTCTTTTAGACTGCATATATAAGTGAGATCATACGGTATTTGCCTTTCTGTGCCTGGTTTGTTTCACTTAGCATTAGTGAATTAGGCCCATTCATGCTGTGGCAAGTGGCAGAGTGATATTCCCTTGTACATATACACCAGTCTCTGCAGCCATTTCCTGCTGACAGACACCTGCACTGTTCCCATACCCTGGCTGTTGTGAATAACACTACAATGAATGTGGGACTGCAGGTGTCTTTATGAGGTGGTGATTTCATTTCCTCTGGGTGTACACCCAAAAGAGGGGTTGCTGGGTCATATGGTGGTTCTATCTGTAATTTCTTTAGGAACCTCCATGCTGTTTTCCGTAAAGGTTGTGCCAATCTACAGCCCCACCTCAGTGCTCTGCGGTCCCCTTTGCTTCATGCCCTCCCCACCACTCATCTGTCACCTGTTTGATGACAGCCCTCCCACAGGTGCAAGGGGCATCTCACTGTGGTTTTGATTTGCATTTCCTTGATCACCAGTGATGCTCAGCACCTTTTGTCACTATCATGCCATCTTTGCAAATATCTGTTCAAGTCCTTTGCCCCCTTATAACTGGGCTATATGTTTTCTTGCTGTTGGGTTGTATGAGTTCTTTATACACCTTAGACACTGACCCCTCACCCAGTCTGTGGTTTGCAAATACCTTCTCCGTACCTGTAGGCCACCTTTTCATTTCGTTGACTGTTTCCCACTCTGTGGCTACTCACTTTCTTAGAGCTGTTACCGACAATCTCTCCAAAACTCATCATAGAGAATTACTTTTTGGCTTTTAGTGTTTAAAGGTGACTGAAACCCAGACACAGCTCCAGGCAGGTCAGCCTGTGCTTGATTTAACCTGCATCTTCCGAGAGGACCAGCTAGTTGGGTGTGATGGGAGGAGATCTTACTATGAGGGACACCCAACTGGCCTCTTCCCTTCATCAAGAAGATACACGTCTTCCATAAACCCAGGGCTGATGACCCACAACGTCTTCCGAGAGGACCAGCCAGTTGGGTGTGATGGGAGGAGAAAAGGTGCCCTCTGCTCCCAGACCCCTCACTATGGGGGACAACAAAGCAGCCTCTTCCCTTCATCAAGAAGACACAGCTCTTCCATAAATCCAGGGCTGACAACCCACAACGTCACACCTTACAAACAGATTATGAATTTGCTTTTCTTTAAATTTGAGGAAAAACAGACAAAAATTGGGCAAAGAAGAAAGGAAGATAGGAATTGAGTGAACCAAGAGTGTTTTCCGAAATAGGAATAAGATTTGTTTCTGAAATAAGGAAACTGAGGCTCAGAGAAGTATTTTGCCTGTCCCACAGCTGGAACTCAGGACACTGTCTGACTCGAGACCTGGCTGTACCTCATCTCCTCACCCCAGATCTTTGCTCCCTGGGCCTCCTCCCTGACCAGAGTGTTCCTCCCCCCACCCCATGCATGAAGGGGAAATTTTGATTAAATACTGTGTGCTGCCAGGTGTGTGATTTGGACATATTGGCCTTTCTGCTGAAGAGTCTTTGCCTTTCTACCCTTCTCTCCCTCCCCTTTCCCTCCCTCCTTCCTTGACGTATCAATTGAACATTGGCACTCAAGTCTACCTCTCTGCCTAAGCACTCCAAGAACTCACTGAATAAATAAATATTTGCCATCTGGTGTTATTATTCTGCCTCCAGCAAAGAACAATGGATTTGACTGTCTGAGGTATCGGCTGTTTTCTCATTTCTAAGCCTCTGTTCTGAGAGCATCAACATGGCAGTTTCAAAATGAAAAAAAAAAAAAAGGCGGAAGCAGACCTTTTCAATGGTATTAAACCTCTTAACTGACAAACCTGTAATTTGTAGAGGGAAAATAATTCCCTGAATGCATCTTATATCCTTGAGCTCCAAATTACAAAGTTCTTACTGAAATTGGTTTCTGTCCAGAGGAGATGGCATCTGTCCAGAGCTTGCTCTCCACCCAGCACTGCACCCGCTACCCCCACACAAGGTACATCTGTCTGAGGGAGAAGCATTAGAGGCAATTTCCACTTTTTGCTGGGGCTGTCGAGCACATTACAGAGAGAGGAGACCAGGGTGGGCTGCGGTGGTTATTAAAACACTATTTTATTTTAAGCAGGAGTTACAGGGAGCATGGAGGGAACTTGCAGGTGTGTACAATGGTAATGACCAGGCTGGGCTGGCTTTGCTGGGCGTTTAGCAGGACTCAAGCATGGCAGTCACCAGGACAAAAGCATTAACTTACACAATAAGAAGTTAAAGGTTAAAGTATTAAAACTGCTGGTAAGCTTTGGTCAATATGGAAACTCTCAGTTTTCCCAATTATTACTCAGAGAAATCAGGTCATTGATAATATTGTGTAGGGTTTCCATGAAGGAGAGGGATGGACTGAATCTATTCCTGAATCTCTTGTTTGCATTTGGAGAGAATCTCAACCTGCCCTTTCTCCCCCCGACCCCCAACAGGCCCTTCTTCACTCCAGCCCTTCCCATCACGACCTCTCCCTGTGTGCCTCAATGCCCCTCTGAGCCTTGGATTCTTTTGTTTCCCTGGGAAAAGACGGAGGGATCATGTCACCTGAACTCTGTTGCTAAGAAAACTGACCCCAGAAAGATCCAGTGGTTTGCTAGATCCTGCCTTAGTTGGTGGGAACTCGAGGCCCAGGAGTTCTGAATCACTCCTCAAATGTAGCCCATCCTGTCTCGGCACCCTGGAAACTCTCCTCAAAGTGCTTGTCACCCCGTATTCCTGAGGGTGTGAGCACAAGACCCCTCACGGATGCGGGAGTTCCAAGCCGCTCAGGGAGCAGCCGCTTTGCCTTCCCTTGACAAAGTCTACCCAGAGAACAGCTGAGAGCTGAGGCCAGAGGCAGGAGGTGCTGGGCTTTCCCTGCAGGCCTTGACTTCAAAGCTGCGAAATACTTATGGCTATTTTGACTAATGATCTTTTAAATTTTAAAAAAAATTTACAGACCACATTCTTCCTCTTTTTGATGCTTTTTAGAGGAAGGAAAAACACTTAGGAATGCAGGCATGAGCTTTAAGTTTGAAGCTTATGAATGTTCTCAGAGAATAAACTTTCAATTTTATCATTCGTATGTTCTATAAAATTCTAATTCTTCCTCCTTGCCATTTTTGGTTTAGCGACATTATGAGCTGTCTCCAAACACACACACATGCATGCATGCAGACACAGACACACACACCCACGTGCACACACATGTACACACCCACACACTTACACATGTAGACACACACAGACACACCCATGCCCACACACATGCATGCAGACACATGCAAACACGCACACCACACATAGATACACACTCACACATGTGGACACACTCAGACACAACACACCCACACATGCGCGTGCACAGCCACACGCATACGTATACACACACCCCTCTCCCTGCCTGTTCTTGATCTAATGACTGCAGCATGATGCCCCTGGGCTACCCTGAGGGTCAGCAGTCATTATGCCGTGGGGCTCCCTAGTAATGAGCAGGACACGGATCTTCCCTCCCACGACGCTGTCCCCATCCCAGCAAAGAGCTGCTCTCGGGTCCCCTCCTGCCTACTGTGCTGAGCAGGTGCCCCCAGAGATGGCAGCTGCCTCAGTGAGCTGCCTCTGTGCCCTCAGTGTGCCCAGCATTTCCCTGTGATGTGCCAGGCCAGGTCTCAATGGAATTGCCCATGATGACATTTCTTCCTGTCCCTTGAATGCACCGAGCATATCCCTGTTTCAGGAATCTCTGTGCCCATTGCCTTCTGCCAGATTCCACAGGGTGGATTGTCTGGCCCTGCTGCCACTCGGCTCTGGTGTCCAACTTTCCCACTGACCCCTTCCATGACGGCCTGTGTCATTTTAGGGCAGTAACAGAAATCACAACTTGAACTGGGGGAAATGAGGTGGGAATCTGTCGGCTCTCACACCAGGCAGCCCCAAGGCAGAGGGGCAGGAGGGCCGGCTGACCATGCGGTTGACTGTGGTGTTCAGGCATCAAGGACCTCCATCTATTCTCCCCATCTCTCTGCATCTCCCTGCTGGCTTCATCCCAAGATTTATTTTTCCTGTCAGTGTCACCTATGTTGCAGGCTCTTTTGGTCACACTTAGCAGGAGAGAGAACCCTACATCTTCTGGTTCTCCTTTATTTTTTTGAGACAGAGTCTCATTATGTCACCCTCGGTAGAGTGCCGTGGCATCACAGTTCACAGTAAACTCAAACTCTTGGCCTTAAGTGATTCTTTTGCCTCAGCCTCCCAAGTAGGTGCGACTGCAGGTGCGACCTGCCATAATGACCAGCTATTTTTTTGTTGTAGTTGTCATTGTTGTTTAACAGGCCCAGGCTGAGTTCCAACTCTCCAGCCTGGATGTATGTGGCCAGAGCCCTACCCACTAAGCTATGGGCACCAAGCCTTCTTGTTTTCTCTTGAGAATAAGTAAAAGAGCTTTCCCCAAAGTCTGACAACATGATCTTAGCATGTCTGGCAACACGATCTTAGGGAGTGGTGGGCTGGACACCTCTCACACGGGGCCTCAGACACTGCCCACCTCAACCACCGGGGTTGGGGGGTTCTTAAAATCGACCAGCCTCCTGTGCTCCTTTTATGGTTAAGTCAGAGTCTTTGTGAGTTCTAGCCTAAGCCCAGGGCTCCCAAACTCTGCTGCACGTTTGAAGCATCTTGGGGCCTTCACCAGGGCCCTGCTGCCTGGACATTCTGATCTGACCTCTACGGGCTGTGACCTGGGCTTTCTTGGTGTTCTAAGGTTCAGCCTTGGGACCACTGGGCAAGGCATTGAAACATACGTACACACATATGTTTCTAATTTCATAAATTTTAGTTTTTAATTCCTTAACAGCTTTATTGAGCTATAATTTACATGCCATAGAATTTGCCCATCTTAAACAAGGTAATGGTCTTTTGAATGTTTACAGAAGTGCACAGGCATCACTATAATCTAATTTTTGTCATCTCCTAAAGAAATGTCTTAACTATAAACTCCCTACCCCTGCCATTCCCCTGTTCCAGCCCTGGGCAAGCTGTCCTCATGAACCAGCCTGTCCCTTGCATTCGTATGCACAGTCACACACATGTGGCTGCTGTGTCCGGCTCCTCTCACCAGCTCCAGGTTTCCAGCTCAGCCCATGTGCCGCATGCATCCCGCTCTGCACCTCTTCACTGCTCAGTCGCGTCCTCACACGTGCACCTGTCACATTCTGTTTGTCTGCCCACTGATTGATGACATTTACTGGTTTCTGCTTTGTGCAACTGTGAATAACGCCAATGCGAATGTTCATGCCCAGGTCTTTGTGTGGGCAATGGCTTCATTTCTCTCGGGTAGAAAGACATCTCGGAATTTCTGGATCACGTGGCGACTCTATGTCTAACATTCTGAGGAGCTGCCAGACTGTTTCCAAAGCAGCTGCAGCGTTCACAGTCCCACCTTCCCACCACAGCGTGGAGGGTCCAGCTTCTGCCCACATCGTCTTTCTGATTGAAGGAACGTTAGTGGGCAAGAAGTGGGGACTCACTGAGGTGGAATTTCTTTAATGACTAAGGACATTGAGCATTTTCTCATGTGCTTATTGATCATTTGTAAATCTTTTCTAGAGAAATGTCTGACCTATTCTGATATTTTGCCCATTTAAAAATTGGGTTGTCTTTTAATTATTGAATTGTGAGAGTTCTCTGTATATTCTGGACACAAATCCCTCATCAGACTCACAACTAGTGAATTTTTTCTCCCATTCTGAAGACTGTCTTCTCACTTTTTTTAATTGAATATTTTTTTTTTATTAAATCATAGCTGTGTACATTAATGCAATCATGGGGTAGAATGTGCTGGTTTTATATACAATTTGAAATATTTTCATCAAACCGATTAACATAGCCTTTATGGCTTTTTCTTAGTTATTGTGTTAAGACATTTATATTCTACATGAATCTTTTGAAGTACAAAAAATATATAATTTTGATAAAGCCAAATTTGTCAAATTTTTCCTTTATCACTGTGTTTTTGCTGTATCTAATAAATTATTAGGTATAAGTATATTTTTAGTGCCTTCCCAGATGGTTCTAACATAAAGCCAAGGCTGAGAATCCTGCCACCTAGCACCATGCCTGCAGCATTCCCAGCTCTCTCCCTCCCACTCTCTCAAGTTGTCACAAGGACAAACTAACCGCCCTGACCCAGAAGGCACCTCACCCTTCACTCTCTGCCTGTGTTGTGCCACCACCTTCTTCTCATCCAAAACCAGGGGTCTAAGTCTCCCTCACCTTCAACATCTAACTGGTAACCAGCTCCTGCTGGCTCTGCCCAGAGAGAGTGACATTCTAACCTCATCTCCACATTGCAGTATCCCTTGATTTCCCTCCTTCTCACCTCGCTGGAGTTTCTTGCCAGGGGGGCCATAGCCCTCCTGGCCAATACCCAGCATGTCACCCAGGACTGGGCACAGGTAGATGCTCACTGGGAACCGGGATGGCCAGCTGGTTCCAACCAGGAGCCCTGTGTGTGGCATCCCCAGTCATCAGATACTGTGGCTGCAGCTGCGGAAACTTGTGGAGTTTCTTTTTGGGGATGCTGTGGAGTCAGGAGCCTCTGTCACACCCACCTGCAGCTGCTTATCTCTGGGAGGGGGAGGCTTTGCTCTCTGGGACAGACAGTGAGTGAGTGAGGCCTCAGATTTTGTTGCTTCTCCAATTGAGGGAACAGATTGCTTCTTCCTGGATCATCAAATGAAGGCACAGTAGAAACAGATTTTAGAGTTTATTGCTGTGAAACATTCTGTTTATTTTATTTTAAAAATTTATTTATTTATTTATTTATTTTTGAAACAGAGTCTTACTCTTTCACCCTGGGTAGAGTGATCTAGCATCATAGCTCACAGCAACCTCAAAGTCTTGGGCTCAAGTGATCTAGTTTTTTTTTTTTTTTTTTTCTATTTTTAATAGAAACAAGGTCTCACTCTTGCTCAGGCTGGTCTTGAACTCTTGAGCTCAGGTGATCCATCCCCCTTGGCTTCCCAGAGTAGTGGGATTGCAGGTGTGAGCCACCATGCTGAGCCCAATATTCTGATTTTTAAAGAGAGGCTGGAAATTGTATGTGAAATCTCTCTATTTAGAGATGTTGCCTCCCTCCCTTTCTTCCTCCCTCCCTTCTTTTCTTCCTCCTTTCCTTGCTTTTTTCCCCTCCCTTTCTTTTAAAACTATCCAGAATTTCTTCCAAAGCTAACCAAACAGAATTTAAAGAAACACGTCTACAGGTGGATTCAACAACCGGTGACCAGTCTGTGACTTCTGACCCACAGGGCTACGCAGGAACATTTTGGAAGCTGTAAGTGGAAAGCGAAAAGGAGACTTCTGTGCAGTGAAGAGATGGGCTCTGTTCACTCAGATGTTTGCCAAGTGCCCACCCTGCCCCACCAGCACCCCCATCACTCTACCAGATTCTAGGTACTCAGGGGTCCGTCCTTGTTGGCCTCTTAGGGTTGGGTGTGGCTTTGTCAGGAGGATGCATTTAGATACAGGAACAGGGGTCCATTTTAACTCAGCTTGGGCAGAAAAGGGTATTCATTGCAAATAATCGTGGGCATCAGGCCTCGTGAGAACCTGGAGTCAGGGCCTGGAGAACTGACATAGTTCTGTGTTCAGCTTCCAAGGCTTCCCAACTCCCTCTTAACCTGTCTCTCAGCCTTAGGTACCTTAGGCCCTTGCTGGAGAGAGTTTTTTTTTTTTTTTTTTAATTGAGACAGAGTCTCACTTTGTCACCCTTGGTAGAGTGCCATGGCATCATAGTTCATAGCAACCTTAAACTCCTGGGCTCAAGCGATTCTCTTGCCTCAGGCTCCCTAGTAGATGGGACTACAGGCGCCTGCCACAACGCCCGGCTACTTTTTTTTGTTTAGCAGGCCTGGGCCGGGTTCAAACCCACCAGCCATGGAGCATACGGCTGGTGGCATAACCACTGAACTACAGGCATCCAGCTGAGAGAGCGGTTAATAGGATAAATACATCCCTGCCTTCCTTCATCCGTGGCCCCTTCAGATCCAGAGCAGGTAGGTGTGTCCCAGAAGCTTCCACCAGATGGCAGTGAAGAGCTAGCCACCGTCTGAAAAGTTCTTAAAAACTTGCGTTGTAAAAACAATTTTCCAACAGACAAGGGCAAATGTGTTTTGAGGAAGGAGTGCATTTTTTTCTAGATGCACTAAGGCACCTAGGGGTTTAGCAGTGACTTCAGGTTTCTGTCTTACGGCAAAGCATTGGTGGGAACCCACAAGCTTAACATTAGTGCCCCAAACCCCTGTTGCCGAGTGTTTTGGAGGACACAAGATATTTTTAATAATAATAGGTATGTGAGCAAAGGATGTGTGGTCACACATATTTAGCTCTGAGAAGTCTTCCAGCAGAGACCTGATGAGCTGTCAGACCTAGCTGTGCCCCAGGGGCTCAGAAGGCTCATGTGATTCCAAGCAAACTCGTCAGACTGAGCTGTGTCCTGGGGGGCTGGGTTGCCCAGAATTCTCTGCAGAAAGTGCTTAGTGACACTTTTGTCCTGCTGTGTGGAGGCCGCCATGCGAAGGCGGCTGGCGTGATGCATAGACTGACATCCCAGTTGCAACAGAACTGAGACAGTGTCCCCTGCTGTCCAATCTCTTCTGTCCCCAAAGTCAGATAGAATGTGTCCAGTACAGACAGCAAAAGCTGGCAAGTTAACTGAGTCTGTTTGGTTCCTGAGTTTCCAGAGAGTGAGAGGTTGTTTAGGGAGGGATCTACCTGGCAGATTTTCTTGAGTTCTGACAGATTTTGCAGAGTGAGGGATACTCATCCTTAGAAGGGCAAGGGAGCAGCGCACCTTCAACAAAATAGTATTTTTGAATGTCCAAAACAGCAGGTTGGACAGATGGAAAGAGCTGTTACTAGTGTCAGCAGGATTTGTAACTGTGAACAGGACAGTGAATTACGTAGAGAGCCTGGGGATATTGGGAACCTTCTCCTGGGTTCCTTCCTCTGGGAAATTTGTCTGAGCACAGTAGAGAGAAGGAGAGAGAGAGAGGAGGGAGAGAGAGAGGCTCTTCCTCCAGCTTCTCAGCTTCTTACTGAGAGTACATCACAACTGGAAGGATGTTTGAAAACCTGGAAAGAGTGGGCTCTCAAATTGATATGAAATTTACCTTTGTAAAGGTAAATAATAGTAGAGGAAATATATAGGTACAGACAAAATTTGTGAAGTTATTTGCAAGCGACTAAAATTTGGGAAATACTGGAGTGATGGAAAAGCCAGGCCTGGGCCTGGATCCCCCAGTTCCGTTGCTTATCAGCTGTGTGACTTGGGGCAAGTCATGTAACTTCTCTCATTTGCTAAGTTTGGAAGCACAAAGGACTATTAAATGTTGGTTTCTTGCAAAGTAGCCGTCCATCTTATGTTTGGGGGTCCCCAGGGACTTCTCAGAGGGGCTACAACCCCACCTGTCAGAAGGTGCCCCTCCAGGTTTGTGGGGAGCAGGAGGGACTGACAGGGCTGTGTCCCGGGAGAGCACACTCCCTACAGCTGCCTGAAGGTGCTTCACTGTGCCAGGCTCCTGGCCCCACATCCCTGACCCACAGATGCAACTCCTGAGTTGAGACCATTGCACATTCATGGCCCTCCAAGGCCACATTCTGTGTACTCATCACCTACTAGGCTCTGCACCATCTGTGGCTGTGCTTCCCTTCTTGTCTATGAGAGTGAGCCGTGTCACTTCCACAATGAACAAAGTTACAGAGAGTGAGACAGATGAGAGGATGAAGGGGTCTCCTCTCCCAGATTCTGTGACCTTGGACAGGAAACATAGCCAGTCAGTCAGTGCTGCTAACAGGCCATGTCACTTGGGCAAATTACCTGCCCCTCTAAGTTTCAGTGTGAAAATACAAACCGCAAGTTACCCTCTTGTGGCCGTGAATAACTGTGCTTGTTTTCTTCCATGACCATCAGCACCAAACACAGACAGAGTTTTAAAAGTCTTTGCTAACTAGATACAATTCTACTTTTTATTTATATTACTGTGGTCAATAATTTTCCCCATATATCTTGTTGCTTTCACTTCCTTCTCTTTTGTGAATTATTTTTGTCTTTCCCTTCACCCCCTCCCATCCCTGCCTTGGAAATGTTAGTGTATTGCTGTTTGTTTTGTAATAGTTCATTACTTAAAAACAGTACTATTTCCCTTTTAAAAAATTCTGCTTATGGGAGGCTGAGGCAGGAGGATTGCTTGACCCAGCAGAAACTCAAGGTTACAATAAGTTATGATGGTAACATGCCACCCAGACTGGGTGACAAAGTGAGACCTTGTCTCTAAAAAAACCCCACAAAAACATTGCTTTCCCAACATCTGTGTAGTTCTGCAGAGACTCAAAGGCCCTGGAGGACCTTACAGCTGTGACTAGACAGACTGCAGTGGGCCCATCACAGACGCTTGGCTCAGCCTTGATCCTGGAGTCATCACAGATGCTCGCTGAAGACCCCCAGGACCATCCAGAGGCCTTGCGTAACTTCTGCAAAACGTTAGTAAAGAACCTAGTGAACTGGCTCAGCACCGGCCACATGCATCAAGGGTGGCGGGTTTGAACCCAGCCTGGGCCAGCTAAACAACAATGACAACTGCAACAAGAAAATAGCCAGGTGTTGTGGGGGGCACCTGTAGTCCCAGCAATGTGGGAGCCTGAGGCAAGAGAATCACTTAGGCCCAAGAGTTGGAGGTTGCTGTGAGCTGTGACACCACGGCACTCTACCGAGGGCAATATAGTAAGACTCTGTCTCAAAAAAAAAAAAGCCTAGTAAACTGATTCTCAATGCCCCCATCAATTTCCGTCCTACTCCCAGAAGGTTTTACCACAGCAGGATGCATAGAAAGCATCTTCCAGCAGTTCAGAGATGGCTGGTTTCCTCAGCAGGAGAGGAGTGAGGACGCTGTTGTCTGTGGGGAGAGAAAGGCTGGAAGGACAGATTTGCTGTCATCAACAGGCTTTCTGGTCTTGAAAGAGAAGGAACAGACTCAGGACTTAGGAACTCAGAGTGAACACAGCAGTGACGTGTTCAAATGTGGCTGCAGTTTCTGTGTGCAGCAGAGTCAGACTCCTTCTGAAAGGCTAAAACAGGCAGTGATGACCCTGAGCCGATTTCTCCATAAACCTTGTTCTTGTACTTTTGTTTTTTGCTGGTAATTTTATGCAGCAGTTGAGAAAGCTACTCTTTGCTGGGATAGGCTGCATACCAATAATTCTGATGACCTGTGATGAGTTCTGTGATGTGTATCTTTTCTTTATTACCTCCATCATTTATAAAGGGATCTGTGTGGTTGAATGTGTTTGAATCACTTCAGTATACTGTCACTCTACTTTTTGATTTGACCCAAAGAATAGCCAATAGGTGTCAAGTGTTCCCATGGGGTTTAAAAATCCTGAAGTCAGATAATATCCAACATTAAGAATGTGAAGGAAACATATTCAGTGATTTGACTACAGCTTAATAATTGATTAGATTTTCTGATATGAAAAAATGGAATAGAAAGAAAACTTAATGTGCTCTATTTTCTACTTTGTAGTAGCAAATAAATGTCTGTGTACAGAGAAACAATAAAATTTATTTGAGTGCCTTTTTAAAAAATGAAAAACAAATAAATTCCATTATAATATGTGTGTATGGTAGGTGTACAGGTGGCATACATACTACGCACTATACAAATAACAGCTGTGTGTATATGTGGTTATGTATATGTATGCAGCTATGTGTACATGTGGCTGTGTGGATGTGCCTGTGTGGATGTGGCTGTGTGGACATGTGGCTGTGTGTGTATCTATGTGCAACCGTGTGTATATGTGGCTGTGTGGACATATGGCTGTGTGTGTATCTATATGTAGCTGCGTGTACATGAGGATGTGTGTATATCTATGTGCAGCTGTGTGTACATGTGGCTGTATGTGTATCTATATGCAGATGTGTGTACATGTGGCTGTGTGTGTATCTATATGCAGCTGGGTGTACATGTGGTTATGTATATGTATGCAGCTGTGTGTACATGTGGTTATGTATATGTATGCAGCTGTGTGTACATGTGGCTGTGTGTATGTGGCTGTGTGGACATGTGGCTGTGTGTGTATCTATATGTAGCTGCATGTACATGAGGATGTGTGTATATTTATATGTAGCTGTGTGTATATGGAGCTGTGTGTACATGCGGCTGTATGTGTATCTATATGCAGCTGTGTGTACATGTGGCTGTATGTGTATCTATATGCAGCTGTGTGTACATGTGTCTGTATGTGTATCTATATGCAGATGTGTGTACATGTGGCTGTGTGTGTATCTATATGCAGCTGTGTGTACTTGTGGCTGTATGTGTATCTATATGCAGATGTGTGTACATGTGGCATGTACACAGCACTCAGTACTGTGTGCTGGGTAGCAGCTGTTTGAAGTGCTCATGTCCATTTGCTTTGTTTTCTGAGTTTTTTCTTTTCTGGAATGATTTTATTCTAGTTATTTTAGTTATATTTTCTCATTTCTTTATCAGTCTAGTAGTTTTTCTCCAACATTTTATTATGATAAATACAAAACATATAACTGCCATGTAGATTGTGCTATTTGTATTTTATTATGTTTGTTTTATCACGTATCTATCTGTGCCTGGTAATTTCCACATTAAACTCTGGACACTGTGAATTTCACATTGCTGATTGCTCGTTTTGCTGTCTGGCTGTGCGGGACCCTTGGTCCTGTCTAGGTACTAAGTTGCTGTCCTCCAGTTCCTTAAGGGTTCCCTGGATCCTTTTGAGATGGTTAAAGGTTTGTTAGGTTGAATTTAAGGTAGCCTTTCCTCTGGGTTTATCCCTAGGACCAGTGCATGGCCCTGCCAGGTGAAGCAGCTAAGGAAATTTCACCCCAAAATATGATTACTTGGCATAAAAAATATTTTGAATTGAAGGCCACTCACAATTAGAAAGCTTTGGAAGGGGCTTTCCTTCCATCTGCATAAAACCAGACTGACCTGATCGGGGATCAAAGGGGGAAATGACCTCCTTCTCCACCCACTGAATGCAGCAGACCTGCCCAAATCATTTATACACAACACCTGTCTCTCAGGTTGATTACAAGTCAGTTTCCCATCTACTCATCCTCCCCAGAAGCCACCTGCGGCACTCACACTCTACTCTCTCCCCTCCCTCTAAAAGGCATCTGTAAAGCTGTCTGACCATCACTGAGACATTGGGTGATCACTGTGTGGTTCCTCCAATGCACATGGTATTTGGAAATAAACATTTCTCTTATTAGTCTGCCTTAACTGTGAGTTGATCTTTCAGCAAACTTTCAGGGGAATAAGGGTGAGTTTTGCCATGATCCCTGCACCTCCCAGAACAAGCAGCTGACAGACACCCACCTGTAGGTGACCTTAGAGCAGTGGTTCTTGGCCGTGTCTGCACACTGAAGTCACTTGGGAGCTTTATATAGCAAGGATGTCTAGAGATCCAGATTTAATTGGTCTAGGAGGTGATGGTGTAGGAATAGGGATTTTTAAAAACTCCCCCTGTGATTTTAAAGTGCAGCCAAGATTAAGAGCCAGTGCATTAGGGCAATTACGGATATAAACTCTGACAACGCTGTGCAACTAGGAATAAGACTAGACATGGACTATGTGTGTCTTTTCTTTTAACTTCTTATTATGAAGAATAATAGTGTCTCCACACCAGGAGAAAAGAAAAGAAAGTGTCTCCACACCAGGAGATAGCCTAAGAATTAAGAGCCTGAGACAAGATGATGTGAAACTCGGAGGAAGAGCTAAGACGAGGGTGAGCTATGCCAGTCAACCGTCTTCATCACTCCCTTAGTGGAAAGGAGCTGTACCCTGTGGTTTCCTAGGCACGAGGAGTACATGAGACAATTTGGAGCTGAGATTTCATGTTGACTTTAATAATTCTCAGCTAATTCCTTCTGCTTCATCAGAGATGAGGGTGCAGGGAAGCTGAGCGCACTGGAATTTGCAGGCAGAGGACCAAACGGAGACAGGCACACAAAGAAAGTGAGAGATTCAAGGTTCAGGACCAAAAATGAGAGGTTAGTCCGAGATGTGAATGAAAGGAAGTGGAGTCCAGGTTCTGTGTGGGCAACTCGGCCTTTATTCACTTGCATGTGAGTGGGCTGAGTTTGAAAAAGAAGTCAGCACGTGTGTTAAGGTGGGGTGGGAATATAAGGGTTGGGTCCCTACATCAGACCCTATCAGAAATAATTACAAAAACCTGCATAGGGGCCTCTCAAGTCTGTGACCTGCCAGTCAATGTCACTTATGCAGGGAGAAACTGCACAGGCTTGGTGTGGAGTGGCCAGAGAACTGTAGTTTAAACAACTCCCAGAGCTCAGCCAGGACTGGGACATTCAGACTCCAACCAGGTGGAGGGGGCGTCTGTTAAATGTCTAGGGTGTTCAGTGAAGAGCCTGTGTAAGATCACGGCAAAATTCTCCCTTCCATCCCCCACTGCAAAAGTTCACTGAAAGATCAACTCACAGCTAAGGCAGATTAATAAGAGAGTGTTTATCTCCAAATACCATGAGCATGCGACCACCCAGTATCTCAGTGATGGGCAGACAGCTTTACAGATGCCGTTTAGAGGGAGGGGAGAGTGAGGAGTGTGGCCGCAGGTGGTTGCTGAGCAGATGTGAGTAGATGGTAAACTAACTTGCGAATCAACCTGAGAGACAGGTGTTGTGTTTTAAATGATTTGGGGCAGGTCAGCTGCATTCAGGGAGAGGGAAGGAGGTCATTTGCCCCCTTTGATCTCCTGATCAGATCAGTCTGGTTTTATGCAGACAGAGGGAAAGCCCCTTCCAGAGCTTTCTGATTGTGAGTGGCCCTTAATTCAAAGTGTTCCTTATGCCAAGTAGTCATGTTTGGGAATAAAATTTTCTTAGCTCCTTCACAGGCCTGTGTGTCCTCTGGAAAGGTGAGAATGCTCTGGGATGGTGACTTGCAGAGGGTGGCAGAGTCTGGTCTCCCTCATGGGGGCTGTAGCTCAGCTCTGCTCTGTGACCAAGTCTCTTTCCTTAGATGTGTCTGTAGGTGCTGTCCCTTTGATGCAAAGGTAGGGAAAAGGATTTGTTCACCTCTTTTTGGTGGAAATAGTCACTTCTAAAATTGGGCTTGGGCTGTTAGGCAGCAACATGGCACCAGAGCATTTGTTTAATGCAGTCCACAGCCCCTCCAGCAGCTCGAGACCGTATTTTTTGGAATTCTCTGCCTTTACTTCAAGTCTTGTGGTAGCAGCGCAAGGGAGGGATAGAGCATTGTGCTCAAGGTTGCGTGGCCTGCCACGGGAGGCCCCGATTGGCCACTGGTCCCCAGGCTTTTTCTCCCTTGCCCCTCATGGTTGTCCATCCTCCATGGAGTGTCTTCTCTGAACAGGCCACCAGCATGTTGGAGTCCCGGAGAGAAAGCTTGGATCCCTGAAGGGAGATTCTACTGCTAGAGTAGGAGCCACCTTCACACGGACATGGCTCTCCCTCCTTGGGTCACACTCGTATGTGACAGTGACACCAGGCCTGGTAGGATATATAGCAAAAAGGGTCAGATGAGTTTGGAGAAAAAGGAAGGCCTGATAGTAAACATCATGGGGAGGATAAACATGTTCAAAACCCTGGGGGCAGATCCAGCCCTCATAGAGGGAAATTTGATGGTGTATATTAGAACAAATTGCAAACTCAATGACTCAGCGGTTTTACTTGTAATATCTCCTCTAGAAAAACACTCACCAGTGTGTGGGACAGGGAGTGTGAACACAGCTGCTGATCATAGCATCATTGGTAACAGTGAACAACTGGAGGCAAGGTGAATGTGATAGTGGAATTACTAAGGATTTATGTCAACAATAATGATGAAGGTGCTGCAGATTCCTGCATACAAGCTCACAGGAGTGGATGGACCCATGTACACCAAAACTGCAGAAAGACTTCTGAGATGAACTTGTATCATAGAGAAGAACCGAAATGAAATGATTTATGTAAAACAAAACAAAGAAGAAATAAAATAACACACTTGTCACTGTATATAAAAGCATAGAAAAAGTCCAGAAGGTACACCAATTTGTGTAATTGGTAAGAGCAGTTATCTCTGAAATGGTGGAGAAGGAGCTCAAAGGTGGCATAATGGAAAGTTCACTATTCCTTTGGAAATGAATGTTTTAGTAGGCTGGGCACGGTGGCTCCTGCCTGTAATACCAGCACTCTGGAAGGCTGAGGTGGGCGGATTACATGAGATCAGGAATTTGAGACCATCCTGGGCAAGAGTGAGATCCCATCACTACTAAAAATAGAGAAACTAGCTGGGCATTGTGGCAGATGCCTGTAGTCCCAGCTACTCAGGAGGCTGAGACAGGAGGATCACTTGAGCCCAGTAGTTTGATGTTGCTGTGAGCTGCGACACTATGGCATTCTACCCAGGGTGACAGAGTGAGACTCTGTCTCAAAAATAAGATAAATACAAAAATGTTGGTTGTGAGATTAAAGATGGCAGCCAAGTAACAGGTTCCCTGCAACTGGGCACAGTGAGTCTGGGGAGATAAGACTCCAGACATCTCTGGCTGGTGGGATCTGCCTATAATCATCCCTTTGAGGATACAGGGAGTTAGCAAGGGACTTCTGGACCCCAAGAGGAGGACAAAAACAGTGGGAAACTGGCAAGTGGTTGCGTGTGTTTGATCAACCTAATCACACCAGCAACAGTGAGTACAAGCAGCAGTGAGACTGCAAACCGGAAAGGCCTTACCTGTGAACTGTTTCGGTGTTTTTGGACTTGGCACTCAGTTCAACTGCCTTGGGGAGAGCTTGAGCAGGAGTGCGGAGAACTTTGGGCATTGTCTGGGGCCCCAGGCAGAGCCACTGAGCTGGGCTACAGGGAGCCACTGTGTGAGAGAACTGCCCCGGCAAGCTCCGCCCACAGGGTCCCAGAGCAAGGATCAGGCGGGACCTAGTAACCTAGTGATGGAGCAGCCTAAAGGCGGGGACTGAGCTGCCTTACAGCCTTAACCCTTAGGGGCAGACTGAGACGGTTTTGGCACACTGGAGGCTCGGGCTGTTGCCCTGGGTAGAGTGCCGTGGTCCCAAAGCTCATAGCAACCTCAAATTCCTGGGCTTGGCACTGCCCGGATCTCCATAAGATCTGTGCCATGACCCCGCACGAACTGGGCCTCCACGTGCCCTGACCAGGAACTGCGGGAGCCGTGCAACCCTGAGTCCTCCCTCCTGTATCCTCCCAGCCTCCACAATGGTCCACTCGTCTGGCCAGGGATACTGGTAGCTGCGTGCCCTCTGGAGCCCTCCCTGCCTCTGCGCAGAGCCCTTCTCCTGGCCAGAGACTGCTGGAGCCTTGGGCTCTCTGTGCCAAAGTCACTGGGTGCCAGGCACTCCCAGAACCATGCGCACCACCTCCTGCCCTGTTGCTGGATCTGGGTGTGTCACACGCCGGAGCTGCTTCCACAACCAGAACTCTCTAGCTGGAGCAGCCCCAGAGGAACTACACAGGGTCACTCCCTACAAAGATCCAGCAACAATAGAGTGATCCCGCTGGGGTCTAATCTTGGAGAGACACCTCCCCAACTCTGAGGATGGCCAGAGGCAACAGTGAAAAACAATCATGAAGTGAAATCAACAGAAAAACTCTGGCAATATGAATAATCAGAGTAGATCAACTCCCACATGGATCAATGGGGCAGACACAGCACAAGATCCCATGCACAAACAAATAGCTGAGATGTCAGAAATCAAATTCAGAATCTGGATAGCAAATAAGATTGAATTAGAACTCCAAGCAGTAACCCAAAAGATATCTCAAGAATTCAACAAATTCAAAGACCAAATGACCAAAGATTTTAACAAATTGAGACAAGAAGTTGCATCCCTCAAAGATCTGAGAAACACAGTAGAATCCCTGAGTAACAGAATGGAGCAAGCAGAAGAAAGGATTTCTGACATTGAAGACAAAGTTTTCGAATGCTCCCAAACTCTCAAAGAGGATGAGAAATGGAGGGCAAAAACAGATCACTCCCTCAGAGAGCTCTGGGATAATTTGAAGAAAACCAATATTCGTCTTATAGGGATCCCCAAAAGTGACATAGTGGCTTCACAAGGCACAGAGTCTCTTCTCCAGGAGATTATGAAGAAGAACTTTCCAGTCATGCCAAGAGATTCTGAAATTCAGATAGCGGACAGTTTCAGAACTCCAGCACGACTCAACCCAAATAAGACATCCCCCAGACACATCATAATCAATTTCACTAAAGTTAATATGAAGGAGAAAATTCTGAAAGCTGCCAGACGAAAGAAAACCATTACCTACAAGGGGAAGAATATTAGAATAACTGCAGATCTCTCTGCTGAAACCTTTCAAGCTAGAAGAGGATGGTCATCGACTTTTAATCTCCTAAAACAAAATAACTTTCAACCCAGGATCCTATACCCAGCTAAACTGAGTTTCGTTTATGATGGAGACATTAAATACTTCAATGACATTCACATGTTGAAGAAATTTGCCATAACTAAACCAGCTCTCCAGGATATTCTAAGACCTATCCTCCACAAAGACCAACGTAATCCTACACCACAAAAGTAAACTCACCCAGAAAATTTTGATCAAATTCCAACTTCCACAGTTGCAAAAGGATTAAAAATGTCCACTGGACTCTCGAAAGGCTTATCAATATTCTCAATTAATGTGAATGGTTTAAACTGTCCTCTAAAGAGGCACAGGTTGGCTGACTGGATACAAAAACTCAAGCCAGATATCTGCTGCATACAAGAATCACATCTTACATTAAAAGACAAATATAGACTCAAGGTGAAGGGATGGTCATCTATATTCCAGGCAAATGGAAAGCAGAAAAAAGCAGGCATTGCAATCCTGTACGCAGATGCAATAGGCTTTAAACCAACCAAAATAATTAAGGATAAGGATGGACACTTCATATTTGTTAAAGGTAATACTCAATATGATGAGATCTCTATTATTAATATTTATGCACCCAACCACAACGCACTTCAATTTATAATAGAAATTCTAACAGACATGAGCAACTCGATTTCCTCCACTTCCATAGTAGTTGGAGATTTTAACACCCCTTTAGCAGTACTGGATAGATCCTCCAAAAAGAAGCTAAGCAAAGAAATCTTAGATTTAAACTCAACCATTCAACATCTGGACTTAACAGACATCTACAGAACATTTAATCCCAACAGACCTGAATACACATTCTTCTCATCAGTCCACGGAACATACTCCAAAATCAACCACATCATAGGCCACAAATCTAACCTCAACAAATTTAAAAAAATAGAAATTATTCCTTGCATCTTCTCAGACCATCATGGAATAAAAGTTGAACTCAATAACAACAGGAACCTGCATATCCATACAAAAACATGGAAGCTAAACAACCTTATGCTGAAGGATAGATGGGTCATACACAAGATTAAGAAGGAAATCACCAAATTTTTGGAACAAAACAACAATCAAGACATAAATTATCAGAACCTTTGGGATACTGCAAAGGCAGTCCTAAGAGGAAAATTTATAGCACTGCAAGCCTTCCTCAAGAAAACAAAAAGAGAGAAAGTTAATAACTTAATGGGACATCTCAAGCAACTGGAGAAGGAAGAACATTCCAACCCCAAACCCAGCAGAAGAAAAGAAATAACCAAAATCAGAGCAGAGCTAATTGAAATTGAAAACAAAAGAATTATACAACAGATCAATAAATCCAAAAGTTGGTTTTTTGAAAAGATCAATAAAATAGATAAACCTTTGGCCAATCTAACCAGGAAAAAAAGAGTAAAATCTCTAATTTCATCAATCAGAAATGGTAAAGATGAAATAACAACAGACCCCTCAGAAATTCAAAAAATCCTTAACAAAAACTACAAGAAACTCTACTCTCAGTAATATGAAAATCTAAAAGAAATCGACCAAATTGGTACACCACCTTCCAAGACTTAGCCAGAACAAAGTGGAAATGTTGAACGGGCCTATATGAAGTTCTGAAATAGCATCAACTATACAAAATCTCCCTAAAAAGAAAAGCCCAGGACCTGATGGCTTTACGTCAGAATTCTACCAAACCTCTAAAGAAGAACTAGTACCTATATTACTAAACATCTTCCAAAATATAGAAAAAGAAGGAATACTACCCAACACATTCTACAAAGCAAACATCACCTTGATCCCCAAACCAGGGAAACACCCAACAAGAAAAGAAAATTATAGACCAATATCACTAATTAATATTGATGCTAAAATACTCAATAAGATCTTAACAAACAGAATCCAACAATACATCAAAAAAATTATACACCACGACCAAGTCGGATTTATCCCAGTGTCTCAAGGCTGGTTCAATATACGTAAATCAGTAAATGTAATTCAACACATAAACAAACTAAAAAATAAGGACCATATGATTCTTTCAATTGATGCAGAAAAAGCTTTTGATAATATCCAGGATTCCTTCATGATCAGAACACTTAAGAAAATTGGTATAGAAGGGACATTTCTTAAACTAATAGAGGCCATCTACAGCAAACCCACAGCCAATATCATATTGAACGGAATTAAATCATTTCCCCTTAGATCAGGAACCAGGCAAGGTTGCCCATTGTCTCCATTGCTCTTTAACATTGTAATGGAAGTTTTAGCCATTGCAATTAGGGAAGAAAAAGGCGATCAAGGTTATCCACATAGGGTCAGAAGAGATCAAACTTTCACTTTTTGCAGATGATATGATCGTATATCTGGAAAACACTAGGGATTCTACTACAAAACTTTTAGAAGTGATCAAGGAATATAGCAATGTCTCAGGCTACAAAATCAACACCCATAAATCTGTAGCCTTTATATATACCAACAATAACCAAGCTGAAAAAATAGTCAAGGACTCTATTCCTTTCACAGTAGTGCCAAAGAAGATGAAATATTTGGGAATATATCTAACAAAGTATGTGAAAGAAGAGAAATGCAAATCAAAATCTCTCTTCTACAAAGAGAACTATGAAACTTTAAGAAAAGAAATAGCTGAAGATGTTAACAGATGGAAAAATATACCATGCTCATGGCTGGGAAGAATCAACATTGTTAAAATGTCCATACTACCCAAAGCAATATATAATTTTAATGCAATTCCTATTAAAGCTCCATTGTCATATTTTAAAGATCTTGAAAAAATAATACTTCGTTTTATATGGAATCAGAAAAAACCTCAAATAGCCAAAACATTACTCAGCAATAAAAACAAAGCAGGAGGAATCACGCTACCAGACCTGAGACTATACTATAAATCCATAGTGATCAAAACAGCATGGCACAAAAGCAGAGAAGTAGATGTCTGGAACAGAATAGAGAACCAAGAGATGAATCCAGCTACTCTTACTGCTATTTGATCTTTGACAAGCCAATTAAAAACATTCAGTGGGGAAAAGATTCCCTATTTAACAAATGGTGCTGGGTGAACTGGCTAGCAACCTGTAGAAGATTGAAACTGGACCCACATCTTTCACCATTAACTAAGATGGACTCTCACTGGATAAAAGATTTAAACTTAAGACATGAAACTATAAAAATACTTGAAGAAAGTGCAGGGAAAACTCTTGAAGGAATTGGCCTGGGTGAATATTTTATGAGGAGGACTCCCCAGGCAATTGAAGCAGTATCAAAAATACACTACTGAGACCTGATCAAACTAAAAACTTCTGCACAGCCAAGAACATAGTAAGTAAAGCAAGCAGACAGCCCTCAGAATGGAAGAAAATATTTGCAGGTTATACCTCTGATGAAGGTCTAATAACCAGAATCCACAGAGAACTCAAATGTATTAGCAAGAAAAGAAGACGAGACCCCATCTTAGGGTGGGCAAGGGACTTGAAGAGAAACTTCTCTAAGGAAGACAGACACACAATCTACAAACACATGAAAAAAAGCTCATCATCCTTAATCATCAGAGAAATGCAAATCAAACCCACTTTGAGATATCACCTAACCCCAGTAAGAGTAGCCCACATAACAAAATCCCCAAACCAGAGATGTTGGCGAGGATGTAGAGAATAGGGCACACTTCTACACTGCTGGTGGGAATGTACACTAATACGTTCCTTCTGGAAGGATGTTTGGAGAATACTTAGAGACCTAAAGATAGACCTGCCATTTGATCCTAGAATTCCTTTACTAGATTTATACCCAGAAGACCAAAAGTCACCATATAAGAAAGACATCTGTACCAGAATGTTTATTGCAGCCCAATTCATAATTGCTAAGTCATGGAAGAAGCCCAAGTGTCCATCGACCCACGAATGGACTAGCAAATTGTGGTACATGTATACCATGGAATATTATGCAGCCTTAAAGAAAGATGGAGACTTTACCTCTTTCATGTTTACATGGAGGGAGCTGGAATATATTCTTCTTAGCCAAGTATCTCAGGAATGGAAGAAAAAGTATCCAATGTACTCAGCTCTACTATGAAGCTAAATTATAGCTTTCACATGAAGGCTATAACCCAACTATAGCACAAGACTATGGGGAAAGGGCCAAGGAAGGGGAAGGGAGGGGGGAGGTCTTGGTGGAGGGAGGGTAATGGGTGGGGCCACATCTATGGTGCATCTTAGAATGGGTACAGGCGAAACTTACTAAAGGCAGAATACAAATGCCTGTATACAGTAACTAAGAAAACGCCATGAAGGCTATGTTGAACAGTTTGATGAGAATATTTCAGATTGTATATGGAAACCCGCACATTGTACCCCTTGATTGCACTAATGTACACAGCTATGATTTAACAATAAAAATAAATTAATTAAAAAAATAAGATAAATAAAAATGAATGTTTTAGGTACACAAATGATGATGAATTGCAGTTTTCTTTAACAACCGGTGAACCATGAGACTGAGCAGCCTTTATTCTGTGTGGCCTGTGAGGCTGTGATGCTGCCTCTTGAACCATGAAATTGTTACGGGAACTCAGCAGAGCCTGTGTTGTCCTTCCTCATCCCAGGCCCACCCTCTATTTAATCTTATTCAAGGGCCATCAAGCCATAGTAAAGAGGATCAGGAACAATCTTGTAATTGTCTTGATTTTAGCAAAAAGTCAAGTGTGACTCAGTGGGCAGATGGCACTTGGCTTTTCCTGAGTGCTGTTCACGGGGTTCTTCGGCTGGCTCCAGGAGCTCTCAGAAGGATGGGGGGACCATGTCACATTGCCTGGCTCCCACACACAGAACAAGTTGAGCCACGAGGGTGTCCAGGCTCTCTTTGCAGGCTGTGGGCTTGGAGACACCAAGATGTTGCCAAACCTCCAGTGGGGCCACAGCATGGCTGCCCGGAGGACCTGGCTTGCCCTCTTCATGCCTCTGGGCCATCCCAGAATGTTTTTCCTTCCACCCGGAATGCTTCTTGCTGCTTAATTCCTGACATCTGAGTCTCTGTACCTCGGGCTCATTCATTGATTTGCCAAATATTTAAGCTCCTGGAAAGCAGAGGATCTTGGCTTTTCTGGTCACTGATGTACTTGAACACTTGTCACAGTGCCTGGCACACAGACAGTGCTCACTGAATGCTTATCAAATGAATAAAAGAGACATTTATCACATTTCTACTTGGCATGAGGGCTGTGCAGTGGGAACAACAGAACAACAACCACCACCACCCACTGCCCTAGGAGTCTCACTAGCATGTGGGAAGAGACAGGTCTCCGGACGGGCCAGAAGGGTGATCAGAATTAGCCATCAGATGTGGAGGGACAAGCAGGAAAGGAGGTTCCCACAGGAACAGCACATGCAAAGGCCCTGAGGCCAGAGACTAAGTAATAGCAGCTACTCTGCGTGCAATGGTGTGTACCAACAACCCACCACAAGTGACCAGATTTCTTTGTCTTTTCTCTACTCCCACTGTTTTGCTTGACTAGCCAGGAAAAAAGGAATGAAATAACAGAAATAGAAGTGAACTCTGTGATATGTAACATGTACAGGAGGGGAGATGGCCAGGGATGACTCATGCAGCTTGGACTGGGTTTTGGTAATGTGTGGTAAAAAGCCCAGTGCGTGCCCGCCATGTGGTGGACTCCAGGTGAAATCTACTGTATTTAACTTTACCACTGTGCTGGTCTGTTTGTGTTGCTATAATAGGATAGGCGGGTGACTGGGTGGCTTATAAAATACCAGAAATGTCTTTTTCATGGTGTGGAGGCTGAAGTCTAAGGCCAAGGTGCTGACAGATTCAGTGTCTTGTTCCTGGGCCACAGCTGGCTACCTCCTTGCTGGGTCCTCACAGGGCAGAAGGGGATGAGGGCAGTCTCTGGGATTCCTTTCACGAGAGCGCTAATCCCATTCCTGAGGGCTTGACGAATGACACAGTCACCTGTCAGAGGCCCCACCTCCCACTGTCACAACAGGGATTAGATTTCAACCTAGGAATTCTGGGCATTCAGGACATTCAGGCCATGGGAAGCATTTTCAGAAATGCTTCTTCCTGCCTAGTTCATTTCAAACCAAGCGATAGTTCTCAGTCACATCATGTTATTTGCCTGCTCAGCACATTTTCCTTTAGCGACCCTCACACTTCACCCTCCGTTGACGTTGGTAGACTGTCACTCAAGCTGCTCCCTCTGCCCTTCTGGGGGTGGGTCTAGGATTTAACTGACCAGTGCACAGTCTGCACAGTGGCTGGTGTAGGGATGCAGGGCAGCTAATCCAGACAGCCAGAGAGTTCATCTCGCCAGCTCACTCAGACATAGGAGAGAGCCGGGCTCGTCCTCCTCTCTAGTGTCACAGTGTGTCACAAGGGCAGATTCCAGATGGACCAGCAGTCTCTCTTTGTTTCTCCTCTCCTTGGGCCCTGCTTCCCTCTGTGAGAGCTTCATGCTTAGAAGGCTTCTCTCTGAGGGTCCTGTCTGGTGACATTGTCGGCATCTGTGGATCAGCCTAATGTGTAAGCGTGAAGCCGAGTCCTGGGGGGACACGGTCCACATCCAACACTCTTCCTTGGTCAGCCACAGTTCTTGGTCCATATCTGGCATACAGCAGGTGCTCACTGAGTGCTATCTGGTGATTAATGCAGAGCCCAGGTCAGAGTTTGCTAACAGGAAGGTGGATCACTTCACTCCTGACTCACTCAGTGGGTTATGAGAAATTCAAAGTACAGGCCCACATTTCAACCTCAGAGAGACCCCAGGAAGGGAAAATGGCTCCTTAGATGGAGTGATTTAAAGTACCACTGCTCTGCTCTCCAGGTAACATGGTGAGAGTGAGAACAACACTGGGTGTGATGCGGGTTTGGAGGGAAAGCAGATGGTGAGTCCCCAATTAGGCATCATGCTCCATATGGGCTGCTCCCCATTTCCAGTTCCTCCTTCATGGAGACACACTTGTGTTGCTTTCTCTAGTGTCCTGGGAAGACTGGACTAGGACAGGAGGAACTGAGCTCAGGGTGCAGGGCGGTGACAGGCCTGGTGCCTCCTGAGATGAGCTGTGGACTTCTCTCCCTCTCCCCTGCTGAGGCCTGGCTGTAGCTCTGTCAGCATCACTGGCTGTGGGCCCTTAGCCTCTTTTTCATCAGACAATCCTGGGGAACAGATTTGATAGATTTGCTCATTAGCCTCCTTGATTACTGACGTTGATTTGATTGTGTTTTCTTTCCCTCATTGTGCATGTGAATCACATTGTTAGAATAAATCTAAGCAAATGGTTTTCCTATATCCTGGAAAGATGGAGAGTGCCTTTGTGTAGGAAGTGCAGGGCAATGGATTCCAAATCTCACTACCTCTCTTCTTTATTTTTTATTTTAGACTGATATGAAAGTACAAATGTTTAGGGTACATTGTTTTCATTTCTAAGGTAAAGTTCAAGTTGTAGTTGGGCCCTACACCCGGGGCGTGCTGAACACCCCCACATTGTGCACATTGGGTGAGACCTGCCAGTCCCCCTTCCCCTCCCTTCTCTCCCCCACTTCCTCCCCCTCACTAGAGTATATTTCTATTTTTCTTTTGTGTGGGTGTGGTGTTGTTTATATATTGGTATTATATATGAGTATTGAGTACATTGGATACTTGCTTTCCCATTCTCGGGATATTTTACTAAGAAGAATGTGTTTCAACTCCATCCAGGTAAACACAAAAGATATAAAGTTTCCATCTTTTTATGGCTGAATAGTATTCCTCGGTGTACAAATACCACAGTTTGTTAATCCATTCATGGGCTGATGGGCACCTGGGTTAATTTCGCATCTTAGAAATTGTGAATTCAGCTGTAATAAACATTCTGGTGCAAATGTCCTTGTGGTAAAATTATTATTTTTTTCTGAGTGTCATCTATCTCCTTACAGGTGAAAGCCAGGCAGGTCATCATTTCCAGTGGTCCTTGGGGACAGAGCAGGAAGCTGCAGGGACTGCCCAGCCAGACCTGCAGGGTGGCCAGCAGCTGGGAGGCTGCACGGTGAGCTGAGGGGGTGCAGGTAGCCCTGCCCGTGGGTCTGCCCCATCCCTGCCAGATCCTGTCACTGAGACCCCTCCCTGGTGAGCTGCCAGTAGCCTTGTTGCTGCTGATCCCCTCCCCCTCCTCCCCTCTCCCCGGAGCTCCCCTTTCTCTCCCTCCCCTCCTCCCCTCTCCCCGGAGCTCCCCTTTCTCTCCCTCCCCCTCCTCCCCTCCCCCCGAGCTCCCCTTTCTCTCCCTCCCCTCCTCCCCTCTCCCCGGAGCTCCCCTTTCTCTCCCTCCCCTCCTCCCCTCTCCCTCGTGCTCCTCTTTCTAACCCTCCTCCCTTACCCTCCTCCTTTGCACTGTGGGCCCAGGAAGTCAGGTTAATCACACCTCTCAGTTCTCTCTCTACAGGACTTGGAGAAAGGCCCCTCTTATATTTTATAGGTTTCTTTCTCCCTGTAGCCACGGGCCACTTCCATTCCTCACCTCTCCCACTCTCCCCAGACTGTGTCTGGTACATGTCGTGCAGGAGGCATCTATCCAGAGGTTTATAAACCAGGGAGAGGTGTTGGGCATGTGTTCCTGATTCACACACAAGCCGAGCTGTGCTTTAGGGCCTAGCTGTTCACAGTGTGGCTCCTGGACCAGCAGTGACACCTGGGGACTGTCAGAAATGCAGTCTCAGGCCCTGCCCACCCTGCTGAGACAGCCTGCATTTGACAAGACCCCAGGAAATCTGTCTGCACAGTCAGGTCAGAGCAGCTCTGATCTGGTATTATTCTGTGTCTTCCTTTTTCTACTTAAATACACAGGTGAGCTCTGTCTGTACTGCTCCAAATGCAGCCTGTTTTTTGCTTCTAATTGCTCCATTTGGGGGATGTTTGCCCACACTGTTTTCTCCTCCACTCCCCCAGTGACGGATGCTTCCTCTGGCCACCATGACTGTATTAAGCGACCCTTCCCTTCTGGCCAGAGATGATTCTCTGTTCCAAGTTGGATTGATTCCTTCCTACAAGAAATTTGTGCCTGGGTCTGAGATGTGGTTGCCCCACCTAGGGAGATAATTCTCTTGCCAGGATGAATAAAATCTTGGCAGCTGTGACGTGGGCACAGGCTGAAAGAGCAAGGCAAGGGGGAGGCCACAGGGAGGAGCAGAGATGAGGCCCAGGGGCTAGTGTCCTTGAAACCTTTCTTTCCCTTCCCTTTCCTTCCCTTTCCCCTCCTCTCTTCTCTCCCCTCCCCTCCTCTTCTTTTCTTTTTTTCTCTTCTCTTTTTTCCATTCTCTCTATCTTTCTCTCTTTCTTTCCTTCTTTTCTTCCCTTTTTTCACTCTCTCACTTTTTTATTGAGGTAAAATATGTATCACAGAAAATCTGCCATTTTAACCATTTTTGTGTACGGTTCAGGGCATTCACCTTGCTCTGCAACCAACACCATGTCCGTCTCCAGAACATTTCCATCATCCCCGACTCTATGTACTTCTTTCCCTTGTCTGCAGCCAACCTGAGTTAGTTTTTACTCTGTGTAAAACAATAAAATGCGAGGAATCAGGTATACTTGGTCAGTCAGCAACTCACGATGTGACCCGAGACTGGTCTGGGGGCTGGAAACTGCTCACCTGTAAGAAGGGACCTGAACTGGACTGGTAGGGAGCGACCTTGGCTCATGGGGGGCTCCAGGGACACAGGGATTCTCTGACATCAGATGGAGCATCTGATTTAATAAATGTGTGTTTTCAGGAAGAGGAAAATAGCTTTCATTAACATTTCAAAGTGTCTCAAGAGCAAAGGGAGGTTACTAATGGATGGGTTTGATGAGGAGGAAAATAGAACTTGCTTTCCTCTCAACTCCCACATAGCACTCAACATACTACTTTTGACAGCCAGTGTGTAGGTCCCCGCCCTCCAGGAAGCAGTTGCCCAGCAGATGCCAATGGTGTGTCCCACAACCCAATTCTGACACCACCTGCCTGGAGTTGGAGAGGTTACAGGCTCAGTGCCCAAGATGGCTCATGGCAGCTCCTGACTGGAAATAGCAGGCTGCTGCCCACACTGACCAATGGCTATAGTCAGGGCCCCCACAGTTTGCTCGGATGGCTCACAGAACTCAGAAACGTTTACTCATTTATTTTACTGGTTTATTATATTAATAATGGGTGTGATGAAGGATGCAGAGCACAGGCAGGTGAAGGGACACACAGTGCATGGTATGAGGGAGGCTCAGAGCTCCCCTGCCCTATCGGGGGGCCATCCTTCAGGCCCTCCAGGTGTTCAGTGGTCAGGAAGCTCCCACCCTGTCCTTTGGGGTTTTATGGAGGACTTCATTACATGGGCATGATTGATTAAATTACTAGCCATTGGTGACCAACTTGACCTTTATCCGCTCTCCTCTTCCGGGAGGTCAGGGGTAGGGCCAAAAGTTTCAACCATTCAATCACACGATTGGTTCCCTTGACAACCAGCCACCAGTTGTCACCTCCAAGCTCACTAATTGTCTCCTTCAAGCTTACCAATTGTCTCCTCCAAGTTCACCAATTGTCTCCCCATTGGGACCAAATGTGCTCCCGTCACCCAGGAAGTTCACAGGGACTTAGGAGCTCTGTGTCCAGTGCTCAGGTCACCCAGGACATCACAAAGATCTTCATAGCTCTGTGTGAAGGACAAGGGCTATAAGAGGAAAAAGCTAAATGTACTTCTCCTTATACCACAGTGTGACAGACACTGCCTTTATCAGGTGAAACAGCTCTGAGGATTCTCAGCCACTCAGGACCCCACCTGTCTGGGTTCACTCCTCAGAGGACATGGGTGGAGAGGGTGGAAGCCAGGAACTGACCACCCCTGGGGAGCAAATTCAGGTACAGAACACCTCTGGGTTCTGTTGGCAACCTCAGTCTTGCTGTTAGTGATGCCTCAGGGAAACGCGAATGGAGCCACCCAGTCCTGTTGGGGACTTTCCCAAGGAGAGAGATGGGCACTATCTGTACCTAGTCTTCCTCCAACACCCAGGGATTCTCAGAGTCTCTGTGAATCCAGTGGCTGGGAGTTTCACAAGCTGGGGACCCTGGGCACACACCCCTCGCCTTTGAAACATGACTCCCTTCTTCCCTGCTTGCAACATTGCAATCACTTTACATCTCTGAGTCTGTTTCCTCTTCTGTAAAATAGGGATGGTCCAGGCCCCTTCTGTTGGACAGGGTCGCTGTGCATTCCAGGCCACTTAGTGAAGGTGGAAGTGTGTCTTCATCTGAAAAGCCGCTGGAGATGCAGCCCCCTGAGGAGCCACACCAGCCACTCACTGGCTGAGTGATCTGAGCAGACGCTACACTTCCTGAACCTTAGATTCCTCATCTGTCAAGTGGGACTAACATATTTCCTATATAATAATGTTGTTCTCAAAATTAAATGAGGAAATCCACATTTAACACTGACTGTCCTGCACATGCAATGTGCAGACATGTGAGCTACTGTCCGTCATGAGATGCTGCAAAGCTTGGGAAATGGTGGTTTCTTTGATGCAGTCTCTCCAAGACCTGATGTCACAAGCTGATAGACACATAAGGTTTGTGGGTAGTGAATGTTTTCTTTGGCCCGAAGTGTTTGAAAAAGGAAATTTTCATTTGTTGTCAACGATGAAAAATCAGGAGACATTGTAGAGACATCCTGATTTTCAACTCTTAAATTCTTTTGGAAAAACCTGGCAGCCGTGACTCATGGGTTGTGCTGCCCACGTGCGGCAGCCCTCGCCCTCTGTGGCCTCCACCGAGCTGGCCCCTGTGGGTGTGGCTGGCCTGGTCCTTGTGGGCCTTGTGGTTTGACCTCTGTCTTAGAAATGCTGCATCCAGTTTGGAGCTGGGATGTGAAGAAGGTGGAATGAGCAGGATAAGAAAAGACTAAGAGGAGAGAGACTTAGGCTAAATCAAATATTTTGAAATAAACTTTCCTTATTGTTTTAGATCTAAGAAATTTCCATCACCAGAGCTTGCCCCCCAGCCAGAGCAGCCATGGTAAGAGCTCAGGCTGTCTGTGTGCCATGAAGCCCCAGCCACTGTCTCTGCTGCTGCCACCAGCTCTGCAGACCGAGAGCGCCACACATGGTGCCGAGTGACAGGAGACACAGCTGCCTGTGGGCAGTCGCTGGGCCAAGTCACTGCAGCCCTGGATCCCCTAGTCCATGTGACCTGTGAGTGGGGTCACTGCAGACTCTGACAAGGAGATGCAGAGAGAGTCGCCAGTTAGTGATCAGCCTACGTGACTGTGCCATCAGCTGTGATTGCTGTGAGGCTGTGACCAGCATGCAGTTATACCACCCAGTTCCATTTTTCCTTTACCCTGCCTCGCTCTGTCTTCCTCATTCTTGCTTCCCTGGGGTTGCATCTGCAATGAAGATTTTTTTTTTTTTGAGACAGAGTCTCACTATGTCACCCTTGGTAGAGTGCTATGGTGTCACAGTTCACAGCAACCTCCAACTCTTGGGCTCAAGCGATTCTCTTGCCTCAGCCTCCCAAGTGGCTGGGACTATAAGCGCCCACCACAAAACCCGGTTATTTATTTATTTATTTTTTGGTTGTAGTTGTCATTGTTGTTTGGCAGGCCCAGGATGGATTCAAACCCACCAGCTCCAGTGTATGTGGCTGGTGCCCTAGCCACCGAGCTATAGGCGCCGGGCCTCCAGTGAAGCTTTAAGTCTGTGGTTTTCAACACAGTACATTGGTGTGCCCTCAGAGGATCTCAGGTATGCCTACAAAATTTTAAAGATCATTGATTAAATTATTTTCTGAAGAAGTTCAAAGCACAGTAAGTATATATTTTTTTTAGCCAACATACTCTAAATGTGCTGTGGGAATTTAACTATGGGTTTGAGTGTGCTGTGAAATAGATTAAAAAGGTTGAAAAACACAGCTTTAGCCTGTAAGCTTTTGCCACAGGCTCTGTTTTCTAGGGAAACTGGAATAAAATGTGTATGTTTTTAATAGACATCTTGTAAAATGCTGAAAAACATAAAGATGGTAAAATAACTCACAATCCTACCACCCAACAGTACCACTGTGGATACTTTAGAGCAGTGGTTCTCAACGTTCCTAATGCTGCAGCCCTTTAATACAGTTCCTGTGGGTCGAGACCCACAGGTTGAGAACAGCTGCTTTAAGAGTATTTGCTGCAGCTTTCCCCCCTCCCCGCTCTCCCCCTACCTCCTCCAGCCCTTCCTCCTCCACTCTCTGTCTCTCTCCTTTAAACGGGTGAGACCAGGAGAATCAAGGCTGAGAAGAAGAGAGGTTAGGTACATGAAGGAACTTGAGGACTGCCGGGTTGCAGGGAATCCCTGCTAACAGAGTTTCCAGGGCAGGGAGACCCAGGACCACTGTACAAAGGAGGTCAGAGCAGCACATCTTCTGGCAGAAGAGAAACTAGCTATGGAAGAACTGGCTTTTTAAGCCAAGCACTTGATGGAAAAATAGAGGCAGAAATCAGAGAAGGGAAATAATGCAAATTGAGTTTATTGTGTTTACCAAAAATTTGTATAGGGTTAATTGCACTTTGAATTTTCTGAAAAGATTGTTTGGCGATGTGGAATAGAAACTGTAAATAAATGTGTATAATGTATAAATACATTTGTAATAAGATGCCTGTGAGTGTCAAATGATGCGATTGTCTGACAGCTGACAGGGCTCTGTAAGGTGTGGGAATAGCAGGACATAGCCCTTCCTAGGCTGAGGATGATTTGCTAATAATCTCTGGAGGTGACTCAGGATGGATGGCAGTAAAAGTGTGGAGAATGTATTTTTGATTGACCCCAAATGATTTTTCTGCAAAATGTAAATGTGTTGAGCCGTGTGTGAAGCCCATTCCCTCAGCAGAGCTCTGTAGATTTTCATATGCCATTTACATCAATAATGAGATGATTTATCCTGATTACAAGGAGCACTGAGGGAGGTGATTGTCCTGTGCTGCCTATTATGGTGCTTACAAATAAATTAAAAATGGCAAAGATACAGAGGTTTTAAAGCCAGCCTGGGGGCATGCAAAATAGCATCTGTTTTGATAATCAATAGTAAATGTTCCATGAATCAGAGATACCTTCTGAAAGGGATGGTGGTGCCTTTTATTCCTTTCCTTTCCAGCTCATTAACAATCTGCTTTTAAAATGTCTGAACCTGGGTGGCACTTTCCCAGGAAGGGGCTGCATGTGCACGTCGGAGGCCCCAGGACTGATGCTGACCACTGACCACTGACCACACCAGATGTGGAGTCTCACAGCCTCCAAGGCTGCACCGTGGGGGGAGTTCTGTGCCTGAGGCCATCCAACTCTCACTTGTACAGCATTAAAAAACATTTTAATTCAGTGCCTACATGTAAGAATCAGATTTCATATGAAAAAACAGACTTTTTGTTTCTCCTTGAAATTCAGAAGCATTGACCATGCTGGGTCTTCCAGGACAGAGCCTGCTAGGGCTGCCCATTTGTCCTTCTGCATGGGGTTCAGCCTGTGCCCACCCTGACTACTTTGCTCACTTTTCTATCTTCCCGGACTTTGTAGGCCAGTGTTTTCAACATTTTTAATCTCATATTGTGTATAGTTAAACTTCCACAGCATACTTAAAATTATGTTGATTGAAAAAAAAAAAAGAGTACAAAAAAGAAAGAATATACTTACTGTGCTTTGAACTTCTTTCAAAAACTGGTGGGTGTGGTGGCTCACACCTGTGATCCCAGCACTCTGGGAGGCCAGGGAGGGTGGATTGCCTGAGCTCAGGAGTTTGAGACCAGCCTGAGCAAGATTGAGACTCCGTCTGTACTAAAAATAGAAAATAGCCGGGCATTGTGGGGAGCACCTGTAGTCCCAGCTACTCAGGAGGCTGAGGCGGGAGGATCTCTTGAGCTCAGAAGTTTGAGATTTGCAGTTGATGCAGGGTTCCCTCATTCAAGGCTGGACAAGGGACCCCGGTTTTCCTAGGCCTGGGCGATTTCATGAAAAGAATAACCTGATCTTTTGCCCTGAGCCAAAGGGACTGCATTCATTCACTTATCAATATGCTCATTAGCTTTGAAAAGATGTTTTTCCACCTAACAAGTCCTGGCCAGATGTGATTCTCAAGACTATACAGACCCTAGACAGAGGACCCCTGTGGAAAGTTCTGACTTGGGTCTTTCCCTTTGCAGCACCAGCGTGTGGGAGCTTGGTTCACAACACGCATGGTGTCTGCTGAACACACGAATGACTCCAGTCCTGCTCTTGGCCCTCTAGGGAGGCTGATAGAAGGAGAATGGGTTTTATAGTCAGAACCACACACCAGTCTGTCACTTTGGAATATATTATTTAATCTCTCTGAGCTATAGTAAAGAGCATATTAAATGAAGTTAGGACTTTAAGCAGAGTACCTGACACACAATCAGAATTTCTTTCTTCATTAGGTCCTTGGTCTCAGGGATTCAAAGAATGAACCCATGGACCATAGATCAGTGGTAGGATAGGATTTATTGTACAGAAAAGTAAGAAAAAGCACCAGAGCTTCTGGCAGAGGAAAAGACACAAGTCTAAAGTCTCTGCATTGGTCCTCTGCCTAGGTGAGCGGTTCTCAACCTGTGGGTCATGACCCACAGGAACTGTATTAAAGGGACATGTCAGGAAGGTTGAGAACCACTGGTCTAGGTGTATATAGAGCCTAACAAATGAATGGATTAGCCCCCTCCAGCTCAGGACAAGGTGAGTGAGAATTCCCTTCATGAAATTGCCAGGCCCAAGCAACTTACATAAAATCTCTCAGGCCTAGGAAATGGGGGGTGGGGGTCCCCATTCAGCCCTGAATGGGGAACTCTGTATCACGGTCATCTCAGCTTCAGAAGTTGTGTGTGCCTCGAAGGGCAGCTTCTCACAGGTTAGTACTGTACTTTGAAATGAGGGAAAGAAGAGGTGGTTGGCAGCAGTGTGGGCTGTGCCCTGGTCTTGCTTGACTTCCCAGGGACTTGCAGACTTCAGCTGGCTCGCCCCTCTCTGCTGCACCTGGTTCTCTAGCCCTGTCTGCCTGTGAGCTGCTGCACCAACAGAAGGTTCCGTGTGGCCCGAGGAGGGCATCACTGGCCCTGCATCACTGGCTCCCAGTGGCCTGAGGAGGGCATCACTGGCCCTGCATCACCGGCTCCCAGTGGCCTGAGGAGGGCATCACTGGCCCTGCATCACTGGCTCCCAGTGGCCTGAGGAGGGCATCACTGGCCCTGCATCACTGGCTCCCAGTGGCCTGAGGAGGGCATCACTGGCCCTGCATCACCGGCTCCCAGTGGCCTGAGGAGGGCATCACTGGCCCTGCATCACCGGCTCCCAGTGGCCTGAGGAGGGCATCACTGGCCCTGCATCACCGGCTCCCTGTGGCCTGAGGAGGGCATCACTGGCCCTGCATCACCGGCTCCTTGTGGCCTGAGGAGGGCATCACTGGCCCTGCATCACCGGCTCCTTGTGGCCTGACGAGGGCATCACTGGCCCTGCATCACCGGCTCCTTGTGGCCCCAGGAGGGCGTCACCAGCCCTGCATCACTTGAAATACCATTTTTCTTCTCTCCCTTAAAGACCTTCTCTTTCTTGCACACCTGTTATAGTGTCCCCCCCTCCTAAATAGTCTGTGATCTGCTTGCCTGCCTCCATGGACAGGGAGACCACTGCCTTATACAGTGGCTGTCTCTGGTTTTGTGGTTAAAGTCCATCTCTTCGTAGTGAGCATTTGTGGTTTCTGGCTGTATTCACCTTGGCCTCTTTTACTGGAGACTAAATGTTTGAAAAAGGAGGAGAAGAATGAAGCATGTTTTTTTGTTTGTTTGTTTGTTTGTTTTCAGGCCCCATCTCCGTTCAGATGAGCCTGGACTGTGGCCCCTGCACCTCCCTGGGTCTGTTCCTGTGTATCCCCACTCCCTCCCTGACTCTTGTTGCTGACGGGCAGCAGAGACCTGGCACCATCTGAGAGCCAACTTTTCACTGGATTGTTGCAAGCATCACACCATCTATTGGGGGTGGTAATGTGAAGTTCAGGTTTCTGAGAAAAGTGGGGATTTCTTGAGAATAGTAGTTAACAGTGACAATCTTTATGTTCATCTTTTTTTAATTTTTCCTGAGGTAGTGGGGAAAAATCATTCAATGTTTGGTGAGCATCAGGAGGGCTTCAGACCTGTAAGGGGATTGAGGCAGTGTAGTGAATAGTTTTTATCAGAATCAGTGGGTGACTGAATGGACTTGGAGCAGGGAAGAGGCGGCAGGTGGGACAAATAGGCTGAGTGTCCAGCGATCCCTGGGCACTGCCTCTAGTTTCCCATCCCCAGGCACTGCCAGGACTCAGGATAGAGACCAAGCATGGACCCTCCCACAGAGAGGCCAGAGTCAGACGTGGAGCCCAAGGCAGGGCAGCTTTGCTCACTATGCCAGGGAAGGTCTGTAGATGCCACCCTGGCCCAGGGACCAGGGACTCATGGGTTGCTAGAAATGACAGGGGTGCCTAGATCCAAAGTTCCATCTCTTGTTTCCATGAAGTGCCCCCGAACCCCTTTACACAAACCTGCACCATTAGAAGGGCAGTTCTTTAAGACCCGGACCATGGTCTCCTGTGTTGGTCTCACTCTGAGCATGGTGAGCAGCAATGGCCAAGTGAACATTCGCTGAAGGACAGACCCAGGGAACAAGTGAGTGAGTGAGAGGAAATAGGTCTGTGGGCTCCAGGTTGTGTTGGGGTATGAGTCTCTCTGGATTCCTTGATCCCCGTGGTGGTCATGCTGTTCCTTCCCAGAACAAACATGGTGGAGTTCCTGGACAGCCATTTGTGCACAATGCTGGGGGAGCTCTGCCTATGTCTCCCTTCCAGCCAAAAGCAATGTTGACTCCTGCAGTGAAACGGCCTAAGTCAGCAGAAAGGTCTTTGTGAAGATGCTGGTGGGCAGGGGCAGTGCTTCCTTCCCAGGAAGCCGGGGCTACTTTCCCTTCATGTGTGTGGAGGTGCAATGGGGCACACCTGGCCTGTGAGCTCTCTCACTCCTCCTGTGAGCCGCTCTCCGGCTTGCTGTGCTCCTGACTCTGGTCTCCTCCATGAGGCTCTAAGCCCCTTGCTAGCAGAGGCCGTGTCTATGTTTCCTTATGAGACCCAGTGTGTCTCTCATATGGTTGGAGTCCAGTCATTCTGCGAATGCCAGATGAACAGGGTGTTTAAAGGCAGGCAATGCTTCAATCATTGTGACTTTCTTTTCTTTTTGAGACATAGTCTCACTCTGTCACCCTAGGCAGAGTGCTGTGGCATCACCACTCACAGTAACCTCAAACCCCTGAGCTCAAGCAATCCTCTTGCCTCAGCCTCCTGAGTGGCTGGGATTACAGGCTCCTGCCACCACGATGCGTGGCTAGTTTTTTCTACTTTTAGTAGAGACGGGGTCTCGCTCTTGCTCAGGCTAGTCTGGAACTCCTGTGCTCAAGGGGTCCTCCTGCCTTGGCCTCCCAGAGTTCTGGGCTCACCGGGTGAGCCACTGCTGCACCCAGCCCATTTTGGCTTTCGAGAAGAGCCAGGGCTGGAAATCCTGAAGTCTTCTTCTGTGTTCATCTTTTAAGAGTGAAAAGAGAAAGAACACACAGTGACATCTAGTGACAACGAGTCAAATGCCGTTTTGTGTGTGCTGATGGCAGGCTGCTTCCCGCTGCCCAGATGATCGATCCCACTGTGTTATGCCCATGTAAGACTGTTTAGGGAAACAGACGACATATGTTATAACACTGAATAAGCTGAAATGGCGCCAGGATGGAGACAGAAGGTGTCTGTTCATTTTTAAGTGAAGCATGGCATTCTGGTAGGCTGTGAATTAAAGCAAATGACTGTTCCCCAAGCAGAGATGAGTAACCTCTGACCCCTGCAACCTGGAGGGAGGCTCAAAAACTTTGTCAGACAAGGCTTAGTTTCCAGGTAGCCTTTTATTCTTGAAAAAAAAAAAAAAAGGAAAGGAAAAATTTCAAATGCTCAAATTGTACCCCAGGCCAGTGAAGCCAAACTCTGCGGGGACAGGACAAGTGCAGGTGAGGCTGAGTCCCCCAACATCGGTTACAGGAGGTTAAAATGCCTTAAGAGACCTCTTGGATCTGCCAGAGAATGTGGGACGCAGAGGGGCAAGTTCACCACAAGCCACCAGCGTCCACGCTGTGGGGAGCTCTGCTCATCCCCATCTCCACCCCAAATCTGAGAAGGTCCTGAAGTGATGTTCCCTGTTCCGTAGTCAGAGAAGAAAAAAGGCCCACAGATCCGGCATCTCTGGAATGAGGGCTCCATGTAGGAAAGATGTAAAATGTCTTATCTGATGTCACTGAGAAAGCAGGAGAACCAGGTGTGGGCACTGGAGTTGGCACTTTCTGCTGGACGTGTGGCAGATCACGCAGCAACTGGGAACGGGGGTTCATTTGGAAATGCCATGGCAGACAGAACATGGGCTTCTAAGTCCACTCACTCAAGTGTTCACTCCCCTTTTATGAAAACCCCACTTCTCATTAAAATTACCACTTTAAAATTACAATCTTCTGTCAAGCACACCTAAGAAATGACCTGTCTTCATTCAAAATGCTATAAAAATTAAGTTTTGCTGGGCTGTGAGCTGTACTCTTGGGACAGGTTTTTTTAAAAAGTACTAGATATTGCTTTCAACATCTCTAATTGCCTAAATTAATAATGGCATTTTTTTCTTTGGCTCCTGTAAGGGACAAATGAATTTGAATATCTCTCTAAAGAATCAAGTGTTCAGCCCTCTCATTCTGATGCTTTTTGCATTTGTTATAGAATTTGAAATGATCTGCAAGATCACGGCTTCTACACCCCCCAACCCCCTCACCCCGACCCTTTCCTTCCAGACTCCAGTTCCAACCATTTTGCTGGAAAAAGGAAATAGAAGGGAAGTTCCTGAGCTTTTCTAAATTCACAAATCTCTACAGACCAGATATTGTTCATTTTGATTTTATTACAGAAAGAAACAATTCTCCTCAGGGAAATCACAGAGAGGCAAACAGAAATACAAACACTTTGTATTTTATTATTAAATGATCTACTCAGCCTGCCTGTACTTTTAAAGATATACTTTTCAGAAATACCTGGCCCTTTTTGGAATGTGTATGTTATGACTAAGAGAACCTTAGCTAACACATGCAAATATTGCCTTTAAAAAAACCCAAAGAAAATACAAATTCTTTTTATATAGCATTGCCCAGCTATCATTTTTAATTTTATGAATATATTCTTGTCCTTTGTTATTTTTTGAGTTCATTAGAGGTAGATGAACATGTTTCATTACTACATGCTAAAAACAAATGTGTTTCAGATACAGTCTACAATTTTAAGTGAACAAAGCCACTTAATAACTTTTTAAACAATATTTCTGTTTATAATAAAATGTGGTAAAACATTATTTTCTGAAATAAATAAATAAATTACCCCAAAGATACATGAACAATAACAGCAAAATACTTTGATATCCTTAGGGGAAGGCATAGTAAAGAGCTTGACAGCATTTTAGATTTCTAAGATGTCCATGTTAAGGGAAATAGAATACAGCTATTGACTTTGAAATGGATAGCCATTTGCTTAATTTAGAGATAGAATCTTTGCTAAAATGGGCAGTTATGCTGATGAAAGAAATTGACTTGTACCACTTAATGAGCAGTTTCATCTTTTTAATATAGAAATAACTGGTCCTGTGGATAGCCTTTTCATTCTTTTGAGAACGCTATAACCAAGAAATCTTTCAAATGATTATTACACAATGAATTCCCTGAGGCTTTGAAAAATATTTATTTTGAAATTATAATAAATGTAAAATGATTTGCTAATGCAAAAAGAGAGAGAAAGAGAAAAAGCTATTAAATGCTAAGCTCTGTCAAATCAGATTTTTTCCCTTTTTAAAGTGATTGTACCCAAAAAGACTTAATAATCTTATTGCTTATGGATATGGAGCTTAAATATGTTTCTTATCTTAAATTTGCCATTAGAGTAACAAGATTATAGAAAATAACACAATGTGATTAGGAGAAATATAGTTGCATTAAATTTCTTACATACCAAATTAAGTCTCACCTAAAATTCTCTAAAAATCAGTACTAGTTTCTGACTTCAAGTGTTGGATTGGTGGGAAAGAATATCTGGAGTAGGTCCACTCAGGTGGAGATTTTTCCTGAACATTCTCTGCATTCCTCAGCCTCCTTGCAATCAGGGAGGCTGTATGACTAGTTCTGACCAGTGGGCTATAAGCAGAAATCCCGAAGCATTCAGGAAGTGGTCAGCACTTTCTTGCTGTGTGAACTGGAAGCCAACTTTTGATATAGTGGCACTGCAAACATAGGGTTCCTGGATCACTGAGTCACAGCATGGAGGACCTTGACGCTGCAGAACGTCTGACCAACATCACAACTCACCTGAGCAAGATATCAACTCCTAGATTTTTAAGCTGCTGAGATTTCAGGGTTAATTTGTTACTGTGAAATAACTGAGACTATTCTGACTCATAATCTCATTGTAGGGTTGTTGAGCGGAGCTGATGGAGCCCAAAGTCCTCTTTGTCTAGTGTTTTGTGGTTTTCTATTGTAAAGGAGGAATTGATCTTTCCAAAGGGAGGCTGAACCTGGATAGTCAGGCAAAATTCACTTTTAATGATTCCTGTGGACAGTCCAAGTGGTTAATTCAGGAGAACTAGTCCAGACCATGTTTCTTCTAATGGCAGATTTTCCTATTTCCACCGGTCTTGAAGAAGATATTTATTTGCTTTGTGGAGGGCACCCTGCACCCCTTTGGTATAGGTTGCCTTTGACACTTTAGGGGACATTAGTAGATTCCCAGCAAGAGGCCCTGGTCTCTCAGTCATTCCCAAAACTATCCCTCACTTGAACTGTCTCTGAGGCTATCGAAGTTTCAGAGGCCAGAAAACTGTGATGAGATTCCAGGGCATTGCGGTGACCTGCCATCTTGGAGACACTGTGTGTGTGCCTGCTCCAACTGATAGCCCTTTCCAACAAAATCTTTTTCAGAATCAACTTTTGCTTCCATGTCTAAATAATTTTGTTTTTCTGTCCTAGTGAGGAACAGAAAATCTGGTTAACTTTACCCCTGGGGAACAGAAAATAATACACCTACCTTCCCAGCCCAGCACCATGGCTCACACTGGTGATCCCAGCACTCTGGGAGGCCAAGGCAGGTGGATCACTTGAACTCAGGAGTTCCAGATCAGCCTGAGCAAGAGTGCCTGAGCAAGAGTGAGACCCTGTCTCTACTAAAAATAGAAAAACTAACCAGGTATTGTGGTAGGCACCTGTAGTTCTAGCTACTTGGGAGGCTGAGACAGGAGGATTGATTGAACCTAAGAATTTGAGGTTGCTATGAGCTATGATGCCACTGCACTTTCCCTAGGGTGAAGGAATGAGAGTCTATCTCAAAACAAAGAAAACAATCTGCTTTCCCTTAGTGTTCAAATAGGTTTTGTCCTAGTCTTACATCAGTAAGTGTCCTTGTCAACCGTCTCTCAGGTGATAAGTTTCTAAGGGAGTCTGACCACAGCCATTGGCAACTATGAGAAAAATTAAAGTTTAGATTCCCTAAAGTATTTAAAAAATTTAACACCAGGCTTAGCCCTTAACTTAATTTATGGCCATCATTAACACAGATATAAAGTTTTCTAGAGCCAAAGAATTCCTGAAGGTAAATCAGCTGCTAGAACTATGAGGCAGATGCTTTTTTGGTTTCCTGCCTTGCAATTAGTAGCCAAACCTAGAAAAATTTAGTAAGCAACCTGTTATGGTGAAGAGCCTTGGGTCTAAATGACATAGGCTCTCCTTTTACTGTGTGTTCTTGGCCAAATTCCTCGACCTCTTTGAGTCTCTACTCTCGGACTACAGAAAAAGGCTAATGAGAGAGCCTCCTTCAGAGAGGTATCACTTGGGGTCCATCTTTATAATGCACTCAGAGCTGTGCCGTGAGTCTGTGTGTCGATAGCTGCTTTTATCGTCATTATTATGTTGGAAAGAAAGTTAGAATGGTTTATGACTAGTTGTGATGGAAAATCTTTCATTATTCCTTCACATTCTAATTGTGGTATTGGAGGCAGAAACATGAAGAAGCCCTGTCTTCCCTGGGGCACACGCAGAGGGCGGCAGGGGCAGCGGACCTGCTGCCTTTCTGAGCGGTGTCTGCGGCTGCTGCAGGGTAACAGGCTGTGATTGGTTATCCACTTTGCAGCTCCTGGGCAGGAAGGGGGGGCGGTGACAAGTAAGATATGGTTTTCTCCCCTGTATTTAGATGAGGAGATTGAGGTCACACCAGTAATGACAGCAGGCTAGATGCCATATAGATTGCTGTCCTGGAGATCTTGGGAACAGGGAGAGGGACTGGACCTTCCTTGTCAGCTGCAGTGCCTCGTCACTCTGCAGGGGCAGCTGAGCTGAGATCTGCACCTGAGAGGAACCCTGAAAACCTCCTCAGGTATGGGGCTGTGTTGGGACCCGTGCTGCGGAGTGTGGCAGCCGGGTGTCTCCCCTGAGCCCACCTGCTTATGCTGTATTGCAGTGCTGGAATGCAATTTTCGGAAACTGGAAGCAAATTAAAGTGTGACTCTGTGTACCCTTGGGATGGCGGGAAGTGGTAAAGTCAGACCAGGGAGTCTAGTTTGCTGCACGGGGGAGGAAGCAGGCCAGCCGTGCCCCTTCTCATGTGCTAAACTATGAGGTGATGGGAATGAATTTACAGCCTGGCATCTGTCAGCAGGAAGGAAAAACATCGTCAGGCCCCTTATGGGGATTGGCTGAGTGGTAGGTATGGCAGGAACAGCATTTCAAGTGCCGTCCCTGGCATGTGGGAGGCCCGGACTGTGTAGAGGTGCGGCCGTCTGGAGCTTCAGATGTAGAGATGTAGTTGTTGGAAAAGTAACTGACTTGATATAAGATCTAATAACAGATACGAAGAGCCTGGATGATGAATGCTTACATTCGTGTGGCATGCTCCTGCTTTTCTTGAGACAGAGTCTCAGTCTGTGTCCTGGGTAGAGTGCAGTGGTGGCATCGCATCTCACAGCAACCTCAAACTCCTGGGCTTAAGGGATCCTCCTGTCTCCGCCTCCCGAGTAGCTGCTACTGCAGTACTGGCCACCATGCCAGCTAGTTTTTCTATTTTTAGTAGAGACGGGGTCTTGCTCTTGCTCAGGCTGGTATTGAACTCCTGAGCTCAAGCAATCCACCCGCCTTGGCCTCCTAGAGTGCTGGGATTACAGACGTAAGCCACTGCACCCAGGCGCAAGCTACATTTTTAAAGGAGTTTTTACTTTCAAAGTCTTGTGATTTTCATGCAGACTTATAAGGGCTGCACACAAGTGTTGCCACCAGACTTTCAGATGTCAATAGAGTTTTGTGGAGTATTGAACTTGTGCTTGGACTGTGCAATCAATAGTCCAATTACTGCTGTGTGCCTTGGTTTCCACATCAGTGAAGGTCAGGGCTTGAACTATAGACATTTCGGGCAGCTAATTCTTTGTTGTCATGGGCTTTACGGTGAATTGCAGCGTCCCTGGCCTCCCTACAGTAGACACCAGCAGCAGTGTCCACCAGCAGTGCCACCAGCCTCCCCGCAGTAGACACCAGCAGCAGTGTCCACCAGCAGTGCCACCAGCCTCCCTGCAGTAGACACCAGCAGCAGTGTCCACCAGCAGTGCCACTAGCCTCCCTGCAGTAGACACCAGCAGCAGTGTCCACCAGCAGTGCCACCAGCCTCCCCACAGCAGACACCAGCAGCAGTGTCCACTGGCAGTGCCATCACCAGGCAAGGGGTGACATGGAGAGAGCTGTGTCCAAGTGACACACCTCAGGGCTGCATCAGCTTTGGAGACTTCCCTGGTGACATGGAGAGAGCTGTGTCAAAGGGACACCCCTCGGGGCTGCTTCAGTTTCAGAGACTTCCCTGTGAGAGTGGTCTCCAATGTCCCCTGTAGAGGGCATTCTGGAAATGGGGTGATGGTGATAGACTAGCAGCCCTCAGAGCAGCCCCACTTGAACTTGGTTTAGTCTCATGTATTATTTGGAACATTTTGAATTAGCTGCCAACATTTTCAAGTTGGGAGTTTGACAGAGCATCCAGATCTCCAGTATCTCTCTCAAAAAAATAAAAGTGGCAACCCGAGTCCTGCATTCCACTCTGGATCTGCGTAGAAGCTGCCTCCGGGAGACAGAGCGAGTGGGAGCCAGTCTGCCCCAGGCTCTGGCACTCCCTAACCCACCTCACCCTGTGGGTCCTGCCTGGAGTCTGGAGTCTCAGAGGCTCTGCATCCAGGTTGCCTGGGATCATGTCCTGCTGGGTGATCTTGGGCTGATGACTCCTTTCTGTGCCATAGATTTCTTATTTGTGAAATGAGGCTAAGGATAGAGGCTATTCATAGGGTTTTTGTATTTATTTGAGTAAACAATTGATCCACAGTTGAACAGATTCTGTTGAATCTGTTGTTATGATTCCACCTCTACCCAGGGTCAGACTCTGGTTGCAATCTGCTTGTGGTCTCCTTGGGAAACCAGGAGGATCTGTAAACAATGACTGTGCTTATTTGAGCTACATTCTGGGTCCCTGGAAAAAGAAAATAATTCTTTGAGTTCACATCCACTTTTTTTTTAGAACAGAAGGGTGACTATCTTATATGGATTTGTGTCTTCATGACAAAGGGGACCTTAAAACATGGAACTGCCATGAGAAGCTCCAGAAATATCTGTTAAGAGAACACAAATTTTTTTTTAAAAAAATAGCTTCTATTGACTTGCTTTAGAAAGATCAAAGAGACAGGGCATGGTGGCTTACACTTGGGGTCCCAGCGCTGAGGGAGGCCCAGGTAGGTGGATTGGTGGAACTCAGGAGTTCCAGACCAGCGTGAGCAAAAGACCGCTCAGTCTTGGCAGACCTGAGTCCTAAAAAATAGCAAAATAGTCAAGTGTTGTGGTGGGCACCTATAGTCCCAGCTACTTTGGAGGCCAAGGCAAGAGGATGGCTTGAGCCCAGGAGTTTGAGGTTGCTGTGAGTTATGATACCATGGCACTCTACTCAGGGTCTACGCAGGGTGACAGAGTGAGATTCTGTCTCAAAAAAAAAAAAAAGAAAGATCAAAGCAAAGCTGCTTCTGGAGATGGCCAAATCTATTTCCTTACAGATCTTTTATCTCTTTTGGTCCTGGAGAAGAAAAGGCCGTGAAGACGGCAGTCTGCTTGTTCCTACTCCAGCAACATATCCTTCTCATGCCTTCCCCTCGTTTCATCCCACCCCACTCCGGATATTTTCACCAGGCAGCGATGCAAAACTCCCCGTGCACTCTGATTTTATTGTAGTCAGGCAGCATTTATAGGTTTGACTTTCAACTGGCCACGAGAGGAATTCTAGAAGCAATTACAGCAAATGCCTGCTCGATCTGTGCTCTGGACGGGCAGCGGATCCCCGGCCTCTGGTTCACGAGTGTTTCCCATCAGCTCAGAGTAACAGCAGAGACATCTCTGTTTCCTCTCTACCCAGAGGAGATCAAGGCTCTTCACTCTGAAAACCCTCGGATTATTGGCATTTCTTTTAGTGAAGATACCAAATTAGGGACTGGAAAGAAAGACAGAAGATGGATATTGGTAGCATTAAAAGGCAAGTTTCTTTTTATTATTATTATTAAATCATAGCTGTGTACATTAATGCAATCATGGGGCACCATACACTGGTTTTATACACAGTTTGACACATTAAAAGGCAAGTTTCAACCACTTCCACCAAATGTGTCTCCTGAGTGCAAAGTATTTGAGTAAACAATTAATCCACATTTGAACAGATTCTGTATTTAGACGAGGTTTGTGGCCACAGATGTGCTTAGACCAAGATGCAGAAAGGACACAGTTTGTGCAGCAGTGATTTCCACCCAGGATGGGTCTTGCTGTTGTGTGAAATGACTCTGGCTAAGTCTCTGTTTCCACGTGGTCTGATGCTTTCCCAGGTAGCTGCAGGCAGTGCTGGGGTGGACCAGGGGGTTGGGCTGACCTCAGGAAATCATGTGTAAAGGACTTTGGCGAGTGCAGAAGTGAACGAGCCAGGTTCACATCTGTTCTGTGTAGGAACAACTCCGGGGCTCACGCTTCTGAGTCTTGGCAGACCTGAGTCCTAAGAGGTAAACGAATGTGAGAAATACCGTCAGGAGCTCAGGGACCTTGTTGCGATCATCCTGCATAGCTTTGTTTGATTCGACCCTGCTTTACTCTCCCTCTGTTTTACGTGGAACTAAAAAGAGCTTTGCAGAGGGCCAGATGCAGGTCCCTAGGCAGTTGGGGGCTGGGCGAGGCAAAGGCTTGTGTCTGGGAAATAAGTGTGTGTATTTCTGAGGCAACTCAGCTGACCAGTTGAGGGCTCGGTGAGAGTCAGGGCTGGGTGATACCGTTGCTGTTTTCCATTGGCCAGGGATGGGCCCAGAATTTGTTACATATGTCCCTGAATCTCAAAGTAAGAGCTGGGCTTAAAGGTTTTTAGGAAATAAGGTGGAAGCTTGGTTTGTGGTTCTGCTCTCTGATTCAGACATTTCAAATTGCTCTATGCACAGACATTTCAATACTCAAAGCAGAGCAGGGAAAGGGAAAGATGCGTGCTCTGTCCTGAGCCTGTTTTCTGGCTATCATGATTTCCACAGGGCCACCATGAGTTGATGCTGTTTCTGTCGAGTTAAAAGACAACCTGACCCTGAGAGACTTTCTGTACTTCTTTTGTAGGAAAGTTCAGTGTTTTATCTTGTGGAAAAATGCAGAGCATAGAGATCCATGAGCCTGGTTCCTCCCCGAGACTTCTGCCTTCTCTGAGATGTGCCTTGCACCTGTGCTCATCTGTGAACACTGACTGCTCAGCCTCGGAGCTTTATTCCTTTTTAGCTAGAAATGTCTTAACATTCTGTTATACTCTAACAGTTAGAGCCTTGCTGTGTCCTGGGTTCCTGTTTTCTATTTTCCCCACCTCAGGTCTTCTGCTTGCCATGGCTTGCAAACTCCAATGCCCCCAAGTCCTGGCACGTGCGGCAAATGTACAGTAAAGGGCAACAGGGTCAGGGGGGCCTGGGGCTGCCTACGTGGGACAGCTCCATCTCAGTTTTGCCACCTGGGAGTATAGGCCCAGTCTTGCAAGAAATCCATATTTTATGCAAAACCTCCCAATTACCCGTAGAATGAATCCAGCATTGTGATAAATGCTCAGTGAGCCAGAGTAAATAGGTTTGACAGGCGGACGTTTGATTTCTGCTTCGGAAATTGGAGCAATCGAGGGATATTTTAGGAAGGAGGGCCGGAACCCAGTGGCCATAGACAAGACGAAGGCATGAACAGGGCACTGGCTATGAACGGCTTCTGCACCATTCCAGGGAAGAGATGATGAGTGCCAGAAGATAATGGCAGAGAGGACCTGGATTTAAGAACTATTTCAGAAATAGCATCCTCAGTCCTGTCGAAGATGAACAAAGCTGAACACGGAAGTGGTTGAGACAGATTTTAATCAGTAATAGCTCTTGTGACAGGGAAAACAGCCAGCATGAATTCAACTTTGATTTTTCGGGAGGGGACTGAACATATTGAAGGAGAATGGTGAGCTAGGGAGGCAGTGCACTAGGGTTAGTGGGGTTAGGGGGTGCATTGGGGTCAGTGGGGTTAGGGGAGCGGACAACATCAGAGAGCGGGAGGAGAGCTGGACTCGGGAAGCCCATCTGAGTCTGCTAACCGGTACCTGTCCAAGTTAGACTCCTACCCTCCCTCAGAGGCTTGGGGCAAGGACCCTGCCCTCAGGTATTGGCTGGAAGATACAGCCTTCAGTTCTCCCAGGCAGGCACAGTAAGGGATCTAGAGTCATCCTAAGGATATGGCTTGAGCAGTTAGAAATTATGTTACTGTTTTGTTCACGTCTTTATAGGCCAGGTTTGAAGTCTCATTGAGAAAGGTCCCAGAGGAGCCTGACTAGAGTTGGGCCAAGGAGAGAATTGTTGCCAGTCCTTAAAAACTGTGGGTATTGGAGGAAGACCAAGGGCTAGGTTGAGAGTGACCCTCATGCGCAGCTCCGTCTGGAACTTTGCCTGGTGGTTTCTCCTGCAGCCCGGCCTGCTAATACCCTCCTCCTCAGGCCTGGCTCCTCCTCCCCTAACCTAGTTGCCATAATGTGCGGTTACTGTCATTCTGGAGGCAGCCACCAAGTCCAGGTGCTTTTTTGCAAAGACAAGAAAATGTCTCACTATAATTGAGAGCAGTAGTTTCAGGATGATGGATCTGTGATACCAGGGGAAGCAAATCTGTTATTTTCCACGGTGCACAAAATGTGCTGTCACAGCCAGGACTCACAATGATTCCTCAGTTCCCTAAATTGCCTACTGCTGCTTTCTTAATTAAGACCCATTAACTTGTCATATATTGATAACCTGGATGACCCAGAAACAGGTGGATCAATGAAAGCTGTCTTTCGTTCTGTGCTTTTACATGAATGTGTTAATTATTTGTGTCATTAGGGAGAGTGATAGAGGGATGGAGAGGTACCAAGCAGATTTTGACAAAGTGCTGGTGTTTATAGCTGGAAACTTCACACGTGTCAGATGGAATCCTTTACCCCTTAATTTCACAGTTCGCAAGAAGAAGCTGATGTCAGATTTCTTGTGCAAATAGTCCCCATCACAGAGGCTGATGGAGGGCACGGAGGACCCACTATTCTGCTGTCACATCCTGGCCTTGATAGGCAATCAGCTCTGGTATTCAAATGGAGTTTTGAGCTGGGTGCGGTGGCTCACACCTGTAATCCCAGCACTTTGGGAGGCAGAGGCACGTGGATCACCTGAGCCCTGGAGTTTGAGACCAGCCTGAGCACGAGTGAGATCCTGTCTCTAAAATAACTCACGGGGTGTTCTGACAGGCACCTGTATGTAGAAGTCCCAACTACTCGGGAGGCTGAGGCAGGAGAATTGTTTGAGCCCAAGAGTTTGGGGTTATTGTGAACTATGATGGTGCTTTGGCACTGTACCCAGGGTAACAGAATAAGACTCTGTCTCAAAAAAAATTTTTTTTAATTTTTAAAAAATGGAGTTTTTTCAAATTTACAGTTGGCTCACTCACTAAATGTTTAAGTAAAATAATAATTGACCAACATTTAAATAGGGATATTTCACAGAAACACCACATCCTCTCAGGCACCTGCCACATCTGCTCAGTCACCTGCCAGGTCCACTAGGGCACTTGCCAGGGCTCATGTCTGGAGGGGTCTCTGAAGGCCTTCATTGTGCTGTTTTACCTTAAAAAAAAAAACAACTTTCATACATTTAGGGACTTCAGATTATGCTTTTTATTTTTTTTTTTTATTTATTTTTTTTTATTGCTGGGGATTCATTGAGGGTACAATAAGCCAGTTACACTGATTACAATTGTCAGGTAAAGTCCCTCTTGCAATCATGTCTTGCCCCCATAAAGTGTGACACACACTAAGGCCCCACCCCCCTCCCTCCATCCCTCTTTCTGCTTCCCCCCAATGACCTTAATTGTCATTAATTGTCCTCATATCAAGATTGAGTACATAGGATTCATGCTTCTCCATTCTTGTGATGCTTTACTAAGAATAATGTCTTCCACTTCCATCCAGGTTAATACGAAGGATGTAAAGTCTCCATTTTTTTTAATGGCTGAATAGTATTCCATGGTATACATATACCACAGCTTGTTAATCCATTCCTGGGTTGGTGGGCATTTAGGCTGTTTCCACATTTTGGCGATTGTAAATTGAGCTGCAATAAACAGTCTAGTACAAGTGTCCTTATGATAAAAGGATTTCTTTCCTTCTGGGTAGATGCCCAGTAATGGGATTGCAGGATCGAATGGGAGGTCTAGGTTGAGTGCTTTGAGGTTTCTCCATACTTCCTTCCAGAAAGGTTGTACTAGTTTGCAGTCCCACCAGCAATGTAAAAGTGTTCCCTTCTCTCCACATCCACGCCAGCATCTGCAGTTTTGAGATTTTGTGATGTGGGCCATTCTCACTGGGGTTAGATGATATCTCAGGGATGTTTTGATTTGCATTTCTCTAATATATAGAGATGATGAACATTTTTTCATGTGTTTGTTAGCCATTCGTCTGTCGTCTTTAGAGAAAGTTCTATTCATGTCTCTTGCCCATTGATATAAGGGATTGTTGGCTTTTTTCATGTGGATTAATTTGAGTTCTCTATAGATCCTGGTTATCAAGCTTTTGTCTGATTGAAAATATGCAAATATCCTTTCCCATTGTGTGGGTTGTCTCTTTGCTTTGGTTATTGTCTCCTTAGCTGTACAGAAGCTTTTCAGTTTAATGAAGTCCCATTTGTTTATTTTTGTTGTTGTTGCAATTGCCATGGCAGTCCTCTTCATGAAGTCTTCCCCCAGGCCAATATCTTCCAGTGTTTTGCCTATGCTTTCTTTGAGGATTTTTATTGTTTCATGCCTTAAATTTAAGTCCTTTATCCATCTTGAATCAATTTTTGTGAGTGGGGAAAGGTGTGGGTCCAGTTTCAGTCTTTTACATGTAGACATCCAGTTCTCCCAACACCATTTATTGAATAGGGAGCTTTTCCCCCAAGGTAAGTTCTTGTTTGGTTTATCGAAGATTAGGTGGTAGTAAGATGTTAGTTTCATTTCTTGGTGTTCAATTCGATTCCAAATGTCTATGTCTCTGTTTTTGTGCCAGTACCATGCTGTCTTGACCACTATGGCTTTGTAGTACAGACTAAAATCTGGTATGCTGATGCCCCCAGCTTTATTTTTGTTACTAAGAACTGCCTTAGCTATACGGGGTTTTTTCTGGTTCCATACAAAACGCAGAATCATTTTTTCCAAATCTTGAAAGTACGATGTAGGTACTTTGATAGGAATGGCATTGAATAGGTAGATTGCTTTGGGAAGTATAGACATTTTAACAATGTTGATTTTTCCCATCCATGAGCATGGTATGTTCTTCCATTTGTTAATATCCTCTGCTATTTCCTTTCTGAGGAGTTCATAGTTTTCTTTATAGAGGTCCTTCACCTCCTTCGTTAGGTATATTCCTAGGTATTTCATTTTCTTTGAAACTATGGTGAAGGGAGTTGTGTCCTTAATTAGCTTCTCATCTTGACTGTTATTGGTGTATACAAAGGCTACTGACTTGTGGACATTGATTTTATATCCTGAAACATTACTGTATTTTTTGATGACTTCTAGGAGTCTTGTGGTTGAGTCTTTGGGGTTCTCTAAGTATAAGATCATGTCGTCAGCAAAGAGGGAGAGTTTGACCTCCTCTGCTCCCATTTGGATTCCCTTTATTTCCTTGTCTTGCCTAATTGTATTGGCTAGGACTTCCAGCACTATGTTGAATAGTAAAGGTGACAGAGGACAACCTTGTCTGGTTCCAGTTCTAAGAGGAAAAGCTTTCAGTTTTACTCCATTCAGTAAAATATTGGCTGTGGGTTTGTCATAGATAGCTTCAATCAGTTTTAGAAATGTGCCACCTATGCCTATACTCTTCAGTGTTCTAATTAGAAAAGGATGCTGGATTTTATCAAATGCTTTTTCTGCATCTATTGAGAGGATCATGTGATCTTTATTTTTGCCTCTGTTAATATGGTGGATAACGTTTATGGACTTGCGTATGTTAAACCAGCCTTGCATCCCTGGGATGAAGCCTACTTGATCATGATGAATGACTTTTTTGATGATAAGCTGTAATCTATTGGCTAGGATTTTGTTGAGAATTTTTCCATCTGTATTCATGAGTGAGATTGGTCTGAAATTCTCCTTTTTGGTTGGGTCTTTTTCTGGTTTTGGTATCAGGGTGATGTTTGCTTCATAGAATGTGTTGGGGAAGATTCCTTCTTCCTCAATTTTTTGGAATAATTTCTGCAGTACAGGAATAAGCTCTTCTTTGAAGGTTTGATAGAATTCTGGAGTGAAGCCATCTGGACCAGGGCATTTTTTAGTTGGAAGCTTTTTTATTGTTTCTTTGATCTCAGTGCTTGAGATTGGTCTGTTCAGGAGGTCTATTTCTTCCTGGCTAAGTCTAGGGAGAGGGTGTGATTCCAAATATTGATCCATTTCCTTCACATTGTCAAATTTCTGGGCATAGAGTTTCTGGTAGTATTCAGAGATGATCTCTTGTATCTCTGTGGGATCAGTTGTTATTTCCCCTTTATCGTTTCTGATTGAGGTTACTAGAGATTTTACTTTTCTATTTCTAGTAAGTCTGGCCAATGGTTTATCTATTTTATTTATTTTTTCAAAAAACCAACTCCTTGTTTCATTAATTTTCTGAATGATTCTTTTGTTTTCAATTTCATTGATCTCTGATTTGATTTTGGATATTTCTTTTCTTCTACTGAGTTTAGGCTTAGATTGTTCTTCTTTTTCCAATTCCATAAGATCTCTTGTGAGACTGTTGATGTGCTCTCTTTCTGTTTTTCGAATGTAGGCATCTAAAGCGATGAATTTTCCTCTCAAAACTGCTTTTGCAGTATCCCACAGGTTTTGGTAGCTTGTGTCTTCATTGTTGTTATGCTCAAGGAAGTTAATGATTTCCTGTTTTATTTCTTCCTGCACCCATCTGTTATTCAACAGAAGATTGTTTAATTCCATGCCTTTGGGTGGGGTCGAGCATTTTTGTTAGAGTTGAGTTCCACCTTTAGTGCCTTATGGTCTGAAAAGATACAAGGTAAAATTTCAATTCTTTTGATTCTGTTGATATTTGTTTTGTGTCCCAGGATATGATCAATTTTGGAGAATGTTCCATGGGGTGATGAGAAGAATGTATATTCTTTATCTTTGGGATGGAGTGTTCTATATGCGTCTATCAAGCATAGTTGTTCTAGGGTCTCATTTAAATCTCTTATATCTTTGTTTAATTTCTGTTTAGAGGATCTGTCCAACTCTGTAAGAGGTGTGTTAAAGTCCCCTGTTATGATGGTATTATCAGATATCATATTGCTCAGACTGAGTAAGGTCTGCTTCAAGAATCTGGGAGCATTTAAATTGGGTGCATAAATATTTAGAATTGAAATGTCTTCTTGTTGTAGTTTTCCCTTGACCAATATAAAGTGACCATCTTTGTCTTTTTTGACTTTAGTTGCTTTAAATCCACATGTATCTGAAAATAAGATTGCAACTCCTCTTTTCTTCTGAATTCCATTTGCCTGAAAAATTGTCTTCCATCCCTTGACTCGGAGCTTTAATTTGTCTTTTGAAGCCAGGTGTGTTTCTTGCAGACAGCAAATGGATGGCTTGTGTTTTTTAATTCAGTCAGCCAATCTATGTCTCTTCAGTGGGGAATTCAAGCCATTAACATTTATTGAGATAATTGATAAGTGTGGTAGTATTCTATTCGTCTTATTTGGTGAGAGTCCATTGCTTAGTTTTATCTTTTGCATCAGTGTGGAGGTTAGGTTCTGTCCTTTGATTTCTGAGTTCTTACTTTGCTGCTGATCCATTGTGGTGGTCAGTGTGCAGAACAGGTCGAAGTATTTTCTGTAGAGCTGGTCTTGTTGTAGCGAATTTCCTCAATGTTTGTATATCCATAAATGATTTGATTTCTCCATCAATTTTGAAGGTTAGCTTAGCAGGGTACAGAATTCTGGGCTGAAAATTGTTCTGTTTAAGTAGATTAAAGGTAGATGACCATTGTCTTCTTGCTTGGAAAGTTTCATTAGAGAAGTCTGCGGTCACTCTGATGGATTTGCCCCTGTAGGTCAACTGGCGCTTACTCCTGGCAGCTTGCAGAATCTTTTCTTTTGTCTTGACTTTGGACAGGTTCATCACAATGTGTCTTGGAGAAGCTCGGTTAGAGTTGAGGCGACCTGGGGTCCGATATCCCTCTGAAAGCAGTGTGTCAGAATCTTTGGTGATGTTTGGGAAATTTTCTTTTACAATATTCTCTAGTATGGCTTCCATTCCTCTGGGGCATTCTTCTTCCCCTTCTGGAATTCCTATAACTCGTATGTTGGAACGTTTCATAAAGTCCCATAATTCTGACAGTGAACGTTCTGCTTTCTCTCTCTTCTTTTCTGCCTCTTTTACTATCTGAGTTATCTCAAAAACTTTGTCTTCTACCTCTGAAATTCTTTCTTCTGCATGGTCTAACCTGTTGCTGATACTTTCCATTGCATCTTTAAGTTCCCTGATTGACTGTTTCATTTCCTTCAGCTCTGCTATATCCTTTTTATATTCTTCATATCGTTCATCTCTGATTTGATTCTGTTTTTGGATTTCCTTTTGGTTATTTTCCACTTTATTAGCAGTTTCCTTCATTGTTTCCATCATTTCTTTCATTGTTTTCAACATGTGTATTCTAAATTCCCTTTCTGTCATTCCTAACATTTCTGTATAGGTGGAATCCTCTGCAGTAGCTACCTCATGGTCCCTTGGCGGGGTTGTTCTGGACTGGTTCTTCATGTTGCCTGGAGTTTTCTGCTGATTCTTCCTCATGAGTGATTTCTTTTATTTGTTTCCTTGCCCTAATTTTCCTTTCACTTCCTCTTGCTCTTTAAGATCTTGTGCCTGTGGACTAAGGGTTACAGGACCAGAAGGGTGAGAAGATTGAAGAGCAAAAAAGGGATGAAAGAAAGGAGGACCGAGTGATAAGAAAAAAAAAAAAAAAGAAAGATAGAGAAAGGAGAGGGGGTGGGGATAAGGAATATTGACAAAAAGAAGAGAGGCACAGAAAGAGGGAGACAGGGCAATATAGGTGTACAGTAGGGTACTTTGACACAACCTTAAAAAACCCCACCTTCTGGGGGTGCCCCAGTTGGGTGGTTCCCTTGAGGTCAGCAGCTCTTTGCTAACCTGATCGGACACAGTACCCCACCTCCACCAAGTAGAGAGGAAATACAAAAATGCTATAAATCAAACCAAAACAAGCAAACAGAAAACTTTACGGGGATACAATGGGGTGAAAAACCAAATGATAGCGGTAGAAACACTAGCAAAAATGAAGTTGTAGTTATTAAAAAAGGCAGCAATGGGAAATTATAATTAAACTAGAGAAACTGAGAAAGAAAAAGGGATCTGTATGGAAAAGATTGAAATTAAAAAACAAAAGAACATCAACAACGTCAAAATAAACAAACAAACAAAAAAAAAAAGAAAAAAATACACAACCAAAAACAAAGCAGTTTGTATATGTTATTGAATATTGTCTGGGCAACATGTGGTCTTATGGGGTATGAGATGTTAGTCACAGTTCTGATACGACTGGAGGCAGCTGATTTCTCAAACCCCAGCAGGTAGACACCCTAAATCTCTCTTCAGCCCACTTAAAAGGCACTTTGAACTTGTAAACTTGCTGAGCAGAAGCTTTCCCAGCTTTCTTGCTGGAATCACTGCTGAAGTGGCTATCCACTTACCCGGGGTGCCAAAACCGGACTCACTCTGCCCCTGAGGGTTAGGGCTGCAAGGCGGCTCAGACCTCACCCTTAGGCTACTTGGTTGCTGGGTTACCAGCTCCCACCCGATTCTAGCTCTGCGACCCTGAGGGCGGAGCTTGCCGGGGCAGATCACTGACAATGGATCCGTGTGACCCACCGCCAAACACTATTAGCTCCGTCTGGCTCAGCGGCTCAGACTGGGGCCCTAGACAATGGCCAAAGTTCTCCGCACTCCCGCTCAGGCCTTCCCCAAGGCAGTTCAACTCAGTGCCAAGTCCAAGGACATCAAAACAGTTCACAGGTAAGGCCTTTCTGGTTTGCAGTCTCGCTGCTACTGAACTTACAGTTGTGGGCGGGTTTAGAGGGATTGAACACACGCAACCACTTGCCGGTTTTCCACTGTTTTAGTCCTCCTGTTGGGGTCCAGAAGTCTCTCGCTGACTCCCTGTAGCCTCATAGGAGTGATGATAGGCAGTTCCCACCAGCCAGAGATGCCTGGAGTCCTATCTCCCCCGACTCACGGTGCCCAGATGCAAGAAAGCTGTTACTCGGCTGCCATCTTGCTCCGCCTCCCAGATTATGCTTTTTAAAGGATCATTTAATGGGACTGGTTTCCTCCTCAGGCTTCTTTGTTCACAGAAGCCTTCAAGCTGGCCAGTTGTGTGTTTGTAAAATCTTCCTGCCAATTCTCCTTTGAATTTTTTGGTTGCAATTCAGCTGGGGCCGGGTTTGAACCTGCCACCCTTGGTATATGGGGCCGGTGCCTTACCGACTGAACCACAGGCGCTACCCCCCTTCCTTTGAATTTTTTATCTCCCTTCAAGTGGACTCTCTGAGAGTTTCAGGCAGCAGCAATGAAGAGGAGGCCTGGGTGACTGTGAGTGCACACGTGACCTTGAGCTCTAAGACTCACATCTCACTCAGGAAGGAAAGGCTTGACCGACCCAGATGCAGGGATAATAGGAGCCAGAAGCAGCTGTTACAGGTCTCAGCCAGGTTGGGGTTTTGCCTCACGTCCATGTCCATGGGTCATGTCTGTGTCCTGGGGCTCCTGAGAGTCAGGAAAGCACTTACTGGGGGCTGAGAGGCTGGGTAAGGGCTCGGGACCCACAGACGCCAGGGCAACCCCAGGGCATACGTGGCTTTGTCACTGAGCAGCTGCGGGCTGGCCCCGACCCTCTCTGCCCTTGTTTTCTCATCTGTGAAGTAGGGACAGGCCATTGTCTAGCTGGCCCATGTCAGCATGATATCAGGAGGGGTCAGGAAAAGAACCTTTCAAACGGCTTGGGAAGAGCAGACGTGTGGTGTTCATGGGCTGATGGCAGTAATCACAGCTCAGCAGTGATGCTGAGGACTCAGTTTCTCCTGTGACAAGGGGACATGAGGGATGGTTTTATACTCAGAGGAGGAGTCCAAGGTGGAGAGTTTCCATGTGCGCCATCCATCCGGCCAGATCCCTGTTTATTTCCAAAGCTTCTTGGCCTCCCTGTGCCCAGCAGCACTGCTCCAGCCACCAGTGTGGGCTGAGAGCCAGCACCTTGGAAACCACGTAGCTGATGGGGACAGAGGGCAGCAGGTGGCGAGGCAGTTTTGATATTGGCCTCTCAGAAAGGGCTACTTTCCCAGCATCTCCAGGCCCTGCCCTGCCCTCCATTCCAAGTGTGTGGGGTGCACGATCTCTGGAAGTGCCATGAATGCTGTGACTTGGGAGGACAGCTTGTCCCAGGCTTGCCATTGGCCGTTCTTCAGTGGAGGGTTGTCCAGGAGCCTGTTCTTCAGCATGTGACAATGAGCAGCCAAGGTTCTCGCTGCATTGCTAAAGCTCGGGTCTCAGTCCCAGTGACCACCTCATCTCTCACCAGCCTATGCCGGCCTCTGCAGGGCATTTTTGCTGCCCTCAATGCAGCTTCCTGGCTCAGCCCACAGGGTCCCATTCTCTTCCCCCTCTCTGTCTCCGGCGTGTCTGAAAGCTCACCTGATTCTCTCTCAGGAATTCTCTCCTATTGCTTTCATGTCTTCTGTCCATTGAACCCATACACCTGGGTCAGGAGGCCAGAGCCTAATGAGTTCAAATCCCAGCTCCATCTGTTAAGAGCTGGGTAGGTCAGAACAGGTGCCTTAGCCTTTGGTCTCAGCAGGATCTCTGGCTCCTACTGGGAGAACCCATACAGTTTCTGCTCTCCTTGGACACAAAAAGGAGTTGAGGGCTGGGACCAAAGAGCTCTGTCATGGACAGGCTGGGAAATTATGCTGTGTTCATCTTCTAAATTAGTTGTTCTGTTTTCCAGATCAGTTCACTCTTAAAATCTTTTGTGGAGAGATTAACTGGAATTCTATCTTACAACACAGTAATTTTTCTCTTTAATTTTATTTTCATTTTTAAAAATTCTATCTTCCATTACAAAATATTACAGAGATATGCAGATAACAGGATGGAAGGATGGAGCCTGCGTACCCGTCCTCTGACTTCACCGACGCCAGTGTTTCCCTGTGCTGTCTTCCCTCTACCCACCCCAGAAATAAAATATTATCGATTCTACCAGGAGTCCATCCTAGTATCCTCACCTCATTCTACCACTCACAGTTTTATACTTTTACCTATTTTAGTTTCTATAAATGTGCTTTTATTTGAAAAAAAATTATTGGTGATTTTCATCCATACCTCTGGAGAATGGTTCTCACGAATGCCCACCCCCACCCCCCGGCTGTGCAAGGAATGCCTTTGAGTCGCTTTATGTGGAATATCCACAGAGTGCCAGTGAGGTGTGGCCTTAGGAAAGCAGTGTGGCCATGCAGAAGGGGCGCCCCATCTCTCCCCCGCCCAGCCCTCTATCCCCCTCTCTCCTTCTCTCCTTCTCTCTTCTCTTTTTTCTCTCTTTCTCTCTCTCCTCACAGCCTCGACAGCCTCTCCTAGGCTTCTGCTGCCTGGGTTTCTCTCCTTTGTGAGCTCCTGGGTGAGTTCACAGTGGCCTGAGATTGGGGGGTGGGGAGGCAGGAACCTGCGGAGGGGGCCTGGCCTGTAACTTTCCCAGGAGGTCCCTGGAGGCAAGGAAACTGTATGGTCCCTTCTCAAAAACCCAGCACCATGTAAAACTCAGGGCTACACAGACCTATTTGTAGCTGTTTGTTGATGGCACTAGTGGCTTTTGTTTGGCAACTGAGGAACTGGACTTTAACAAGCTCTCAGCTCCATTTTCAAGGCATGTGTGGACTGGCCGAGCACCATGGACAGCCCTGTCCTGGAGGGCAAAGCACAGGTGCGTACGAGCTGCACCCTGAGTGGGTGTGTTTCTCTGTGGGTTGTGCTGGGTGTGTGTGATGGTGTCGCTGGACCAAGGAGTCCGTTGACCCATCACCCAAGGCAATCACAGTTTCTCTTTTATTTGTGGAAAAGCCAGTGATTCTGGAGAGCAGCAGGGATTTCTCCCCAAGGAGCCACTCTGCCCTCCTGTTTCCCTTTGTTACTTTTATCCTCACAGTAAAAGTAATGTCAGCTATGTTATTACTCATCATCATATTACATGTCAAACAGATTCCCCCTCATAGGTTGCAAGGTTATACAATATTTTCCTGTCTTAAAGTGGTTCTATCTTCAAAGCGTCCTTACTCTGGACTAAATTCACAGTTGGTCAACAATTCCCTGGGAGCACAGAGTGCCCAGAGTCCTTGACTGGTACCATGGAGTCCAGTTCCCCAACTTCTCTATGACGGCAGCCTCGGAAGGGAATAAATAATCTCCAGGTGTCGGCACGTGGTTCATCCAGCCTTTTGGGGGCCTGACCAGCAGCACCCTGAAGGGGATAGCTGTTCAGGTGAACAGGGACCGGTGACAACTGTGCTTCTCTGTGTGAACCTGTGTGGAGGTGCGTGGCTCTGTATGTTGAAGAGTTTCAGTGTCCGTGTGTGTCTAGGTGTGAGTGTGAGGGTGAGTGTCCACATTTGCTGGACAGCATAAGGGGAGGGTTTGTGTTTACACTTGTGCTGGAACCAGAGTAGCCTAGACAATGGAGATGGATGGTGGTAATAGACCGTGGACTGACAAAGCCACACAGGGTTGAATTCTGACCTCCCCAAGGCTCAGGATGTGGTTTAAAGCTGCCTCCCTCGGGGGATGCTGTGTTCCCATGTATTTGTAGGAATGTGGAGGCATGGGGAGAAGTCAGTAGGAGATTGGGGAATCTCAGGGGAGTGGGAGCCCTCAGGGTCTCCCTGGTACACCCAGCATGGGGCTCTCCAGCTGTGGCCGTGCTGCCCCAGGCCTCTAGTCCTAGTGTATAGGTGACCTCTCAATCAGCTCATTTGGAAATTGGGCACCTGGTGAGGCACCCTGTGGCACTGGAGAGTCCAATCCTGTTTCAAAGCCAAGCATGGCCCCTCAGTTCCTGTCCAGGCTCTGCCAGCCATTCAGAGTGGTGCTCAGACTCCCTGGCAACAGCACTGGGGCTCTGGCTGGCCAGCAGTGTCCTGACTGAATGGCCCTGTGAGGCAAGGGAGTCAGCTTGACCCCATCTCCCTTTGGTCCATCATTTTGGCAGAGGTGGGAGGGTGGAGTATGGAGGAAGGACCTGGTTTCAGTCTGCCAGGGCTGTCCTAACAGAGAACCATAAACTGGACAGGTGTCCTCTCAGTCTGAAGACTGAATGTCTGTACAAAGGTGCCAGCAGGCTGTGCTCCCTCCAAGACCTGCAGGGGAGTGGGCATCTTCTGGGCTCTTATTGGCTCCTGGGAGGGGGTCGCTGGCCATCTGTGCCCTGCCCTGCCTCTCAGATGCATACAGATCCAGACCCTGCCCTCCCATCACACACCTGCCTTCTCTGTGTCTGTGACTTCATGTGGGGCCCCGTCCCACTGTGATCTCATCTTAACTTGCCACACCTGCAACTGCTCCATCACCAACTAAGCTACATTCTTCAGTGCTAGCAGCTGGGATCCCAGGCCGCCACTGCCCTGTGTGCCGCTTTGGTTCTGGTCACAAGGACTGCGTTCTGTACACTCCAAAGATCTCTGGCAGCCCTGCGTCATGTAAATCTGTTGATGCCACTTTTCCAAAAGCTTATGCTTACTTCCTGCCTCTGCATCAGCATTTTGTAGCAATAAAGTACTTTTCAATGAAGGCATATATATTTTTTTTGAACATAATGCTATTGCATTCTTTTTTTTTTTTTTTTTTTTGTAGAGACAGAGTCTCACTGTACCGCCCTCGGGTAGAGTGCTGTGGCGTCACACGGCTCACAGCAATCTCTAACTCTCGGGCTTACGCGATTCTCTTGCCTCAGCCTCCCGAGCAGCTGGGACTACAGGCGCTGCATTCTTAATATACTACAGGAAAGATTAAACATGATCACCAACAACAAAATCCCACCTTCTCTGTCCTCTTCACAGAAAGAAAATAGGCGGGGCTCAGTGGCACAAATCTGTAATCCCAGCACTCTGGGAGGCCAAGGCAGGTGGACTGCCTAAGCTCAGGAGTTGGAGACCAGCCTGAACAAGAGTGAGAGCCTGTCTCTACAAAAAATAGAAAAACCTACCTGGATATTGTGGTGGATGCCTGTAGTTCCAGCAACTCAGGAGGCTGAGGCCAGAGGATCGCTTGAGCCTAGGAGTTTGAGGTTGCTGTGAGCTGTGATGACACCACAGCACTCTACCCAGGGGACAAAGTGAGACTCTGTCTCAATTAAAAAGAAAAGAAAGAAAGAAAAAATGAAAACAGTAAGGAACAGCAGAGGACTGGGCTTGTGGACAGTGGTGGCGGTGATAGCAGTGGGAATCTGCCCCATAATCTGCACTCGGAGCATCGTGAGACCTGAGTCCAAGGAGGAGATGAGAAAATAGCCACCGAAGACACAGGTTTCCAGCTTGAACACCAACATTTTGTTTTTTTCCTTTTCCAGAAGGAAAAACAAACAGAACAGAACAGAATAGAACACCTCTTGGCCGCGGCTGTGACTCTGCAGTGACTGGGCTCCCTGCGGCTGAACGGGTGGGTCCCTCGCCATCTCTGGTCCCTCCTGCAGCTGTGGGGGATTCAGTACGCAGGTGGCCAGGCTGCCTCGGAGCATGCGCTGGGGCCTTCTAAACTGCATGGTTGAAGTGCAGTGGAGGGGAAGCTCCTTCTAAGAAATTCCTTCCTTCAGGAAGAAAGACAAATGAGTGCCGGATGGTAAAAAATCAACAAACGTGCTCCAGGGCACATGGCAGAATCCCCTCCGCCCTGACCCTATTGCCCAAGACACCAACCTACGTGCACCCAGGGTGCGAGTGCCCCACTTGACCACATCTGGCTTGTAGGCATCTGAATCGAGGTGAGGAGGTGTCCTCTGTGTGACAGGTAACACCCAGAGGTGACTCACTCAGTGTCCGTGGCAGGAGGTTGGGGCAGGTGTTGGTGCCAGTCCTGTGCCACAGAGCCCCGCAAGGTGACTGGAGAATTCTCAGGTCCTCCTCCGTCCTCCTGCCTGATTCATGTGCCCCAGACCAAGCACAGAATCTTCTGTCCTGGTACCACAAGAACTTTACAGAAACTTCATGAAAAGGTCAGGTATTCAGGTAGACCTCAGAATAAACACGTGTCTGGAGGAACTGTAACTGCTTCTGGTGTCCCCCTTGCCAGCGCCCACCAGGGCCTCTCTGTGGCAGCAGCAGTCATCAGGTCAGTATTGAACATGCGGCTTTCTGAGGAGAGTCCCCACTGAGAGCATTCTCAGAGTGTAAGGCTTCTGGTCAGGGAAGAGAAACTACTGGCTGCCAGGGGAATTTCACCAACAGAGGAGTTTTCTTTGCACAGACTGAGCGCAGAATTCCAGTGCCTTGGGGTGGGGCGTCAGCCTCATTTAGCTGGTCAGCTTTGCCGCTGTCAGCCTTTCCCTGGCCCTGAAGGTGTTTAATATTACAGACACTTATGGGCAACCCTTCCTTCATCGAGAGATGAGAAAAAAAGGTCCAGATAGGGCAGGTCACAGGGTTAGCAGGTGAGGGGCCTGGAGAGGGGCCAGGTCTCTAGGCTCCAATTTTCTTTTCTTTGTCTCCTTGCTGTAAGTTTACAGTGATGGTGATGGAGTGGCCATGCTAGGACCCCTGAGGCACGTAGGGGAGATATAACATTGCCAGATGGAAAGAAAATGTAACAGTAGAACTTCTCAGTTAAGGGGAAGGAAATTCGGCTGGCTCCAGAACCTCACACTCCAGCTGCTGCTGCCCAACACGGGCCCAGATGCAGACTCAGGCTTCATCCTCCTGTTTTCCGTGACTTAGTCTGTGGCCCTCATGACACCCAGGACACATTAGGGAGTTATGAGTAATTTTATGCTCATGAAATATGGGTTTGCTCAGCCATGGAGGGCTCTGAAGGTGGCAGGAGATGAATTACTGACCCAGAGACCACAAGGCTTCCAGAATCTCATCTCCACCCTCTGAGCCATCCTTGGAATCTCAGACAGGAACTCTTTTCAGCTTCCCAAACCTGGGCCGATTCAGATTGCAGTGGCACAGAGTGGAGGATGTGGCACTCTCCAGGGCCACCCAAACCAGCAGCAAGGAAGAACTGTCAGGATGGAATGACTCCATCCGCTTTGCCCATGACCTCAGGGGCTTTACCTGTGACCTCATGGGCTTCGCCTCTGACCTCATCAGCTTGGCCTCTGACTTCATTGGCTTTACCTGTGACCTCGTGGGCTTCACCTGTGTACCCAGCATCCTCTCTTCATCCATATCAAGGTCAATCTGACAAAGCCACTGCCTGGAGTGGAGCTTTCAGTGTGTCCTGGTGGCTCCTCGTCTGACTCTGACCTGTCTGTTATGGTGCCTGCACTTAGAAGATGCCACTTCTGCTCCTGTGCTCTAAACAACCCGTGTCTATGCCTCAAAGGCAGATTGTAGCTGAGCCTGGGGCTTTGTCTCACTGACCTCAGTTAACAAATCCCTTTCCCTTGGAGATCTAAATTCCATTTCCAAATGGGGATCCCCCTCCCCCCACATGCTGCTGCCCAGCAAGGCAGGGAGGAATTGAGCTCTCTGGCCCTGAAGGGGGCTTCCCAGGAGCTCCGTGTGGCATTGCGGAGCCAGGAGAAAATTTGTCCCGTAGGTCTAAGAACAATGACCCTGGGAGGTGGCTGCCCATTCCAGGAAAATCCTCTCAAAGCACACACAGAGCCACTGGTGTCTCTCTGTGATTTTGCTAGTGTTTCCATGATAAAAGTGATCTATTCGGTGAACTTGCTGGTATTTATAAGTATGGAAACAATACTTGATGTATGCTCCCATACCCCGTCGTCCTGTCCGGCTCTTTGTTGCAATTCCCACAACTCTGTTGAAGGTCGTAACAGAGGTTTTTCAACAGAAGAAGTGCAATCAGCCCTCTGAAAGCACCGCTGGACTGGACCTCAGGGACAGGGAGAAAAACACTGGTGTTTGGGTTTTTTCCTTGTTTGTTTTATAATTTTAAGCTACTTCCTTAAACAATAGTTAAGGCAGGCTGTGGTGGCTCACACCTGTGATCCCAGCACTCTGGGAGGCCGAGGCAGGTGGATCACCTGAGCTCACGAGTTCAAGACAAGCCTGAGCAAGAGCGAGACCTGTCTCTAAAATTAGCCAGGTGTTGTGGCAGGTGCCTGTAGTCCTAAGAAGCTGAGGCAGGAGGTCACTTGAGCCCAAGAGTTTGAGTTTTCTGTGAGCTGTGCTGCCACAGCACTCTACCCCAGGCACAGAGTGAGACTCCGTCTTCTTCCATTATAGCTATATGCTGGCTGCAGACAGATGTGAAATTTGGTGGCTTACCAGGAACTCAAGAGAGAATGGGCAGGTAGGCAGATAGTGTGAGGTATGTAATATTGGTGCTCACACTGTGGGCAAGGTTCTGAGAATCAGGTGAAGTTGTTGGGTAAATACATGGTGTTGGTTTTAGGGTATGGCAGTTTCCTCGAGTGTAATCGTGGGACTGACAGTGCTAGGACCCAGCCACCCACCACTGTTTCCTTTATCGTTCACTGTCACCAAAAGATTTACCTGTCGAGTTATAAAGTGCAGGCTGTATCCCTAAGGGGGAACATACAAAGATGGAATTCACACCCACGTCAGCCATGAGTCCAAACCTAAAATTGAAAAAGTATTGGAGGGGGCGGAGACAAGATGGCTGACGGAAGCCAGCTTTCCACAGAGGCTCCCGTCCAGAAGGAGAGTTAAAGGACAGAAATTTACCAAGTAATCTGGTGGATTAGAGCTGCACCAAGAGAGAAGGTTGAAGAACGCACATCAACCCTGGTGAGGCGAGCTGAGACCTCAAGGATACAAACAAAAGGTACAAAATCTATCACTAAGCGGATGGGAGTCCCCTCCCCCATGAGAACTGCTCAGAGTGCCCCACAAACAAATGAGCAGAGTTCAAAGGTCCTCCCACTACACTCCACGGGAGAGACCCTCTAAAAACTGGACCTACCTCCCTTACTAGGGTGGCACAGCATTCTCCTGCCAGGCATAAAACTGTACAAAACTGTATATATTGTCTACCTGCAAATATGAGCTCCCAGCACTCCCCTCCACTCTCACTCTGAGGTCTGGAGGCCTGTCCCCTAGGAGTCCAGATTCTTGGGTGATTTCTTAAGGGGTGTGGACAGGGCCTAAACTGCAGGTGATCAGTGCTGACTCTGAGGCATGGGAGTGAGGAGAGGATGGTCGGCTGAGAGGGAACCACACCGGAGTGGCGGTGCCCCGAGGCGCAGAGCAGCAGCCATCTTTTAGCAACAATAGGGCTCACTCCCGGATATTCTGAAGCCACAGCCCCTGTCTCCCTGGGCAACCAGAGGAGGCCGGGCATCTACTCAGGAGGCAACCACTGCGGAACAGATCTGGGACTGAAATGCAGGCCCCATGAGTAAAGGGTTTGCATGAGGCGGTACTGGCCTGGGTGGAGCATGGGGACTAGAAATGCATGCACAGAGCTGAGAAGTTACCAGTGTGGGGCTGACCCACAGGACCACTTTACTGAGCCTAAGACACATCCGGCCCTCAGGGGATCGTCAGCCTACAGACAAAGGAAGACAGGAGGCTAGAACTGACAGGTAACCGAATACAAACCTGCAGGAGAAAAGACAGGGCCTGAGGTGCAGGCCGTGGGAACACAAAACAGCTTCTCTTCTGCAGGGGAATTTAGCAGAGACAGAAACAAATTCCCGCAAAGTTGTTCTGTTCTGTTCTGTCAGTAACATCAGTCAGGGGCGGAACTTGAACTGAGTGAACAACCTCCAGCTTCCATCAAGTGCCTGTGGTTATCAGGCCTCACCTCCCCCTGCTAGATAGAGGCAGAGCACAGTGGCTGGGCTGAGCAGAAATAGATTTCCTTGTGATTCAGGCAGGTGCAAACCCCTGGAGTATCTATTCACTACAGGCAACTGGGTCACAGCCCTGTGGGGCTATCAGTGACTGGGTGTGACAGAGGTACAAGGTGGGGAAGGAGGCCTCAACCTTCCCAGACTGATCTATTTGCTGGGTGGGTCCTCCTGACTCCACAGAGCACTGGAGCAAGTCATATCTGAGTAGTCACCAGACCCCTGTGATCCAGTTGCCAGAGACCTTTTAAACTCTCCCACCTGATACAGGGGCTGACTGAGACAATTAATCTGGACTTTTTCAACTGAGCCAATCGCCCAAGGACTATTCAGGTGGTGCCTTGGGTGTGTGGTTGTAGGAAAGTTTGATTTTCCTTTTCCAACTGTTGCCTGTGGGAGGCGGGGTGACTTAATTGCTGGTATTTCTTCACAGCTGAGACTTTAACCCAGAGTAACTGTTTCACTAGGAAGGAACAGAGACCAGCTGAAAATAAGACAGAACCACTTAGCCCCACCACACCAAACAGGGCCCCAGTTTCTCAGGGCATAGCACTGTATGGGTCCTTGACAAAGCTCCATGAGGGCAAAAATCAAATGGTGTAAAACAACCATGGAGCGGAATCAGTGGAAAAACTATGGTGACATGAATAACCAGAATAGATCAACCCCACCCCCAAGGAAAGGTATGGCAGATGTAACTGAAGATCCCATTCATAAACAGCTGGCCTAGATGTCAGAAATCAAATTCAGAATTTGGATTACAAACAAGATTAATAAAATGGAGGAAATTTTGGAATTAGAAATTTGAGGAGCAATTAAAAAGTCAGAATTAGAAATTCGAGGAGAAATTCAAAAGTTGTCTCAAAAATTTAACGAATTTAAAGACAAAATCATCAAAGAGTTTGACGCACTGAAGCAAGAATTTGCAGCCATCAAAGATCTGAAAAATACAGTAGAATCCTGCAACGGACCGCCCTGTCGGTGGCCTTCAGTCCGAGGGAGTGCAGGGAGAAGGAACGAGGAAAGTTGAGAGGTCGGCGCAGGAAAGACAGTCTGACACACTACGGGTTGGAGTATGTAGCTGTGAATTTATTGGGTACACATGTTGGTATTTATACATTTTTACAGAGTTTACATAATGTAATCTTTTTGCTTACGTGCGCGGGTTATCTTTGCGTTTACAAGTGTGATTTATTATGCATTGTTATGTTTTAACGTTCCGCTTCCGGAGGGTGTTATGTTTGTTATGTTATGTTTTAACGTTCCGCTTCCGGAGGGTGGCGGTTATTAGTCAACTCTGCCCGCTTTCTCCTATCTCAGTTTCTTATTATCTTTTTAGAACAGCTTGACATCTTCTTTATGTTTAATGCTTGACTAATTTTACATTTACTATTTGATCTTATTGTTATTGATAATTATAATTTTGATTTAGAGTAAATTCTTTGACAAGTATTATTTTTCCTATTGATTTTTATTATGTGTGACAATTGGTGAAACAAGATGTTCTGAACAGGACTTTATGGTGGGTGGATGTGTTTCAGTGACTTTGTAACTTATGTAGATAATTTGTATTTCATGTCCTTGGGCTTATCGTCTTAGCTCACTGGTGGGAAAACATCTTTATGTGCTCATTGTTGGTGCCACTGAGTTTAGCAGCTCACAAGGCTGTGCTCTATCTGGATTAGTAGTGCATTGTGCTCATTCTTAGGAAAGTACATATTGACAATTTATTAGAACAAACAGACTTCTGGTACAGGATGACAAACACATGAGTAGACGCCACAATCTTTAAACTTAAGCGGGTAACTGAGCATGCTAGGCAACATTTCTGATGCTGTGCATACTGGGGGCGCTGGGGGCAAAGCTCCGGGGAGCACAAACCACCTTCCCGTCGTTCTATAACGCGGACAGCACTGCCTCACTACGGCTATATGCCGTGGGCGCGGCAGAATCCCTCAGTAACAGAATAGAGCAAGCAGAAGAAAGGATTTCTGACATTGAAGACAAAGCTTTATTTTTTTTTTATTAAATCATAGCTATGTACATTAATATGATCATGGGGCACTATACACTAATTTCATAGACTGTTTGACACACCTTCATCACACTGGTCAACATAGCCTTCCGGCATTTTCCCAGTCATTGTGCTAAGACATAAACATTCCACATTTATTAAGTTTCCTTTGAACATTCCCAAACTCTCAAAGAGGAAGAGAAATGGAGAGCAAAAACGGATCATTCCCTCAGAGAGCACTGGGATAATTCAAAGAAGGGTAATATCCACCTCATTAGAATCCCTGAAAGTGATGAAGTGGCCTCGCAAGGCACAGAGGCCCTTCTCCATGAAATTATGAAAGAGAATTTTCCAGACATGCCAAGAGATTCTGAAATAGCAGACAGTTTCAAAACCCCAGCATGACTCAATCCAAATAAGTCATCCTCCAGACATGTCATAATTAACTTCACTAAAGTTAATATGAAGGAGAAAATTCTGAAAGAAATCCATTAGTTACAAAGGGAAGAACATTAGAATGACTATAGATTTCTCTGCTGAAACTTTTCAAGCCAGAAGAGGGTGTTCATCGACTTTTAATCTCTTAAAGCAAAATAACTTTCAACCCCGGATCCTTTATCCAGCTAAATGGAGTTTCATTTATGATGGAGAAATTAAACACTTTAATGACATTCATATGTTGAAGAAATTTGCCATAACCAAACCAGCCCTTCAGGATATTCTCAGACCTATCCTCCATAATGACCAGCCCAATCCTCTACCACAAAAGTAAACTCACTCAGAAACTTTTGATCAAACTCCAACTTCTACAGTGGTGAAAGGATTAAAAATGTCCACTGGACTTTCAAAAAACTCGATACCCAAAATTTTACCAGACTTATCAATATTCTCCATTAATGTGACGGCTTAAACTGTCCTCTAAAGAGGCACAGGTTAGCTGACTGGATACAAAAACTCAGGCCAGATATTTTCTGCATACAAGAGTCAAATCTTACCTTAAAAGACAAATATAGACTCAGGGTGAAAGGATGGTCATCCATATTTCAGGCAAATGGTAATCAGAAAAAAGCAGGTGTTGCAATTCTATTTTCAGATACAATAGGCTTTAAACCAAAAAGGATAAGGAAGGATAAGAATGGTCACTTATTTCAATTATTAATATCTATACACCCAACCAGAATGCATCTCAATTTATAAGAGAAACTCTAACAGACATGAGCAACTTGATTTCCTCCAGCTCCATAATAGTTGGAGATTTCAACACTCCTTTGGCAGTGTTGGATCGATCCTCCAATGAGAAGCTGAGCAAAGAAATTTTAGATTTAAACCAAATAATCCAACATTTGGATTTAGCAGACATCTACAGAACATTTCATCCCAACAAAACTGAATACACATAGGTCTCATCAGCCCACGGAACATACTCCAAAATCGATCACATCTTAGGTCACAAGTATAACCTCAGTAAATTTAAAGAAATAGAAATTATTCCTTGCATCTTCTCGGACCACCATGGAATAAAAGTTGAACTCAGTAACAACAGGAATCTGCATACTCATACAAAAACATGGAAGTTAAATAACCTTATGCTGAATGATAGCTGGGTAGGAGATGAGATTAAGAAGGAAACTGCCAAATTTTTGGAACAAAACGACAATGAAGACACCAATTATCAGAACCTCTGGGATACCGAAAAGGCAGTCCTAAGAGGGAAATTTATAGCACTGCAAGCTTTCCTCAAGAGAATGAAAAGAGAGGCAGTTAACAACTTAATGGGACATCTCAAGCAACTGGAGAAGGAAGAACATTCCAACCCCTAACCCAGTAGAAGAAAAGAAATAACCAAAATTAGAGCAGAATTAAATGAAATTGAAAACAAAAGAATTACACAACAGATCAATAAATCAAAAAGTTGGTTTTTTGAAAAGGTCAATGAAATAGATAAACCATTGGCTAACCTAACCAAGAAAAAAAAATCTCTAATCTCATCAATCAGAAATGACAAAGATGAAATAACAACAGACTCCTCAGAAATTCAAAAAATACTTAATGAACATTACAAGAAACTTTCTTCTCAGAAATATGAAAATCTGAAGGAAATTGACCAATACTTGGAAGCATGTCACCTTCAAAGACTTAGCCAGAATCAAGTGGAAATGTTGAACAGGCCAAGATCAAGTTCTGAAATAGCGTCAACCATACAAAATATCCGTAAAAAGAAAAGCCTGGGACCAGATAGCTTCACGTCAGAATTCTAGCAAACCTTTAAAGAGGAATTAGTACCTATTTTACTCAACCTGTTCCAAAATGTAGAAAAAGAAGGAAGACTACCCAACACGTTCTATGAAGTAAACATCACCCTGATCCCCAAACCAGGAAAAGACCCAACAAGAAAAGAAAATCATAGACCAATATCACTAATGAATATTGATGCAAAAATATTCAACAAGATCCTAACAAACAGAATCCAGCAACACATCAAACAAATTGTACATCATGACCAAGTTGGTTTTATCCCAGGGTCTCAAGGATGGTTCAATATACGTAAATCTATACTTATAATTCAGCACATAAACAAAGTAAAAAACAAAGACCTTATGATTCTCTCAATTGATGCAGAAAAAGCTTTTGACAATATCCAGCATCACTTCATGATCATAACACTTAAAAAAATGATATGAAAGGGACATTTCTTAAACTGCTAGAGGCCTTCTACAGCAAACTCACAGCTAATATCGTATTGAATAGAGTTAAATTGAAATAATTTCCACTCAGATCAGGAACCAGACAAGGTTGCCCATTGTCTCCACTGCTCTTTAACATTGTAATGGAAGTTTTAGCCATCACAATTAGGGAAGAAAAGGAGATCAAGGGTATCCATATAGGGTCAGAGGAGATCAAACTTTTGCTCTTTGCAGATGATATGATTGTATATCTGGAAAACACCAGAGATTCTACTATAAAACTCTTAGAAGTGATCAAGGAATACAGCAGCATCTCAGGTTACAAAATCAACATTCATAAATTGGTAGCCTTTATATATACCAACAATAGTTAAGCTGAAAAAAAACAGTTAAGGACTTTATTCCATTCAGTGGAGTGCCAAATAAGATGAAATATTTGGGAGTTTATCTAACAAAGTATGTGAAAGATCTCTATAAAGAGAACTATGAAATTCTAAGAAAAGAAATAGCTGAAAATGTTAACAAATGGAAAAACATACCATGCTCATGGCTGGGAAGAATCAACATTGTTAAAATGTCCATATTACCCAAAGCAATATACAATTTTAATGCAATCCCTATTAAAGCTCCACTGTCATACTTTACAGATCTTGCAAAAATAATACTTCATTTTATATGGAATCAGAAAAAACCTCGAAGAGCCAAAACATTACTCAGAAATAAAAACAAAGCAGGAGGAATCATGCTACCAGACCTGAGACTGTACTATAAATCAATAGTGATCAAAACAGCATGGTACTGGTACAAAAACAGAGAAGTAGATGTCTGAAACAGAATAGAGAAACAAGAGATGAATCCAGCTACTTACCGTTATTTGATCTTTGACAAGCCAATTAAAAACATTCAGTAGGGAAAAGATTCCCTATTTAACAAATGGTGCTGGGTGAACTGGTTGGCAACCTGTAGAAGACTGAAACTGGACCCACACCTTTCACCATTAACTAAGATAGACTCTCACTGGATTAAAGATTTAAACTTAAGACATGAAACTATAAAAATACTAGAAGAGAGTACAGGGAAAACCCTTGAAAAAATTGGTCTGGGCGAGTATTTTATGAGGAGGACCCCACGGGCAATTGAAGCAGCTTCAAAAATACACTAGTGGCATCTGATCAAACTAAAAAGCTTCTGCACAGCCAAGAATATAGTAAGTAAAGCAAGCAAACAGCCATCAGAATGGGAGAAGATATTTGCAGGTTATGTCTCTGACAAAGGTTTAATAACCAGAATCCATAGAGAACTCAAACGTATAAGCAAGAAAAGAACAAGTGATCCCATTGCAGGCTGGGCAAGGGACTTGATGAGAAACTTCTCTGAAGAAGACAGGCACATGGCCTACAGACATATGAAAAAATGCTCATCATCTTTAATCATCAGAGAAATGCAAATCAAAACTACTTTGAGATATCATCTAACTCCAGTAAGATTAGCCCAGATCACAAAATCCCAAGACCAGAGATGTTGGTGTGGATGTGGAGAAAAGGGGACACTTCTACACTTCTGGTGGGAATGCAAATTAATACATTCCTTTTGGAAAGATGTTTTGAGAACACTTAGAGATCTAAAAATAGATCTGCCATTCAATCCTATAATTCCTCTACTAGGCATATACCCAGAAGACCACAAATCACATCATAACAAAGATATTTGTACCAGAATGTTTATTGTAGCGCAATTCCTAATTGCTAAGTCATGGAAAAAGCCCAAGTGCCCATTGACCCACGAATGGATTAATAAATTGTGGTATATGTACACCATGGAATATTATGCAGCCTTAAAGAAAGATGGAAACTTTACCTCTTTAATGTTCACATGGATGGAGCTGGAACATATTCTTCTTAGTAAAGTATCTCAAGAATGGAACATAAAGTATCCAATGTACTTAGCCCTACTATGAAACTAATGTTTCATATGAAAGCTATAACCCAGTTATAACCTAAGAATATGGGGAAGAGGGAGAGGGAGGGGAGAGAATGGGTGGAGGGAGGGTGATTGGTGGGATTACACCTGTGGTGCATCTTACAAGGGTACATGTGAAACTTAGTAAATGTAGAATGCAAATGTCTTAACACAATAACTAAGAAAATGCCGGGAAGGCTATGTTAACCAGTGTGATGAAAATGTGTCAAACGGTCTATAAAACCAGTGTATGGTGCCCCACGATTGCATTAATGTACACAGCTATGATTTAATAATAATAAAAAATACATGATGTCACTCAGGAACCAGCACAGTGCCTGCTGTCCACTAGACAATTCATTAATTTGTGTTGAGTGAATGAAAGGAGGGAAATGCCTGGTTTCATACCTCACATCGTCACAGCTAATGTCGATTCTAAGAGGATGAATGTTGAAGATGGAGATGTGTAGCAGTGAGGTGTGTCAGTAGTAAATAACATAATTAGGATAACCTAGAAGTGGCATTTGATCTCCCACTAGGACAGTCTACAGGGCAGACTGTCTCTGCGGCCAGGTCCCTGCCCTGTGATTCCTGGGACAGAAGCAGCAGGTCGGGGAGTCTCAGCTCTGCAGGGTCCTCTTCAGATACAGATATAGACGGTCCACCCACTGTGGTGGGGGCTGTAGATGGACTTTTTCTCAGTCTGTAACCTGACTCAGGCCGTTTAGGATGTGGGAGTGTTAAAAGTTCCTGATGCAAGCACAGGAGCATCTGAAGCTTGGCGGCAGCCACCAAGCAGCTCTGTGTTCTCACAGGCAGAGTTGGCAATTGGTCAAGGAACCGTTTATGTATAGATTAGAAATGAACAAAAATTGTTGGGAAAAAGTTGTTGAGGAAAAAATCTGCAAGCCGTGAGAACTGTTACTTGTGAGAACTGCTACTTGTTGACAAAAGCCTTGTAATATTTTCTAATAAAAGCCCTGTGGGTGCTGAGAGGCTCTCTGAGGAGTGATGGTTAGCCTCTCTCCTTGCAGCTTATACTGAACATCCATGTCCTGTGATCCACTTCCTCGGAGAAACTACAGTTTCCACAGGGAAACTGCAACAGGGGGGCCCTACAAACTCTCTACCCCAGCAGGCAGGCAGCCACCATTCCAGTATTTATCCAGCACCTTTCATATGGCAGGATTTATGTTAAGGAATTGGGTGAACGGAGCAGATGTGGTCTTTGCCTGATGGAATTTACGATGTGATGGGGGGTGACCGGAATTGAACAAAGCACGAGTTATGACTGTGTGTTTCACGGGCTAGGAAGGGAGAGAAAAGGTGTTGTAAGAAAGCAGCAGAAGACCCAGCTTAGACTCGGGGGTCAGGAATACATCCCTGAGTGGGTTGGCTTGAGGGAGATGTCTCTGAGATTCACACCAGATGAATGGAGGTTTTACATCATGTTGATTGCACTACAGAGAAATCCTATGAGGTTGCTTCAAGTTCAGTGAGGACCTGGTACATGTCAGCGGTACCATGTTCTGAGACAAACACTTTCCCTCGAGAACCATCTCCCAGCCTTATCACCACACTGTCCACCCATGATTCGACCTGGTGGGCATTGCTGTTATCATACAGCTAATGATTCATGAGTGCATTGGTCATTTCACAAGACTCATCTGAGACGGGAGCATAATTTTCCTTACTGCTGGATCAGTGCTCATTTTGGGATGGAGTGAGCAGCCGTGAGGGTGTGGATTCCTTGGGAAGCCTCTTGATGCCGTTCTGTTAAGCCCTCATGCCGAGCTCTGGGACTTCTCTGCACTTGCTGCATTCAAGGGCAGCTGGGCCATTTGGGAAGCCTGTGGGGCTGGGCAGGGCGAGCCTCTCCCTTCTCCCCTCTGATGCTAACATTTCTTAAAGATTCTCATAAAAATTAATGACAGGATAAGGCCAGAAATCACATTGCATTCTGTAATGGGTTAATCAGGTAAATATTTTAAAGAGATCCCCCTGGTGCCACTTCATAGTCGCACTGCTGGTAATCAGCACTGTCTTCCAGTGTCAGGATATCAGAAGCCAAGCTGCTGTCTTTGCTGAGCTCTGTCACTCTAACGCAGGGGTCCTCAAACTGCGGCCCATGGGCACCATGAGACAGTGTGATTGTATTTGTTCCTGGTTTTTTTTTTTTTTTCTTACTTCAAAATAAGATATGTGCAGTGTGCATAGGAATTTGTTCATAGTTTTCTTTTTTTTTTAAAACTATAGTCCGGCCCTCCAGTGGTCTGTGGGACAGTGAACTGGCCCCCTTTTTAAAAAGTTTGAGGACCCCTGCTAACAAAACGAGTTAAGTAGGGTCCTGGGAATGCTCTGCATCTGAGGCTGTTGAATGCTCTGAAGATACTTTGAGTCTGCTGACGTGCATGGAGTTTGGTCCCGGCTGATCCTTTGAACATTCAAGCAGACACAAAAGCTTTTAAAGAGATCCCTCCAGACCCCAATGTAGTTTCTTCACCTAGATAAGGTGTTCACAAGCCAGTGCTCGGGGTCTGGGGGAGACGCCTTTGGAGGCTGAGGTGGGTTTCTCTGACTGATTCTGGATCAACACACTGCCTGTAAATAGCAGGTACCTCAACAGACACCAGGCAAGCTAAGAGTCAAAGCTGGGAGCCCCACTCCCCAACAAGGCACTGCTAGCCTTTGATGTGCCATGGGCTGAAAATATAAATATCTGTGATATTGATTTCTGGGTCACCAGGCCACACTGGGGGAAGTCTGGGGATGAGAGATACTTGGGTTCGGGGGGCACAGAGAGGTCTGTCAGGGTTCTGTGCTCATCCTTGTGACCTGTTAATCTTTCTCCATTGCAAACAACAGTGTCTGAATAATCTAGGCAACATGGTAGTTGTGGGTGTGAAGCGTATTGAAGAACAGGGTTTGGGAAGGAGAAGGACTGGAAATTGTAGTCCTGACATGCAGCCAACACTGGGTTAACTTCTGCTGAGACGGACACCTCGAGTGACTGGGACACTAAGTATTCCAAGTCCTAGAAGGACCATCTGAGCTGGTGGGATTGGGTGGTAAGCCAGTCCCACAGGGCAGAAAGCTGAGCCTTGTTACTTGTCCAGTGATGGGCAGATTCTGGCATGTCAGCCTCATGGAGATGACAAAAAAGGAGTTGGCCACCAAAGAAAACTAGGCTGTATGTATGTATGTATTTATTATTTATGAGACAGAGTCTTATTCTGTCACACTGGGTAGTGTGCCATGACACCATCACAGCTCCCAGCAACATCAAACTTCTGGGTTCCAGCAATCCTCTTGCCTCAGCCTCCTGAGCAGCTGGGACTACAGGCACCTGCCACAACGCCCGGCTAGTTTTTCTATTTTTAGTAGAGATGGGGTCTTGCTCTTGCTCAGGCTGGCCTGGAACTCCTGAGCTCAAGTGATCCACCCACCTTGGCCTCCCAGAGTGCTGGGATTATAGGTTTGAGCCACTGAGTCCAGCCCAAACCAGGCTGCTTTTAGAAAGGGGGATGGACGCTTGGCAGCTGGAAATTGACAGAGACAAACATGCCTGGCTAGAGACAGAATCTCAGGCTGATCCAAGTGGGAGTCTGGTCTGTGCTAACATGTCTTATAAAATCCAGCTGGCTACCTGCACAACCCGAGTATTCCTCTGCTGTACTATAAGATGGTCGCTAGCCACATTGGCCATTTAAATTGAAATTAGTTAAAAGTAAATACTATTAAGTGGTCGGCTCCCCACTGTGGCAGCCACTAGCCACATTTCACATGCTCTTGGCCACACGTGGCTGTTGGCTGACACATTGGCTGGTGCAGGTAGAGCCATTCTGCCCTTTCAGAAAGCTTTGCTCCATCGCTCTGGGTTTGGTTGATCACCCAGACCTGTCTCCTTATCTTCACCTTACATGACACCAATTCTGAGGCCATTCTACTCTCTGTTTATCTGTGGGGAAAGATTAGGCATAGAATGTGGAAAAGGAGAAAAGACTATTTTACATGTTTTGCCTTTTGTTTGTTTTTTTGGAGATACGACATGAATAAGCATAGATGTGACAACGTACTATGTGCTGTGACCACAGTGACGTGACATCAGGTTAACTGAACAGGAACTGAAATTGAAGACTATCCAAATAATGGATCTGCTGGGTTGGTGGGACTATGAAGGCTTATTTGTTGTTTTAATTTGTCATTTATTATTGCTGTTACAATGATTGGGTCTTAAGCATACTTTTGCTTAAAGAGGAGTTGATTATTTTGGCATAGATGGGGTTTTGAGGGTCTTTTGTAGATAACAATGATTCTTAATCTTACTTTGTTTTAGGGTCATGGTTCAAAAGATTTCCATGAGCTCAGTTGCTTCCCAAACACTCTGGATTGATTCAGAGCACAGCGGAGATTTTAATCCTAAGGCGATTTCTGGAACTAAGTAAGATAAACATTTCACAAAACAATTTTCAGTTTAAATAAAAGGAATTAGGGTTAGGGTGCTTGGGTAACCCAGTCTCCCCAGTCACAGGCAGGGACGGGCCAGGAGGGAGTTCTGACTTCCCACCTCTGCTCCTAATTCAGTGCTGGGTCCAGTGCCCTCTTCTGTACTGTGATGGGTTCTGTGACTTTGGGTTTACTTTGATCTCACCCTAAGAATGTCGGGTTGTAGAATGTGGCCCGGTGGGCTGAGCTGTGATGGGGAGAAGACAGGAGCCCAAGCTGACCTCAGAGAGAGATCTGTAGGACTGACAGGTCAGGGGTCAAACTTGCTTGGTCTACAAGGTGGTAGCCTCCAGGGTGAGAAGGAGCCAGGTCTGCGGGGTGGGCCCGTCTAGCATGGCTAACCACCCTAGCCTACTTCCTTTCATTTAAATTGCAAATCTTTTTTTGAGATGTTTATCTTACTTAGTTCCAGAAAGGAGGCTGATGAATCTTGCTGTAAACTCTGAAAATGGTTCATAGGGCCGTGCGCCATAGCTCACCCTGTGATCCCGAAACCCTGGGAGGCCCAGGTGGGAGGATCCCTTGAGCTCAGGAGTTCCAGACCAGCCTGAGCAACAGTGAGATCCCATTTCTACTAAAAATAGAAAAAATAGCCAGGCTCAGTGGTGGGCTTCTGTAGTCCCAGCTACTCAGGCTGAAGCAGGAGGATTGCTGAACCCAAGAGTCTGAGGTTGCTGTGAACTATGATGCCATGGCATTCTACCAGGGTGACAGAGCGAGACTTTGTTTCAAAAAAACAAAAACAAATACTAAAAAAAAAATAAAAAATAAAGGAAGAAAATGGATCATAGTCTGAGTGTCGTTTCCCAAAGCTGAAGGCAGAAGGTGCAGCTATGCGGTGTGGTCAGGACAAGGTGCTGGGACAGGGAGCATCCTTCACAGGTGCTGCTGATTCCTGGAAATAAACTACAAAATACTGTTCCAGGAATAGTGACTGGGAAATGGCATTGTGTAGATGACACCTTCGTTTACTGATTTGTTCAATGTCACTTGTAGCTGGTGATCTCAGCCCATGTGCTGGCGTGTGTTTCTGGGAGGCAAGGGGTCAGCTGCTTGCAGGGTGCCCATAGGAAGGTGCAGGTCTCTGTACACACACACACACACGCTTATGTACACACACACAGGTGTGCACACACATGTTTATGTACACACGTACACACACAGCAGGCTCACTTATCAGGCTAGGTGAGTGTACTGGAGAAGGTCCTCTAAAAAGGAATGTATTTTCATTTTTTATTTTTTGAGGCAGGCTCTATGTCACCCTAGGTAGAGTACTGTGGAGTCACAGCTGACAGCAATCTCAAACTCCTGGGCTCGAGTGATCCTGAGGGGGCTCAGCCTCCTGAGTAGCTGGTACTACAGGCACCCACCACATTGCCTGGCTAGGTTTTTTTTTTTTTTTTTTTTTAAGTAGAGATGGGATCTTGTTCTTGCTTAGCCTGGTCTGGAACCCGCCCCAGCCTCCCGGAGTGCTGGGCTCACAGGTTTGAGCCACCTCGCCCGGCCTGAAAGGGAATCTATTTAAAATGGACCCAAGATTTCATAAGTGTAACAAAAAGATCTGATTAAAACTTATTTATCTTATGTTTAATACAACATTTGAGTTTCAATCATGTCTTAAAGAACAAATCAATTTTTCTAAAATCTAATTAATAGCTAACTGTAGTTCTGAGAGGGTCTGCTCTTCTGTTTGAAGAGTTTTCTGATTTTCTGAGGCTTCTGCAGACATCCTTTTTCTCTGGCTTTCTCTGGCACCATCATTGCTCTGAGCTCCTTTTGCACCTACTGTCCCTACTCTGCCTCATCCTCACCTGTTACTGACCTATGTGGGCTTGAGCAACCTTCCTTGCCACTTTTATTGACTTTGACCTTGCAAAAGCAGCAAGATTCCCCAGTTTCATGTGGCAGCTGATTTGCGTTTTACCGGCAGGCACCGGGAGCTTCTGCAGTTAAGTCCTTGACTCAGTGGCTGCTCTGGGGTGTGAGCTGCTCAGCCTGGGCAGGAGAGCTGAGTAGGACCAGACTTTAATTTAAGATGATTAAATTTGATAGCTTGTTTCCGCCTGGAATCTTGTAGCCACACAGATGCAGACAGCAAACAGGCAGGAGCGAGGTGCCTGGGTGAGCTCCTGAGCGCTAATTTAGATGACGCAGTTTGTCTTCTATGACTTGGGGAAAATCCCTTCCTCTCTCTGGCCTCATGTGTCATTTTTTGTTTTTTAATTTGAAAGAATTTATGAGGCACAAGTGTGATTTGTTATGTGGATAAATTGTATCACCAAGTCATCAGGGCTTTGGATGCACTTGTCTTTAGAACAGTGTCCATCGTACCCGGTTTTAATCTCTTACCCTCCCCACCGCGCCACTTTTTAAATTTCCATTGTCTATTAAGCCAATTTCCGAAATATGTATGTCCCTGGTTTAGCTCCCACTTAAATAAGTGAAAACATGTGATTGTTTTTCTATTGCTGAGATATACAATATTATAATATATAATATATATAACATTTAAACTTTATTCAGCTTCTCTGTATAAACCTCGTGGGTGGCTGGCCTGGGCCCAGACCACTGTATCTGTAATTCCAGGGCAGGGATGTGGGCAGAGGAGGAGCACCAGCCCAGTGGGTGTTACTGGGGACACTGGTCCTTGGCTGTGTGTGTCCAAATACAGCCGAGGGCATGGTGGAACACATGGGAGCTGGGAACTGGCTGTTTGTTCCGGCAAAGGGCCAAGGGAAGGATTATAAAAACTTTGCCTCCTGTAGTCCGGGCACAATCAGAAAACTTGCTTGTGAAAACCAAGATATTTCCCGTGAGTAGACACTAGACTTGTGTTTTGTGGAGATGATTATGGTGAAAAAATATTTATTAAAAAAAAACTTAGCATTTTAACCATTTTTCCATTTTTCAGTGTGGATTCTGTGGCTGGCATTAAGCTCACTGGAGCATTGTGTAGCTTGCATTCCCTCCACTGAAGGGCTGGAAGTTCATGCCCATCACACAGAGATTCCTCTCCCCTTTCCACCTGCCCCTGGAAACCACCAGCTGCTTTCTGTCTCTGTGAATCTGACTGTGGACGCTCCTCAGATAAACAGAATCACACAATATTTGTCCTTTGGTGTCTGACACTTGACACAGCATAATATCTTCAGAGTTCACGTATTTCATTCCCATCTGAGATTGAGTTCAGTATTTCATTCCCATCTAAGATTGAATAATATCCCACTGTATTTATACACCACATTTGATTCATCTGTTCCTCCATCAGTCTGGGCTGCTCCACCTTCTGCCTGCCGCAGAGAACACTGCGATTAACACTGTGAAATATAGGTTTGAATCTCTGCTTTCAGCTCTTTTGAGTTGGGCTTGGTTTTGTCCAGTAAAAATCCTAGGCTATGTCTGGCTTCCTTCACTTCAAAATGCCTGTGAGAAAATTGAGTGTAAGTGGGCAGGTGCCTGTAGTCCAGCTACCAGGGAGGCTGATGGAGGAGGATCACTTAAGCCCTGGGGTTTGGGGCTGGAGTAAGCTGTGACACCCATGGCACTCCAACCTGGGCGGCAGACTGAGACCTTGTCTGGGGGGAAAAAAATAACAAAAGAAAGAAAGAAAAAAATTGAGTGTAGAGTGAGATTAATCTGCTCTTTTTTAAAAACCTCTTTTAAAGTCATGGAATTAGATTTCATTAAAGAAAATACTTGAGAATTCATGGAAACTGCCTTCATGTATCTTGGGGAAGAAGAAATAAACTTAGTATTCCTGAGGCTTCTGAGGAAGGAGAGCCAGGGATATTGGGAGCCAGTTTTCAGCTCAATTCACGGCGCAGCTTTCCAGGAATGAATGTTGTCCAGCAAGGGCATTAAGAGATGGGCAGTAAGCAGCCTGTCCACCTGCATGATGGTGCCACGTGATGCTCGATTACGTGGTGTGTGTGAATCTGGGCTCCCCAACATCAGCAGGGCTGCCTGCCTGCCCTGTAACCTTGTGAGTCCAGTCACTTTACTGAAATGTCATAGTGGAGATAAACAGAAAACATTATCTGAGAGGGATGGAGAGATGGAGAAGGAGAAACAGAGAGAGTTAGGGGTAGAGCTAGACAGAAAGAGGGAGATGTGGGTTAAAACTCAAGGTGAGATTCTAACTGAACACCTTTGAATGATGGAACAGTCTGGTTTCCTCTCTCTCATCTTTCAGGCACTTTTGCTCTTCACCATCTTCTACCCTCTTCCTCAGAGAACAAGAGCTGGTGATTATTTACCTGTGATACTGGGGGCAAGTTATTAGTCCTGTAGGGAGAGCTTGTGCTGGGAGGAGATGTGCATGCAAAGCTCTCTAAATGCTGTGGCTGTCCCCTGCTGTGTTGTGTGGGAGAACTCTCCAAGCTACCTGTGACCAGTGTCCAGACTGTTATCCACCCACCCCCAGGCCCCGTGTACCCTGTTAGCAAGGAAAGGGCTTGTTTTGGAGACTTGCCAGAGAAGCATTTCAAAGGTAATTGGCAAATGATGTCTTAGAGACAATGCCAAAAATATGTATTGAATTTTTCTAGTTTAAGATTGGAAACAGTCCCCTTTCTGCAAGGCAACCCAATGGTTTATAATAATCACCTATGGAAAATTGTATTTTCAAGCCCCCAATTAATTTCTTACCCACTAGAGATTATGAATGGACTGTCAGCCAGGAAACAAAAATCGCTTAGTGGAGTGCCTTTTTTTTCCAACAGAAAATTTATGTTGTTGCTTCTGTTTTCAAAACAAAACAAAGCCCTGGATGTGGGCCAAGGATCAGGCAGGAATGTGGCCACAGCAGTAAAATGAGAAAGGGGCCGGCTGCTCATGCACATTTGATCTATCGCTGACCTGGAGGATAATAGTAGGGCTCGGGTCCTTTTTGCCTGAGGTGGCGGGTTCAAACCCAGCTGTGGCAAAAAAAAAAAAAAAGGCTGCCTTCAGGTTGCCTGTTGGAATGTTGCTGAGACAGGAGACAGACGGCTGTGGTTAGTGGCTGCCAAAATGCTAATCTGCCTCCGGGCCGGTGCAGGGTGCCAGCTCCCCTCAAGAAGCTAAAGGTCCTGGCCTCTGTTTTCTAGACCTTTTTGTGGATTTTTCTCTGCCCTCCCTGTCTGCACAGTCCCTGAAGCTTCTCTCACATTCTCCATCTTATTTTGAGTCCCCTCAAAGGTGGCCCTGAAATAGCTATTTGGATGGAAATAGTTTCCATGGAAGTACAACGAGGGAATGGGCAGGGATAGTGGGAAGGAAGGACCACAAAAGTCATGCTCTGGGCTGACCCCACCAGGCCCCCTGCTGACTTTATAGAATGCACTGTCAGGTTCAGGCAGCTACCTGTCTCCTAAAATGTCAGGGTTCAGGCAGCTGCCTGGGTCCCCAGTTCTTGGCATGTTCTTGGTTGAAAAGTGACCAGACCCCAAAGTAAGGCAAAGAGGAAACAAAGTTTATTGAGGAAGAGAAAGGGAGCTTCACAGAGCAAGATACACTTCCCATGGACAGTGGACAGCCGCCAGTGCCAGGGCAAGTAAGGAAGGAGGGGCTACAGCCCATGGTTCTCTTTTTTCCTGCTGGCCACCTTGGAACCAGAGTCTCACTGCAGGTGGGGGCCTCCCAGGCACCTCTCTGAGAACCCACAGTGTTGGGCTGTTGCAGGGTCACCTTCAAGCCTCTGCTATCCCTGTGGCTAGGCCAGAGAGCCCTCTACACCCTTTGCAGTTTGAGGTTGAGTTCCAAGTGGCAGATTGGTAGGGTGGTCCCTCCCCATGAGAGAATGGTCTAGTGGGAAAACACTAAGGTGGGCAGTACCCAGAGGGCAGCCTGGGGCTCAGCCCTGTCCTCCTCCCCCAGTATAGCTATTCCTAACTAGCTGTTCCCCTGGGGGTAAGTGCTGAGTCTGTGCCTGCCCTCCCCACTGGGCTACCCCTGGTCCTCTGTGTGTGAGGGAAATGTAAGCTCTGGTGGGCAGGGCACATCCTGGGGACAGAGGTGCAGGCAGCCACCAGTGTGAGCAGGAAGCTCTGCAGACATCCCCTGGGCAGGCTGAGAGGACGCCAAGGCACCAGCAGCTTGCAAACTCCTCCCTACCTGCCCCCAACCAGCCCAGAACAGCCGCCTTCGCCTTCTCTGCTCTTGCTTTGCAGCCCTCTCTGGGACGTCTCATCTGCTGTGTGACTGTCACAGTTACTCTTCTGTAAAGTGGGGTGATGACAGCTCCTGCAGAGACAGCTTCTAATTTGTCTTTTTTGTTTTATTTTGGATTATTATGAGAGCACATGTGATTAGGTTACTGTCAGGTATAAAGTCCAACTTGTATTTGAGGCCCTCACTGAAGGGTTGCCATGTACCCTCTGCTATACCCAATAGTAGGAGCTTATGGAGCCCCCTCCCCCCGCCCCAACCCCCATCCCCCCTTCTTCAATTTAATTATGTTCTTCTCTTGTGTGGGCCTGTTATTGTTCATCTACTGGTTTCATATTAGTATTGAGTACTGGGATACTTGCATTTCCATTCTTCTGACACTTTACTAAGGAGAATGTTCTTCAACTCCATCCAAGTTAGTACAAAAGATGTAAAGTCTCCATCTTTTTATGGCTGAATAGTACTCCATGGTGTACATATACCACAGTTTATTAATCCAATAAACTGGATTGAAGGGCACCTGGGTTGATTCCACATCTTTGAGATTGTGAATTAAGCTGCTACAAACATTCATGTGCAATGCTATTATGATAAAATGCTTTTTTTTTTCCTTCTGGGTAGATGCCTACTAATGGGATTGCAGGATCAAATGAAAGGTCTAGTTTGAATTCTTTGAGGAGTCTCCACACTTCTTTCCATAGAGGTTATATTGATTTGCAATCCCACCAGCCGTGTAATTCCTTCTCTCCACATCCACACTGGCATCAGCAGTTTTGGGACTCTGTGATGTGGGCCATTCTCACTGGGGTTAGATGATATCTCAGGGTGGTTTTGATTTGCATTTCTCTGATGTCACAGACGATGAGCATTCTTTTGTGTGTTTGTTGGCCATTATCTGTCTTCTTGGGAGAAGGTTCTGTTCATGTCTCTAGCCCAGTGATTAATAGAGTTGTTTGCTGTTTTCTTGTTGATTTGCTTGCGTTCTCTGTAGATTCTGGTTGTCAGCCCTTAGTCAGATTCATAAAGTGCGCATGTCTCCCACTCTGAAGCTTGTCTACTTTATCGTGTCCTTAGCTGTGCAGAAGCTTTTTAGCTTGATCAGGTCCCATTTATTTATTTTTGTTGTTCCTGCAATTGCCAAGGTCTTCTTCATAAAATCTTTCCCCAGGCCAATATTGGTAAGAGTTTTCCCCACACTTTCTTCTAGAGTTTTTATCACTTTGCACCTTGGAATTAAATTTTTTATCTAGTGTGAGTTAGTTTTTGTGAGTGGTGAGAGATGCAGGGCCAGTTTCAGTCTTTTACCTGTGGCTAATCAGTTCTCCCAGCACCATTTGTTAATTAGGGTTTATTTTCCTGAGTGCCTGCTTTTGTTTGGTTTGTTTATTGATGATCAGATGGTGATATGAGGCTGGTTTCATGTCTAGGTTCTCTATACTGTTCTGTGGATCTATGTCTCTGTTTTTATGCTAATACCATGCTGTTTTGATCACTATAAACTTTTAGTATAACCTGAAGTCTGATAATGTGATGCCTCCAGATTTGTTTTTATTTCTTAGAATTTTGTTGGCTATTCGGAGTTTTTTTTCTGGTTCCATATGAAACAAATAACTATTTTTTCAAGTTCTTCAAAGTATAAAGTTGGTGCTTAAATGGGGATTGTGTTAAATCTGTCGATCACTTTTAATAGTATAGATAACCTGGTCTATAAGATTATTTTATTGGGAATGTTGATTCTTACCAGCCATGAGCGTGGAATGTTCTTCCCTTTTTTTTTCTTTCACTCTGTAGTATCATAGCTCACAGCAACCTCGAACTCCTGGACTCAAGAAATCCTCCTGCCCGAGCCTCCTGAGTAGCTGGGACTACAGGTGCCCACCACAATGCTAGTTAGTTTTTCTATTTTTAGTAGAAATGGAGTCTCACTCTTGCTTAGGCTGGTCTTGAACACCTGAGCTCAAGGGATCCACCCACCTTGGCCTCCCAGAGTGCTGGGATTATAAGCTGTGAGCCTCCAGTCCAGTCTTGTTCTTCCATTTGACATCTTCTCCTGTTTCTTCTCTCAGGGTTTCACAGTTTTCTCTGTAGAGATCCTTCACATCCTTCATGGGCCATATTCCCAGGTATGTCATTTTCTTTGAAGGTACTGTGGAAGGGTCTTTGATTTGATTCTTAGCTTGACTGTTATTGGCATATATGAAGGATTCTGATTTGTGGACATTGATTTTACATCCTGAGACATTACTGTATTTCTTGATCACTTAAGGAGTGTTATAGTTGAGGAGTCCTTTGGATTTCCTAAGTTTATATTATCAGGCCAGGTGTGGTGGTTCACATCTGTAATCCTAGCACTTTGAGAGTCAAGGTGGGTGGATTGCCTGAGCTCAGGAGTTCAAGACCAGTCTCAGCAAGTGAGCTCTACTAAATATAGAAAAACTAGCCAGGCATTATGGTAGGCACCTGTAATCCCAGCTACTCTGGAGGCTGAGGCAAGAGGATCACGCAAACCCAAGAGTTTGAGGTTGCTGTGAGCTATGATGCCATGGCACTCTAGCCTGGGTAACAGAGTGAGACTGTTCAGCAAAGAGTGAAAGTTTGACCTCCTTTGTCCTCATTTGGATGCCCTTTATATCCTTCTCTTACCTAATTGCACTGCTAGAACTTCCAGCACTGTGTTGAATAATAGTGGTGATGAAGAACATCCTTGTCTGGTTCCAGTTCCAAGTGGAAATGCTTTCAGTTTTTTTTTTTATTATTCAGTATTATATTGGCTGTGGGTTTGTCAAAGAGGCCTTCTTTCAGTTCAAGAAATGTCCCATCTATGCCTATATTCTTAAGGGTTCTTATCAGAAAAGGATGCTGAAGTTTGTCAAATGCTTTTCTGTGTCTATTGAGAGAATCATATGGTCCTTGTTTTTGCTTATGTTTATGTGGTGGAAAATGTTAGTGGATTCATGTATATTAAACCAGCCTTACATTCCTGGGATGAAGCAAACTTGGTCATGAAGTATTCTGTTTTCAAATTGAGATTAATGTAAGTGTACATACAATTAGGGTATGTTGTTTGCATTTGAGTGTATTTTTTTCATGTGTAGCTGAATTCTATTTGCTAGGATTTTATTGGGAATTTTTGCATCCATATTCATTAATAGTAGTGGTCTGTGGTCTTCTTTCTTTGGTTGAGTCCTTTCCTGGTTTTGGTATCAGGGTGATATTTACTTCACAGAAGGAGTTAGGGAATATTCTTTCCTTCTCAGTGTTTTGGAATGGGTTCTTCAATACAGCTATGAGCTGTTCTTTGAAGGTTTGGTAGAATTCTAGTGTGAAACCATCTGGGCCAGGACTTTTATTTTTTGTTAGTAGCCTTTTTATTGTTGCAATCGGTGCTTGGTTATTGTTTTGTTCTAGAGTTGTAATTTCTTCCTGGTTGAATCTAGGGAGGTGGTCATCCCAGGAATTTTTCCATTTCCTCCACATTTTCAGATTTCTGGGCATAGAGTTTTTTTATAGTATTCAGTGATGGTCTTTTGTATCTCTATGGTTTTTCAAGCTTTTTGCTAAGGCATTAGCATCCTTCGTTCAAATACAAGCTTACGTGAAAATCCAACATATAAGACACAAAAAGTGATGCTACTCAGGTTAATAAAAGGGAACAGAGGCTACCTGGCCTCCCCACCCAGCCACCCAGGCACACCCTGGTCCTTGTCCGTCCCCTAGCTCAGGAGATGACATGTGGACAGAGAGGTCAAGGAGGAGAGGAGTCAGCCTCAAGGACATGGGGGAGACCAGCATTCCAGGCAGAAGTGACAGGTTGTGCCAAAGCCCCAAGGGACAGTCAGGACCAGTGTGGCTGGAGCCAGCTGACAAGAGAAGAGTTTTGGGAGGGAGTCATGGAGCTAATGTGGCAGGAGCACGTCAGGCCTCGCTGGCCCTTGGGAGGACTTTGAGTCTTATTATGAGTGAGATGGGAGCCTTTGTAGGGCTCTGAGCACAATGGTGATCTGGCTGAACTTGTACCCTAAAAGGATCACTCAGGTCACTGTAAGGATAGCAGACTGTAGGGGGCGAGGGTGTGAGCAGAGAGGCTGTGTGGAGGGCACTGTGATAATTTAGTCAAGAGATGGTGGTGGCTAGAGCAGGGCACCAGCAGGGGAGGAGGGGTGAGAACAAGTCTCTACCTGCATTTCAGAAATAGAATCAACCAGTATTTGCTAGAGGATTGAATGTAAGTATGAGAGAAAGACAGGAAAAGTGACTCCCCATCAGTGGGGAAGGGGCGGGGTGCAGGTGGAACAGGCTTTGGGGGACGTGATACTGACTTTATCACAGGTAAATTTGTCATGGGACTTCATTGACATTAACTCAGATTTTTTCTTTTGGGGTAAGAATATGATACTCTATTATCCAGTTTCAAAAATCAGATTATGGAAAAGTGTAGACTCAGGATTGATTTTACTAATAAAAATAGTAAACCCTGATAGTGTGTGTAAAAGGTGAATCCATTTAACACAAACTTTCAGAAATAGCTTGGCACCCGTCGATCAGTGAGTAGGATGCTGGCCACATACACGGTGGCTGATGGGTTCGAACCTGGCCCAAGCCTGCTAAACAACAATGACGACTACAACCAAAAAATAGCCAGGTTTTGTGGTGGGCACCTGTAGTCCCAGCTACTTGGGAGGCTGAGGCAAGAGAATCGCTTGACCCCAAGAGTTTGAGGTTGCTGTGAGCTGATGCCACGGCACTCTACCAAGGGTGACAAAGTGAGACTCTGTCTCTTAAAAATAAATAAATAAAATAATAATAATAATAAAGGTTTCAGGAACACCTTTATTACAGGAAGGAACAAAGAACGTGATGATGAGGCCAAGTGGCACACGGTGAGAACTGTGCCTTCACCACTCGAGTGCTGATGACCTTGGGAGGCAGCCTCCGATGCTCTTCCAGTTGCAACTGTTCTACCTTTGTGCTTGACAAGGTGACGTGCACAAGCCCAGGCAGTGAGAATAATCAGGGGCTCAGGAAGAGAAGGCTCACACAGCCCAAATGGCCCTAAGTTGGACATTGCATACTTTGGAAATGTTTAACCTATAAATATTCATGTTTTAAACAACTATGGAATAGTTGAGTTGTATTCAGGCTATTGCACAGCCCGTGTCTAACACACACGCACAGCAGGTGCTCTGTGCATGAGAGTGACACTGCTCTACGAGACACGCTCACAATGCTAAGTGGTCTTCAGACGGGACTCCCAGACATACTAAGTAGTTTTCCCTGCTCAGTTCGCCTGACAACATGTCCTTCTCTGATTGTCTCATCATTTCTTTCCATTTCAGGTTGGTATGAGGGTAACAATGTTTAGGTTACATTGTTTTCATTTCTAGGGTAAAGTTCAAGTTGTAGTTGAGCCCTTCATGGTGGCACCAGTTACCCCCACCCCGTCCCCTTCCCTCCACCTTTCCCTTCCCTTACCCCCAACTAGACTATACTTTATTTTTCTTTTGTGTGGGCATCTAGTTGTTTATGTATTGTCTTTATATTAGTAATGAGTACATTGGACACCTGTCTTTCCATTCTTATAACACTTTGCTAAGTATCCCTTTAGTTGCCAAGAACGTGTTCCAACTCCATCCAGGTAAACACTAAAGATGTAAAGCCTCTGTCTTTTTATGGCTGAACAGTACATGGTCTACACATACCACAGCTTGTCAGTCCGTTCATGGGCTGATGGGGCGCCTGGGTTGATTCCACATCTTGGCGATTGTGAATTGTTGCCTCCCCAATTGTACCTTCTGGAAACGCTTTCAGCAGTTAGCAACATAAAACCCAACCACAGCACCAGTTGGAGATGGACAGCATGAGGATGGCAGTGTGCCCTGTGCCTCATAGGATCTGGCTTCTTACCAGGCTCTGTCCACCGCTGTACCAGGTGGGACCTCACATGTCCTCTCTCCACTTCCTGTCTACAGGAAGACAGCTGCCCTGAGGTCAGTGGGCTGCTCACTGCAAGCAGGAACAAGGGGGAAGAGACACAAGAAGACAGTAATTACATGGTTCCCTTTTATTAGAAAAGGCAGGTCTTTTCTGAAACCCTGATGCAGGCTCCCTTCAGAGTTTTGCTTCTAGGTCACGTGACTGGCTTTTTTAGAAAGGCAACTGGGAAAAAAGTTATTTCTAGCAGATCATATTGATGCTCCTAACAAAATCAGGCTTCTGACAGCAAGTAATCTGAGAGAAATAGTTGAAATGTGTATATTTCATCCACAGTCCCTGGCTGACACTCCACAGTCCCCATCAGTCTTTTTTTTTTTTTTTTTTTTTTTTTGTAGAGACAGAGTTTCACTGTACCGCCCTCGGTAGACTGCCGTGGCGTGACACAGCTCACAGCAACCTCTAACTCTTGGGCTTACGCGATTCTCTTGCCTCAGCCTCCCAAGCAGCTGGGACTACAGGCGCCCGCTACAACGCCCGGCTATTTTTGGTTGCAGTTTGGCGGGGGCTGGGCTTGAACCTGCCACCCTCGGCATATGGGGCCGGCGCCCTACTCACTGAGCCACAGGCACTGCCCTCCCCATCAGTCTTGTGTTACAATGTTGGGAAATGTGAGGTTTCAGGGGCATCTCAAGAAACAGGCTCTCTAACACGCTCCTGCCCTGCTTCCACCTGTCCAAGCCAGGACTAATCTGATTGTGCATACAAAGAGCCCTCATTCTGGAACACGTGCTGTCCAACATCCTGCAGGGAGGGATGGTATCAGAACGTCCAGGGGAGTCTGGACTGTCAGGCCTCCCTGGGTTTAGGGCACAGCATGTGTTCTGTCCAATCACATTTTGACACTGGTTGTCCAGGGCTCAATCATGGATAACCAGCAAAATCCCCATTAAAGGCTCAGAGGTGAGTTCAGGGAATGTCCGGAGAACTGGACACATGTGGAGGGCCCTGGAGGGTAGTTTCCCTGTGAAGAGCATGGAAGCTGCTCGCCCGTTCCCCATAGCTCAGCCCTCTCATCCTTCCTCTGCTCACATTCTAATATTATGTATAATAAATCATAAATGTGATACTCTATGAGCCATTCTAGTAAATTAAACCCAGAGAGGGGGTCATGGGAACCCCAGCTTGATGTTGATCAGTCCCAAGTTCTGGGGGCCCAGACTTGTGACCAGAGACAGTCCAAGAGGGTCTTGTGACAAAGACCCCAGCCTTGTGGAATCTCGTGCTATCTCCAGGCAGTGTTGGGACTGAAGTGCAGGATGCCCGGCTGGCATCTGCTGCAGATCCGATGGTTTCCTTCCCGGCGAGGGAGAAATCCCCATAGACTTGGGGCTCACAGAAGTCTTTTGTGTTGACTGTGTTAGCGTGAGGAAGAGGAAGAACGCAGTTTGGGTTTTCCCTGCAAACAGCCACTAGTAGATTTGATGTCCCAGCTGAACCACAGAGTCTGTAGGCTCTGGGTCTGTGTCTGCTGCTTTGGTCTTTACCCAGGAAGCTCGAGTGCAAAAGAGAATAAAGGCATATGGATTGTCGATTCCAGGGGCAGCAGTGACGGGGAGCCAGAATTCTGTCCAGGACAGCAGATCCTGTGAAGTTTGTTCCTTTGATCTCTGGTCCTTCCACTAATAACCAGACCTTCATCTTGAGATGAAACCACCTGTGTTTCTGCCAAAGAGTGTCGCCTGGCTCGTTAAGGGCTCCCGTTAGCTGCCAAAACTCATCATCAGACCACCCTTGACACATTTTAATTTTAGTAAAAGTAATTGGCCTAATAAGAATCAAACTGACGTCCAGCTTTCAGAGCAGCCTCTAATAGTCCATAATGTCCACGCCACCCAGGAGATTCAATATGACATTGCCAAAGATAATCATTACAGGCTGAAGGAGTAAAAGTGACAACTAATTACAGGTGCCGTTACATTTCCCACTTAAAGGAAGGATATGGGGGTCTCCTGAAAGAAGTTATAGCTTCTGGGAAGTGTAACTTCCCTTAGCAATGTAGGGCAACTTCAGAATTTTAACTCAATTCAGCAAATTCTCCTCAGCACAGAGATAAGCCCCGTGAACTGGAGAGGTGTAAATACACAAACAGCACAGGAGGAATGAACAGATTGATTCCAGGAGAAAGGCTAACAGAGGCAGTAAGTAGTGTATCATTTCATGAAAGCACAGCTTTGGAGGGAGATGACCTGAATTCAGATTTCAGTCCTGGCACTGGTTTTGAGATTGAGGCAACTTGTTTAACCCTCTCAGTTGTCCCATGAACTGGGAGTGGGAGGAAATAATAAGAGTCCTCACAGAAGGCAGCAACAGCTAACGAGATCATTAAAGTAAGAACACAGCCCTGTCTGGTGGGTACAAATGAGCCTCTCAAGGCGCTCATCTGGCAGAGGGTGTGGGCAGGGCGCCAGGGCTTGGGGCACCAGGGTGGTCCACACTGCCTCTCCTCCCCACACTGGTGTCCCCTGCACGCACTGAGAGTCGTGGGACTCTATTTCACAGCTGGTTGCATTGAAATAGGGTGACAGGATTAATGAGGGGCAACACCTCATTTGCCTGGCCCTGCTCCTGGGTATGAGTCTTATGGCTCCAGGGTGAGGACCAGAAGCCGGACAAATTATATATAAGCCAGGCCCCAAAGCCACACTGTCAGCGCCCATAGATCATGGAGTGGCAAGGGGCAGAGGCTGGGTTCTCCCACCTGGCATGAGCCCCATGTGTCTGGTGGCTGTGGGGCATCACCAGGCAGCTCTGTTTGCACAGCCCCTGATAGGGCCCCAGCCACAGGTAGGTGGGGTCAGGCCAGTGGTCCCTCGTGATGGAGCTGGACCAGGTGTGTGGCTCATGAGACCATCCCTGGGACTCTCAGAACCATCTACAAGTGATATGGGAGGCCACTGTTCCTCCTCAGCATGTGGGCTGAGCTCATGTAATTGGGACCTTCCCTTCTTTCCACAGGCTGGTGCAGCTGGATAACCCCAGGCTTATATTTTATACTGACCACAATATGACTAAGCATCAGAATGAGAGAGTTTTATACCTTCAAATAAAAAAAAAAAAGTATAAATTACATAACACAGCACCTGCTACATTGTAGGCCAACGTGGGTTACTCATGTCTGAGGGGGATGGTTCACTTTGTTTCTGAGACAGAGTCTCACTCAGCCTCCCGGATAGAGTGTCGTGACATTGTAATTCACAGCAACCTCAAACTCCTAGGCTCAAGTGACCATCCTGCCTCAGCCACCCGAGTAGCTGGGGCTACAAACACCCCCCACAAGACCCGGCCAGTTTTTCTATTTTTATTAGAGACAGGGCCTCACTCTTGCTCAGTCTGGTCTCAAATTCCTGAGCTCCACCTGCCTCAGCCTCCCAGAGTGCTGGGATTACAGGCTCGAGCCACTACACCTGGCCTATGTTTCACATTTCATTGAATGTAAAGAATATTACATCTTAGAAAATTCAAGCTAATGTTCATTCAATAAGAATTTATGGAATAGTTGCACACACTGCATCGCCATGTGTACACATACAAGTGTGTCATGCACACACACGCACACATGTGTGTGCGTGCACACACAGGCATGGCGTCTTGGTCAAGGAGGGGGCATAGGAAGTCTGTGGGTCCTGCATGTGGGGATGGGGATTCCTGGGAACAGGCCCCAGGTGCAACGCCAGGCACAGCAAAGGGCAGGGGCTGGTAGCCAGGACGGAGGGTCAGGCTGAGCATGAAGACCACGCAGAGTCTGGAATGGCTTTGGGGGAAGAGGCATCCAGCTGAGTCTTAGAGGCCTCCATTTCCACAGTGGAGATTTGATCTGGGGGTTCAACCATCCCAGTTAGAGGAGAGAGCAAGAAAATGGGACCAAACATACTATGTTTTGATTATAGCCTAGTTGGTAGGAAGGGCAAGAAGGAAGGACCGTGGGGGCGGGAGCCTGAGACTCACTCACCGAGGCCTCCACTGCTGTCCTGGGGGCAGGAGAGGGGCTCGGGCTTGTGTGGACAGGCCAGGTGCCAGGCTCTGGGGGACTGTGCCCTGCAGGGCTCGTGAAGAGGCCTGTTAGTTGGTAACTTTCCTTTGGAAAGGACTTGGGTAAGAACCCCTGACACCGGCATCAATGGCCTCTCTGTTCCTCTGAGGAGCAAAGCCTGACTTTTCATTATTCTGTGTACTGTGAAAATATCACTGGGTGGGGACTGGGAGGGCACAATGTTGCCCAAGGTGCCAGAATGTGCCCCTGCTTCTCCTGCTCCCTGACTCCCCAGTGGTGGCTTATTGGGTGTGTGAGGCTCAGATGTGCAGGAGTTTGAGGCACAGCAGTCCATAAATCACAAGGTGCTGCCTCCTTCCCACCGAGGAGATGAAGTGATGGCATGACCAGTGTCCAACGGGCCACTCAAGGCAGAGTGGCTTAATGGAGGGCAGTGGCTCATCCACTGTCCAAGGCCAGTCACCCCAGTGCCACTGTGGCCAGAACCGCCCACCTCCCCGTTCAGAGTGGTGACTCCCACCCCATTAGCATTCCTCTCCCTCCATCTCCTTCACTCAGACCAAAGCTGGCATCATAAGGCCAGTTATAAACCAATGATTTGGCTCATGAATTTTTTATTTCCTCCTTGCTCTTAACTGAAACTGTCAAGTGGTTCTCTCCTCCTTGGGACCCATTTCTCTGTGGTGGGTTTTTCACACCAGGACTTAGAGAGCCCCAATGGAGGGGGCACCTTGAGGGGTGGGACTGTCCTGCCCAGCAGCTGGGTAATACCAGAGAGGGGGAGGCCTCGTGGTGCAGTGCACAGTGGGGTGAAGGGCACACAGAGGCTTGGGAGTGGTGCCCAGACTCTCTCTTTTAAGCCTGCCAGGGCTAGGTGCACATCCTCGCAAACTGCCACGGATGGTCTTATTCTGAGAGCCTGCCTAGAGGGTCCCAGGTGGTAATTAGGTTCTGCAGTGGCTGCTAAGGCCCATTTACCCATCGCTAGTGAGGAGCTGTTAGCTGCAGTGTCTCTTCCTAACACCAGCCAGGTGCACACGGGCTCTGCGCTTAAGAGGCTTGCTCTCACGGAACAGCTCCAATTTCCATCCACAGAAGTTTTATTATGGCAAAATATTTTACTTCTGATTAACCTCAAATAGTTTTTAAGTCTTTCTTTGCATTCAGTGACCCAGGGAAGTCCATAGATGGGCAGGTGGGCAGGTATGATCTTGGGCTGGGGACTCGAGCTAAAAGTTCTTTAAAGCTGGTTCTCTTCTGTCAGTTTCTTTCATCTATTAGTTAAATTTTTATAGTCCCTTTTCAGAAAAAAATGTACATAAAAGATAACATCTGTGCCTCATCCATTGAAGTATAGACTCCAACTGCCCGAGAGGTTCTCTGGAGGCTGGGTTCCCTCCGCTGGCATTTCCAAAGGCCTGATAAGCAGGATAAAGCCCCCAGGAATAGCCTGCAAGGGAGGGAACAGCCTGCAATAGAGGCAGTATTTTAAAATATATAAATGCCCAACCCCTCTTCCCTAGGGTGGGGTTTCTCTGAGTTGTGGGCTCTACACCAGCTGTCAGGGTTCCCAGGAGGGTCAGGATTCTGCTGTCAGGGTCTCCAGGAGGATCAGGGTTCTGCTGTCAGGGTCTCCAGGAAGGTCATGGCTCCTTGGGACAGTTGGGATTCGGCTGTCAGGGTTCCCCAAGAGGGTCAGCTCCATTGCCCACTGTAGGGATCAGCCCATCACCATTTATTTCTGCTGCTTCCTGTCCCAGCTCACCTTTCTGTCCCCTGCCTGTGTGTCTTGGGATCACCTTCCAAATAACCTTTTTACCTATGAATCCTTGCTTCAGGATCTACTTCTGGGAGAACCAGAGAGAAAAAATACTACCACAGGGAACAGAAAATCCAGGCTGGGTCTTGTAGTGCTGGGGGGGAGACTTGCCCTTTCCCCCGAAAGAAATTTCACTGAAAAATCAAATCACAATGAAGGCAGATTAATAACAGAAAGTTTCACCCACTGACACCGTCTCCGCAGGGAGAGTCACGTGGCAAGTACCACAGGGGTGTCCATTTAGTTGAAGAAGACTTGTCTGGGCCACACAATAAATACACAAACACTAACAAAAGCTGATGAGCAAACAAATAGAGAAAAAAGAAACAGTCCAAACATAGTATTCTTGACATCTGCTGGCACAGATTAGCATAAAAGCCCTCACATCGTAATCCTAGTTGTGCCCTGGCCCATTCAGAGAATCTTTTATAGAGCAGGTCCCAAGTTTACCATCACTGATATAAAAATTATATATACCTAAATAATAAGATTTATTTTCATTTTTATTATAAAAGTAAAAGTGGGCAACATAAAACTAGTAGGATTTTTGACATTGTATTTAAGAAACTAATGCATCAGCACCTGGTTTGATGGAAGTGGTTGCAATTCTCAGCGAGTCTTCAGGGTGCCCATCAGGTATGTTGGTTCCAATTTCAGTCTTAATGTGCTTCATTCTTGAGAACAGTTGCTCACAAATGTAGATGCTGCCAAAAAGTGATGACGTGAGTAAGGCGATTTTGAAGTGAGAAACAGTGTGTTTGGGAAGATAGGACCTATAAAAAGTACAGTAAGGAGTTATGACTGAATTTTTCTTGAAAGTCGACTGTCAGATTGCAGCTCTGTGCATTCTGTTTGAAAATTGGCAGGCAACATATTTATGTCAACAGAAAATGAAGTTGCAAATGCCCCAAAATATTGATTGTTTTCCCAGAAATCTTGAAATCTGTTTTTAAATTCTAGTATCAAATGGAAAAGCATGGCTACATGTTTTTGGCTGTTCACAGGGCTATGTTTAGCCAATGTGTCGAAATGAATGAAATTGCTTCAATTTGAGCTAGCTGCAATTTCAGTTTCATGTGGAAAGCTGTTATGGTTTGAAACATTGTACTGATAAACTGGTTTTTACCTTAAATACACACTTTTAGCTCATTTAAATAAGCAGTTAAATCCACTGAAAATGCTAACTATGAAAGCCAGTTTTCATTGTCAAGTTCTGGCACAAATTTGATTTTTCATACCATGACCTGACAACATGTTACAAATCATACAATCTTTAAGACATTCGGCGTTGACTTAGCCGTCTTACTTCTGAAAAGTGAATGATGTTACCATAGTCAGCATCAGTATTTTAAAGGAATTCCTGGAATTGGCAATGATTCGATCCCTTGGCCCTTATGAAATTCAGTCTTGATGACGATTTGCATGAAGCTATTTTTAAAGCTTTTGTGCATACATTTTCTTGATGTGCTGTGCAGTGATACTTCATCAAATTTGAGTTTGGGGCAGCAATTGCATCGCCAGGACACCATCAGTAACTACCCAAATTACGTTGACAATGGACAAAGATTTAACATACTTTTTAGAGCTTTGTATAAATCTCTTGATTTAGTTGCGTCTTTGAACAACACTAAAAAATACCTTACTTTAGGGATATATATGTCACCAACACCTCTCCTATAACCAGCAAGTTCAGCCGTATCTGTGGGATCAGTGCTGCCACCCATCACCAAAGCATAAAATTGAAAATTAGCAGTTTTGCTCTCCAAACTTCTTTTGATAGATTTTTCAATTTCTTCAATGCACCTGGTAATAGCCTGGTGAGGCAAACTGATTTTTTAAGTAGCCGCCTTTTTTCAGAGCAAATTATATTTATGATGCTTTCCATACATTGCTTAAACAACTCACCATCAGTAAATGGTTTTGGTTATTTAGCTGTTAAATATGCTGCCACAGGACTAGTTTTACAATGGAATCTGTCTTAGTTTGAACTTGAAAATAAAGTCCTTTTGAGAAGACAGACTTTTTGCAGTTCCGCTGTTTTGTTCTTTCAACAAAATCCTTCATAGGCATTGAATTTGGCTGCATGTTTGTGGGTATAATGCCTTTTCAAATTACAGTCTTTGCAAATTTGCACAAGTTCCCTGCAAATTAAGTAGACACTTTACTGTTTTTCTTGACAAAAACGAGGTCATCTGTCAACTTTCATTGATCAATCTTCCCTCATCTGCGATTTTCCTTTTCTTGAGTTCTGTTTTATTTTGAGATACTGCAGAAGCCATGCTGGGATTAAACAAATAATAATAAAGAGCTATACTTATTTTTATTATGAAGATACAATCACACACGGTGCAGGAATCCCACTTCTGGGTGTGTATTCATGGGATTGCAGCTGATATGCCGGTGATATTTTTAGCTGAGAGGTGCCCGTGCTGCTGTTTCCAGTCCAGCATTCCTCCTAAGAACCAATGCCTGGAACAGCCTGAGAGCTTGTCCTGGTGTCATCTGCTGTTTAATGACTTTCATGGACTGACTTTGTGAGGTCTGTTGTTGCCTGTCAACATCTCTCCTTGGCTGACTCAATGGTTGGCTAATTATTGGACGATCAATCCCCTTATACGCTCTGACCAGTAAGCCTTCTACACTTGCTGATTGTCTCTGTGCGTCTGGGCCTCCAAAACTCTAGCAGTTTAGGTTCTACTTGTGGGCATAGCCTCAGGGTCAGCCAGATGTGACAGGTTAGGGCCTTTTCGGGTCATCCCTGCACCCGAGCCCTGAACCTGCACATGACCAGCCAGGTCACGGAATAAGTTGGAACTTTTAAAGCCCCAATTCACATCTCTTTGCCCCATCTTCCTTTTGAGTTTTTTGGCTTGGCTTTCATTTGCTCTAACTGCTGTCATTTTCTCAGAGAGCTGTTTGAGGTTCAACAATTTCCATGTATTGGTTTGAACAAACATTCTGGCATTGGACTTTTCTTAGTGAGGCAATTCTCAATCAGGGGAAATAATAACAAAGCCCGTGAGTAGGGCTTTCCAGGGAGCTCCAGACAGACGAGAGAGTGACAGCCTTCTGGGGAAGGAGCTTGTGTCCCCTCTAACCTGGACTCAGCGTGGCTGCTGGGTGCTGGTCTTACTGTGGTTGTGAGGTGTCTGCTTTTCAAGGCTCCTGTGGAGCTGAGGGGAGTTTGGGGTGAGAATGGGACAAGTTAACTTACTGTCCTTACCAACATTCAGTGGTTTTTCTGAACAAACACGCCTTAGATTTTTACAAATCTTATAAACATTTTAATTTCTAGAATTCAAAATAAGTTTATTTTTGACATTTTCCTACTGTTCTCATTGTTTTTATGGAGGGATAGATTTTTGGAAGTCTTTACTCAGCGATTTTGGCTGCTCCACTTTGTACCCTAATTTTTATTAAATTTTTTTATTTTAAAGTATTTTTATTTAAAATTTTTTAAAAATATTTTATATGTGTTAAATATCTGATAATAGAATCATTCTGACATTCTACTCCCCATTAGTAATTTTTAATAACATTTTTGGCTATTACCATTCATTTATTCTTCCAAATTAATTCTAGAATAATGCCTTCATGTTCTAAAACCAAATGTTTTGGTATTTGGTTGAGATTGTTAAAAGGATGGATTAATGTGGGAAGAGTTGCCGTCTCTGAAGCTTCCAGTCTTCCATCCAGGGACACGGTGTGGCCATCCATCTAGCCACGTCTTCTGCTACACTTTTCAGGAAAGATTCTTTTAAAGGTCCCACACAGTTCTTACTGAGTCTATTCACGATTAGGAATGGGCTAATGTCTTGCTTCTGTCTGCAGTAGACGGAAGTCATTCTTAAGGAGCCCGCTGGTTTCTTCTGGGGCCAGATCAGTGGATTAAATGAGTATGTGGTAGGGACCAGTATCCCGAGTTCCTGAGATCTTTACAGTCCACAGCACGAGCCCTCTCTGGCCAAGACAGGTCTTGGGCACAGAAAGCTTTCAGCTGCGTCCTCTCACCACTGTCCAGGGACCATCTCGACACACAGAGCCCCACTCATTTGCTGCCACTGCCATGTATTACCACAGTGACCTGTGACAAGGATGACGGGGCCTCCCTGAACCCATCTACTCAGCACTCATCTGCAGCAGGTCCTCCAAACCTACTGGGGTCTCCATGAGGGATTTTTTAAAAGTTTATAGAAAATGTATATTATAAAAAAAAAACTGTACATGCATTTAAAACATTTTTTTTTGCACCAATATCAACTCATACTAACTTGTTTACAACATGCCTGAGCAGGATCTAGGTTGAAGGACTGAGGAGGGTAAGACATCATTGAAAAAAGCCCCTATTAGAGCAGCAAGGTTAGTGCTGGTGGGGCTGGGGCAGGGCAGAGGGGAGGTGATGGTGAAAGGGTGCAAAATTCCAATTATGTGAGATAAGTTCGGGATCTGCCATGCAGCGCAGTGCCCATAGCTGATGAAACTGTGCTGTCTACTTAGAATTTGCTGAGAGAATAAATCCCATGTTATATGTTCTTGCCAACCCTCTCCCCTAACCCATGATCAGAACAATGGGCAGGTGGGAGGGAACTTTGGAAGGTTGTGGGTATGTTTATGGCCTTGAAGGTTCCATGGATTTTGTCCAACAAAATCACTGAGATCTATTCATTAAATATGTACAGCTTTTTATATGCAAATCGTGATTCAAAAACATGATTAAAAACAAATAGGGCAGACACTGACATGCCCGGCTGGAGCCAGGTCCTCAAGGCCACCTCTGTGGTTAGTGGTCAAGGTTAGCTCTGTATGGTGGAGCCATCTGCCAGGACCCCGGGCAGGTCCTTGGGAGGGCTTGGGATAATGACTGAGATGCAGACTTACATCCTTTGTATTAATCTGAATGGAGTTGAAACACATTCTCCTTAGTAAAGTATCACACGGATGGAAAAGCAGGTATCCAATGTACTCAGTACAAATATGGAGACAGTAGATGAACCAACACACACTCACAAGAGAGGAACTCCATTCAGTTCAAGCTGGGGAGGTGGGGAGAGAGGGGAAGAGGGAGGGGGACTGGTGAGCTCCCAGCTGACAGGCACAATGTGGGGTACCAAACACCACTACAATAAAGACTTTACCTAACAAATGCAAATAATGTAACCTAGTCATTTGTGCGCTCATATTAGTCTGAAATAAAGCAACAACAACAACAGAAAAGAAAGATTGCACTATTTTAACAACTAACTGAGTAACAACCGACTATTCAGCGTGCCTGGGCCACAGTTTTATTATTATTTGGTTTTAGCATTTTTTAAATATTAGCTGTCAATATTCAAGACTAGGAGGACTTTTGTTTATAAACCTGGATATACAGCTTTTCTTGAAAACCAGATCTGGCCTCACTGGATGTGCACTTCTCCTGGCAACCAGGACTTGAGAAGGCCGCTTCATGGGACCCGGCAGGTCCTCTCCAGGCCACTGCAGACATGACACTGGTGATTCCCAGGCTGACAAGATCTTTTCCAGCCTTGAAGCTCCAAGCCTTTTTGATCCTTTTCACTCTCCATGCCAGTTTCTGAATGAGGTGCAATGGTGCGGATGGGGGGGGGGAGGGGCTATTCTGGAAAACTGGAGCTTGCAAGGAGCCAGTGGATTTGAGGTGAGATTTGAAGTCTGTCACAGTCTGTGCCACCTCTTTAAGCTATAAATTACCCCTTTTCAGGAGCCGGGGTAGGCAGGGCTTTGGTGTGCATTAATCCTAAGAAAGTTCATGAAAGTCTCTACACAGCCAGCAGGGGGAGGTGACTGCTGCCTTGACTTGTACTTTTTCTGGAGGTCACATCTTGTCCTTGATGCCACAAACTGTATCTGCAGCTTCTCTTGTTTTCAGCCTCAATCAGAGGAGAGGCTTGTGGATTTGGCTTCATTCTGAATTGCCTCCTGGAGACAGGGTCCTGGCCGGGTCAGCCCTGCCCAATGCCTTGCTGAGTGTGTGTGGTGACCTCACCACCTCAGAGGCTCTCACACTACAGAGAAAACCATCTCTGCCTTCCCAGTTCCAGCCTTTGGCCTGGCAGCCTTTCTTCAGCAAGCCTGGATTCCTACCTCTGTCCTCATTTTCTCAAGGCAACAATCAGATATCCTGGAACCTGTTTTTTTCTAAGAATCAGAGTTATATTGCAGACTCTGCTTAGTGAAGGGTGGGCTGTATGTTTTACCCTGAATAACAATAAAAACAGCAACAATAATAAGAATAAATATTTCTCCTTTTTCTTCCTATTACCATATACTGTGCTAGGCTTTGTATAGAGGTAAATGAGTCATCTACAGTCATTATGGGTCCCAGAGTCTTGTGAACAGATCGCCTTAGTCTGGGTGTCTCAGAAGTGGACTTGGGAGGCGTGGGCAACACCGTCTGGCAGAGTGGAGCCCTGATGCAGGGAGGGAGGGGCAGGTGGGTGACACGTGTACTGTCAAGCAGGATTCCACAGGGAGCGGCCGAAGCTTAGCCCACAGGAAACTGAAAAATATATACTTCTGGGTTAGTCTTCCCTGAGAGCAGGGGAGGTGGGTGTTTATACTTCAGCTCCACAGTACCCTTGGTTGAGTGCTGCTGCCAGAGCCTGTTAATTCATCAGTGTTTATAGCTGCACGGGGATCACCTGCCAGGGCCCAAGACGAGCTCTCAAGAGCAGAGATACAGAAATTGGCTGAGTCCCCTAAAATGAAAAGGTCTGAAGGGGACAGGAGGGGGCACTGACAATTGCTGCTGTAAAGACTCGTGTTAATCAGACAATCCAGATAAACCCATGAAGTGACGGCTCTGATGGGGTTCACGTGGGGGTTGCCCTTGTCATGTGTATTTGAATAAAAGCTGTCCGTATGCAGCCTGTTGGATCTTTCCAACTCCATAAGATTGAGCCACTTCAGTCAGAGGCAGAGATTAGAACCAGAGTCCTGGTCTGTCACAAACTCATCTGTGTCGTCACCCCTGTGTGTAGAATGGGACAAGAGGTGGCTGTGGCTGCCCATTAAGGGACGTCCTCTTTCAACTGTGCATGAACGTAGAGCACTGTCTTTGCATTATTGTGTGTGTGTGCGTGTGTGAGTGTGATAGCTCCATGTCGTCCAAGAGGTGGAGGGGCCAGAGCACCTCCAAGGGAGAGGAAATCAGCCTTTTCTGCCTGTCTTTTCTTTAACTCTTAGAGCCAATTCCCAGCCTTTGAACGTCTTAAGAAGCTAATTGGATATCTGGACCCATATCCAAGGATTGCTAAATTTGATTTCATGAACTGGACACAAATTTCAGGACTCATTATGTGCTGAGCTCCAATGTTGCTGTTATATAACCATCTGCAAAAAAGTATTCAGTAACAATGTGTCCAAAAGATTAGCTGCCAGGAATCATGACCAAATGGAATGTTGTGTTTCAAAGAGAATTCTCAGGAGGGCTGAAGTCCGGTTTTGAACACCCTCTAAACAGGATGGTTTAACAGACATAAAGGAAAGCTTCTGGGTTCTTTCCTGGATAAACAGTGACCAGCTGAAAGTTAATGAGAGGTTTGACCCTGGGAAGAGCAGCTTAAGAGAACCAAGGTCCTTCACGCATTTGTCTAGGAACAGATCCAGCTTAGTTGTGTGAATGCTCCTTGCTCTTTTTAAAATCACTGGCAAATGAGCATGTATTTCCTTTAGTATTCAAAATTTCTCTAATACTAACTTCATCATTTTTACGCAGAGCAGAACTGAGACCTTTGAAATTAAATCAGATGCTCTTAATTTGCAGTGGTTTTGTTTAGAAATAGGAAATTGTGTTTCCTCTTTCATGAAGTTGAATCTTTCATCATTTAGATGCAGGATTTTTTTAGCCATTAATCAACCCAGAAGCACCTGTGACCACCTGTGTGGGGGGGGGTTTCCCACTCACCGAATGGGCATTAATCCTGCGGCAGGTGCTAGCGGAGTATCCTCCAGTTTGATTTCATTCTGACTCCATCTCCCTGAGAGAGTCAGATCCCATAGGGTAAGCCATCTCCCTGGAGAGGGTCTGGTCCTGCAGGGTGAGCCATCTCCCTGAAGAGTCAGGTCCCACAGAGTGAGGGCTCAGTGTCACGAGGCTGCCCCCAACTTCTGACGCCAACTGCAAACCTCAGGCTGTTTTGCCTGTGCTTCTGACTGGCCATCCACAAATCAGGGTCCCCATGAACCCCTCTTTGGGTTTGATTAATTTGCTAGAGCAGCACACAGAACCCAGGGGTACACTTACTTCTGTTTACTGGTTTATCATAAAGAGTGTTGTAAAGGCTGCAGATGAAGAGGCTTGGGGACAGCACAGAGCTTCATGCCGCCTCATCCCACCCCCCAGGGACGTTCACATGCTCAGCTACCTGGAAGCTCTTGGAAGGAACCCACCTTTCTTTACTGTTACCAAATAACATTTTATTGTGTAGATACACCATTTCCTTTATCACTACTTGATGGACAGTTGGGCTTTCCCACCTTTTGACTATTGTGAATCACTCTGTTATGAACATTCACAATGGATAGCTGTTTAAACACCTGCCAAACCCTGTCATTTTGGATTTTCATGGACTTCATTATGTAGGAATAATTGATTAAGTCCCGGTAGTTCCAACCCGTGTGATCTCTCCTGTGAGGCCTCCATCCTGAAGCTACCCAGGGGTGCCACCTTCAGCTAAGTCATTAGCATACAAAGGATATCACTTTGGAGATTATAAGCTTTTAGCATTGTATGACAAGTAACAGAGTTGAAGACTGTCTTAGTCTGAATGTGTTGCCATAAGGAATACCTGTGGCTGGGCAATTTATTAAGAAAGGAGGTTTGCTCAGCTCACAGGTCTGCAGGCTGTACAGGAAGCTGGGCACCCATGAGGGCCTCAAGCTGCTTCTGCTTAAGGAGGAAGGTGAAAGGGGGATGAGCACCAGCAGAGATCACAGGTGAGACAGCGGACTGAGAGAGGAGGAGTCAGGCGCTTTCAACAACCACTTCTTATGGAAACTAAGAATGAGAACTTCCTCCCTCCCCTGAGACTGGTGCCAACCACAGGATCCCAAGGGCAGCCGCAGGACAGAATCCAAACTTCACAGAACAAATCCCTTTACTAAGGTGCAACCATCCGCCCTCTTCCGAGATCCAACTTCTCACTAGGCTCCAGCTCTGACACTGGTGATCAGACTTCAACGTGGGACTTGGTGGTATTACTGGATGAAGGAGGTCCAGCCCCGTCACTGTCCAGCCAATATGCAGTGGCAGGGATTAGGTCCAATGAGCTTTACTGTCAGAAGGCCAGCAATTCTGGAGAACAGGGAGAGTAGCCTCTCCAAGACTTTTGTCTCAGTTACAATTCTAATAATTTTCATAATGAAATGAAAGGAAACAAACCTAGAAAATTTTAACTTTATCTGACAGGAAGTAGCAACAAAGAAGAAGTTTTCACTCTAACAATGCAAAATGCTTATATGACAGAAAGGTGATTTTCACTTTAAAATATCTCAGGGAATCATTAAAGAAAACATACCATCAAAGTAACCTTTACCAATGTCACAACACCTGTTGTCTCTGTGTGAAGACCTCCTCAGAGTCTCCTGAGACAAACACCTTCAGATTGTGGAGAAACCTCAACTAGATAATCAGGGAAGGGTGTGGAGAAGGCTGAGCAGACAAGGTCAGCTGTGCTGCTTCAGCTCAGCCTCTCAGACTCCACCCTGCAGCCGCTTTTCTGGCTTCAGTGGGACCAAACAAAACATATCCAGACCCCAGCAAAGACCAAATACATACTTTACAGTAACACAACAGTGCATGCAGCAGGCCTGGGAAGACCTAGGGTTAACACCACTTCCTCCAATCACAGCCTGACTGGACTTCCAGAGAGCACCTTCCCCGCCCATCTGTGAGCTTACTAGGGTATGGCCAGGGCACCTCCCCTGGGAAGTGAATTCCAAAACTCTCAGTGAAAATTCTGGGAGCTTTATTTCTGCCTCCCCATTTCCCCCCCTTCTCTTTTTTGGCCTTTCACTGATGAAACCAAATAATTCAGACTTAAAGCTGTTGGTACTTTAAATTATTGAGGCTTGAGACATTCGGCCCTGTGGCCTTAGCTGTACAGCTGCTGTACTCCTCTGGTCACAGTAATTCTCTTCCTCATTCTCGTCCAGTAAATGATTAGGAAAGACCTACTGGCCCAGACACGAGCTCCTCCAGAGCATCCCCCCACTTTGCAGAACACTAACAACCTCCCTGGGAATGTGGCCAGCTGCTCAATCAATGAGCTGAGATGTGTGCATGGCCTTGTGTGTAAACCATGGCCTCCTTGTGAGACTTCTGTTTCTGCCTACTTCCCACCTGGAACGTGACCCGTGCCTTTGGGGTCTGTGTTTCTTGATGCCTGTCCTCAAGCTTCACCGTCAAATCAACTCTGTACTTAATCATATTTTCTGGACGTTCTGGCAACCAGGGAGGTGCACAAAGCTGGCCTCTGCTATCCCTGTCACTTTGCTGACAGCCTTGGTACCAGCATGAGCAACTTTCATGCCCTGGACGTCACGAGGACCCAGAGCCCTGTCGGGGTCCAGAGCTCCCGACTCAGCTGTGGGTCAGATGTACTTGAGTTGTAAGTGGCGCTGGGTGGGGTTGGCACCAGAGGCCGACTGCGAGGGGAGCTCCGTCCCTCACTCTCTAGAGATTCTGCGGGCTGCACATTCTCCACTGTCAGTTTTCTTTGAGGTTGAGATTTGGTTGTGAATTATCTTTAGAATTTCTATAAACTTTTCCTCTCGCTTGATGTTGGTCAGGGAGAAAAAAGTTTCTCTTTGAGAAGAGAAGGTGAATCCGTGTGGCTTACGCAGAGTTTTTAATCTTTAAAACTGGCCAGATTATGAAGCTTGATTCAATTCTCAAATCTAAGCTCTGTTCTTGAATGATCAACATTATGAAAGTCTTCCTATGAGGATGAAACAAGTTCCAGAGATAAAAGACACTTCCCCCTCTACCCTGAGGCACCTTAGGGGACTAAGTTCTTGCAGAAGTGTGGGATATGAAAAGGTCTCGCAGGGAACCCCCTTAAGAACATACAAGGGGCTTGTGTAAAGCCATGGCCCCAGCTAAAAGCTGACGGTCTGGTGCTACAGTACAGGGGACACAGGTGACACCTTGTAGAGCTATTCCCACAGGCAGTGCACCCAATGGGAAATGGCCTTGCTGAGTCTTCTGGTCACTTAGGAAAAAGATTTAAACTATAGGCAGTTGTGAAACTAAGCCCAGGCCTTCTCTTAAAGAGAGATTGGCCACTAGAAACAGCAGTGGGATTTGTGTTTAATGCTTACAGGACCTCTGCATGTAAATATTTAGAAAACTGTTCATGCATAGCTTATAATACCCACAAATTACAGCGGCCCAAATAAGGCACATTCTAAATATCTAAACTAGTTTATCTGTACAGTCAATTTGAAAAAGATGGCTCAAAAATAAAATAACTAGGGGAGGTATTTTCAATGGTACTCAGAACCCTGCAGAGTAAGTGCTGATAAAAATCACTTCTTCAGAGGAGGAAAATAAACAATGATCTGAAATAGTTTCTCCTAGAACCTCTCCTTTTTCAGCCCCTCCTTGTCTTATCCCCAGCTGTCAGCCCCTCCTGGCCAGACTGGCCTGTCCTTCCTCTGCTTTTCTGCTCCATCTCAGGAGCACCCTGCATCTGGCACAGGAGAGCCCGCCTTGGTGCATCTACCACGGTCAAGGGTAGAACTTACAGACATAACTAAAGAATTGCCCGAGTCTCTTCAGGACCCTACTGGATTTGCTAGAGAATTTAAAGTAAACATTTGAGCTTATGATCCTGGATTCTCTGATTTTAGTAAACTGGTTTACATGTTAGTGTTTGAAAGTAAAGACAAGGATTGGGCAGCAAAGGTGAGGTGGAGGAGCCCCTTGAAGGAATTCTGTGCATTTCTGAAGCAGGTGGAGGATTGGCCCACTTGCCTGCCACAGCTGCCCTGGGAGCCTTCCCCTTCATTTTTCAAAAAGCGTTTGGTTAAAGCAAAATGCAGCAACTCCAGGTACGCTAAAAGCTGTGACTTCAGCATTACACAAGTTATCTATTTACCCCCCCTGAATCTATTGAAATAAGAAATGAAAAAGAAAAGTCAAGAAAATGCTGATGATCCTGTAGTGTCCTACTATGAAGGATTTGGACAAACATTTAAACTCTATTCGAGCCCATCAGAAGAAAGGGATGCTGACCACTAAAACGATCCTCTTCCCACCTCAAACACTATGAACATATAATTGGGAATTACCACAAAGAGACAACACCCAGTTGGGCTGCCTCTCAGACTTGTGATCCAGTTAACTTTTCCGACCAAGTAGTCCACACCGTAGCCAGGGAAGAAGAAAGAAGAGGAACGGGCCAAGGAAATCTAGAGGACTCTTCCTCTTCACTGGTACCTTGGGAGATATTGAAGTTGTTGTAAATGGAGAAAAAAAAGCTGCCTCATCAGTAATAAATCCACCTTATTACAAGGTCCCATTCCTCTTAATACAAATGCAGAGTATAACAAATGCTCCTACATTAACATTTAAATATCAACCTATAAGTTTCCATTGAGTTCCCTGAAGGAATCTCATGTTTACCCCTTGGCTCCCTCAGCCTCCACCTATTTTATAGAGACATTATAGAATTATATAAGATCTACATCTTCTCTTAAAAAAGGAAATGTATTTAGAGTTAGAAGATAGAATAGGGCAGCACTTATGGCTCAGGGGGTAGGACACCAGCCCCATATACCAAGGGTGGTGGGTTTGAACCCGGCCCCAGCCAAACTGCAACAAAAAATAGACGGGCGTTGTGGTGGGCGCCTGTAGTCCCAGCTACTTCGGAGGCTGAGGCAAGTGAACGGCCTAAGCCCAGGAGTTGAAGATTGCTGTGAGCTGTGACACCATGGCACTCTACTGAGGGTGATAAAGTGAGACTATCTCTAAAAAAATAAAATAAAATAAAATACACAAAATTTTCAAAATATGATCTTTTTTAAAACTTTATTCAAATTAATATGAGAATACAATATTTAGGTTACATTGTTCTCATTTCCAGGGTAAAGTTTCATTCATAGAAGAGCCCCTCACCCAGGGAGTGTGTTATACACCCTCACAAGGTGCACATTAACAAAATATAATCTTCTTTATTGACAAATTATAATTCATATTTCCAGAGAGGATACTAAATGGTTGAATAATGACAAGTTATAAGAACTATTAAAAGTAGTGCCTGATAAATTGTGATCAAAATGATCCACTGGTATTGGAAAAATTATCTTGGCTGCCCCAGTCAGAATCCAACAGAGGCATCAAAAACTCTTCTAAACTTATTTTTATATACTTTTTAATTAAATCATAAACACATAGATCACATATACATTAATGCATTATGGGGTACAATGTGCTGATTTCATATAGAATTAGGAATGCTTACATCACACTGGTTAACATATACCTCACCTCGTTTACTTAATTATTGTGTTAAGACATTTATACTCTGTACTAATAGATCCAACATGTACCCTTTCTAGACTTTAAGCAACAGCCTTTAAGATTGAAGGGATCGGAGGGACTAAGTTATCAATAGGGACTAAGTATATAAAGAGGTTTGATTATTCATGTACAAACTCATGCAACCTCCAATCCTCTCTGCAAGAAATCCAAATAGTAGGGGATGGGATTTATACAGGACCCCAGAGCAATTAATAGCACAGCTGTCCTCAACCAGCGTCCATGTGCTGTTGACAGCCATCAGAGCTGAAGGCGAGTTCTTTACTGTAAAGATCTTTGTAGCTCACTGCTCAGCAACTCTGGATAAAGATAGTCAATTCCTCTCCACCTTTGCTTGAAAAGACAGACAGTATGCTTGGACAGCCACGACTCAGGGACATACTGAGAGCCCAAAGGTTTTTTCACAAATATTAAAAGCAGATCTTTCAGATATTGACTTCCCTGAAAAATTCTCCTTGATACAGTGTATAGACAATTCACTCCTCTGCTCAGGAATAAGACAAGCACCTCTCCTTAGAGAAAGGAATTTATTTATTATAACAAGCTTCAAAGGCAAACAAGGTCTTAAAACAAAAACTTCAGTCCTGTCAAAAGCAAGGAAAATATTTCAGTCACTTAATATCAAAGGATATTGGACATGAAAAGGGAATTTTTATTAATCTGGATAGAATAAAAGGAATTTTGGCTTTCCTACCCACAAAACTAAGAATCAGCTGATTTGGGGCTTGGCAGGATACTATAGAAATTAAATTCCAGACTATTTAAAAACTTAATTTTGGTCAGGTGTGGTGGCTCACACTCTCTAGGAGGCTAAAGCTGGTGGATTGCTTAAGCCCAGGAGTTTGAGACCAGCCTGAGCAAGAGCGAAGTCCCATCTCTCCTCAAAGTTACAAAAAAAAAAAACTATCTGGGTATTGTGGCAGGTGCCTGTAGTCCCAGCTACTCTGGAAGGTGAGACAAGAGGATCACTTGAGCCCAGGAGATTGAGGTTGCTGTGTGAGCTGTAACACAGTGGCACTGTAGCCTGTGTGACAGAATGAGACTCTGTCTCAACAAAAGCAACAAAAATCAATCTTTTTATACTTTTTGAAAAAAAAAAAAAAACTATACTGCCTGGAAAAGACAAGGGGAAATTAGTTAACACTGGAAGAAATTAAGGAGTCCTTTAGACGTACCAGTGTTTGGTCATCCAAATTGTAGAATTCCATTTTTTCTGTTCATTCATGAAGGAGAACTTATGCTGTAATGTCTTTAACCGAGGAGATAGAAGTGCTCTCCTTCCAGAAGCAAGTGGCCTTAATTAGACCTTGTCATTTGGCAAAAGGAATAACCATAAATAGTAAACAGAGAGCAGATAGGCTTTCACAGTTGCTCATGACTTTGGAATGCTATGGAAACAAGGAGAATTTTACCTTCTCTCATCAGGTCATAAAAAATGGACGTTTTGTTTCAGAACTCTGGGGAGCCAAATTATTGTCCATAGTATTAGCCATTAACAAGATTCCAGGCCATTCAAAATCAGACATTCCTGAAAACAAAGGAAATCAATTAGCAGATAATACAGCAGAAAGGGCTGCCCTGACTGTATCTGACAAGAAAATCAACCCATTTTAGCTTTTAAGGAACTACTTGATTTTGATATAAAATTAATTCAATTCAAAGCTTCAAAAACAGAACAATAAATATTGGTAGAGAAAAAGGGGAACGTATTCCTTGGAGACTGGGCTGTGGAATGAACCAAATGGTTCCACCCACACTTCCAACCAAATTAAGTTCACTTTTTTTTTCTTTTTTTTTTTGCAGTTTTTGGCCGGGGGCTGGGTTTGAACCCGCCACCTCTGGCATATGGGGCTGGCGCCCTACTCCTTTGAGCCACAAGCACTGCCCTTAAGTTCACTTTTTTTTCTTTGAGTCCAGGTCTCACTCTTGCCAGGACTAGAGTGCAGTGACATAATCCCAGCTCACTGCAGCCTCAAACTCCTGGGCTCAATGATCCTCCTGCCTGAGCCTCCTGAGTGGCTGGGAATATGTTTCTGTCCACATATGTGAAATCTTAACTTCCCATTGTTTTGAAACATCCACCCATTGTTTTGGAGTCTGTATCTCCTGGAGTGAGGGAGCTATCCTCAAGCTTTGTGCTTGAATAAACTCTGTACTTAACCTTCTTTTCTGAACCTCATCATTTAGGTCGACAAACTCATGGAAGAAGACGCCAAAAAACTTGCATCAATGGGCAGGGGGCCTTGAGGGGCTCACGGTGGGAGGCTGATTTTTCTGTTTATACTCTTTGTGATCTTTTACCTTCTGTGTCACAGGTTTGGACTACTTGTTGAAATCATAGACAAGATTAAACAGTAGAAAGAAAGAGAGAGAGAAAGTCAGGGATAAAGGTATGAAGTGGAGAGGATGGAGAAGGAAGTTCACTTTGTACAACCAGCAGCCCAGGAATCTCTGTACATCACTATGTCTTTGGGGGAAAGGCTTTGAGCCGTCCCCACCTCCCCACTGATAGCCTAGGACCCTGCTTGCTGCCCCATCTGGTCCCCGAGCTCAATACCTCTCAACCTTGTCTTTTTCTTGGACTGCCCTAGAGCAACAGCCCCCCTCACTGAGTCTACTCCTTGGGTCCAGTTCTAGTCCAGCAACTGGCTGCCTGGGGCAGGCAGAGGTTGCAGAGTGTCTGCTAAGACCCGTGGTCCCTCAAGTAGGAGAGCGAAGGGAGCCCTGATAAATGTTTCCAGATGCTGTGATGGTCATGTTTGGGAGCTCCCAGGCCAGGTTCCAGGACTCTACTCCTGCCTCTGCCACTTTCTTTGTTTTTAAATTTTGGATTAATATGAGGGTTTACATATTAATGCAAGTGTTTAGGTTACATTGTTTTCATTTCTAAGGTAGTTGAACCCTTCACAGGGGACCATTCTGAATACCCCACTTTGTGCACATGAGGTGTGACCTGCCAATCAGGTCCCTTTCCTCTCCCCTCCCTCTCGATAAACTACACTTGTGTTTTTCTTTTGTGTGGGTGTGTAGTTGTTTATATATTGGTTTCATATTAGTACTGAGTACATTGGATACTTGCTTTTCCATTCTTGTGACACTTTACTAAGGAGAATGTGTTTCAGCTCCATCCAGGTTAAGCACAAAAGATGTTAAGTCTCCATCTTGTTAGGGCTGATTAGTATTCCATGATGTATATATCACACAGTTTGTTAATCCATTCATGGGTTGATGGGCACTTGGCCTGATTCTACATCTTGCTGATTGTGAATTGAGCTGCTATAAACATTCTGGTGCAAATGTCCTTGTTAGTAGAATGATTTCTTTTTCTTCTGAGTAGATACCTAGTAATGGGATTGCAGGATCAAATGGAAGGTCTACTTTTAGCTCTTTGAGGATTCTCCACACTTCTTTCCATAGACATTTTATTAGTCTTCAGTCCCACCAGTAGTGTGTAAGTGCTCCCTTCTCTCCACACCCACACCAGCCTCTGCAGCTTTGGGATGAAGTGGGTTGTTCTTCCTGGGGTTAGGTGATAATCTCAGGGTGGGTCTGATTTGCATTTCTCTGATGATTAGGGACGATAAGTATTTTTTCACGTGTTTGTGGGCCATTTGTCTGTCTTCCTCAGAGAAGTTTCTGTTCATGTTTCTTGCCCAGTTATAAATGGGATTGTTTGCTCTTTTCTTGTTGATTAATTTGAGTTCTCTGTAGATTGCAGTTATCAGCCCTTTGTCAGATTCACAGCATGCAAATATTGTCTCCCATTCTGAAGGCTCCCTGTTTGCATTCGTTCTTGTGCCCTTAGCTGTGCCACTTTCTTGCTGTGTGACCTCAGGTTGACACCTCTGTCCTCCAGTCTCTCATTTGGGAAGTGGGAGAAGGAAGGTGCAGTGTTCCTCTGAGGGGTCCTGGGTGGGCTGCGTGTCTCCTGGGGCTGTGGTAGCAAGTTACAGGTACTGACTGAGACAGCAGCAATCTGTTCTCCCCCAGCTCTGGAAGCAGACGTCTGGGCCCAGGTGTGGGCTGTGGGCGGCATTGCCCTTCTGATGAAGCCTTTGGGGTGCAGCCCTTCTTGGTCTGCCCTTCCAGCACCTCCGGGAAGGCTCCTGTCATTCCTTGGCCTGTCCCAGGGAGAGTAAGAAGCACAACTGGGACATGAACCCAGATCCAGGTCCACGGCTCACATTTCTAACACCTGTGCTGTCTTCCTGTCACACGACACTCTCAGTGACTGACAGTGATGGACCTGGAACTGCTGGCCTCGAGTCAGTCAGGGAAGCAAGGATAATGCCGTATCCCCATGTGGGAGGCACTTTGATCTGTAGAGTCAGGTGAAAAAGATGCCAGTTCCAGAAAGACACATAAGAGGTCACGGGAAAGCCAGGAGCCAAAATACAGAGCGTTTCCAGAAAAGTGACGGATGCTTCTGGGAAGTTGTGTGCAGTGGGATGAAACTGTAGCCCCTGATTTAGAAGCATGGTGGGAGGCTGAGACAGAAGGGTCACTTGAGTCCAGGGGTTCTGGGCTGTAGTGCGCTATGCCAATCGGGTGTCCGCACTAAGTTAGGCATCAGTATGGTGACCTCCTGGCAGCGGGGGGCCACTAGGTTGCCTAAGAAGGGGTGAACTGGCCCAGTCGGAAATGGAGCAGTCAAAGCTCCCATGCTGATCAGTAGTGGGATTGCACCTGTGAATAGCCACTGCACTCCAGCCTGGGCAGCATAGTGAGACCCTGAATCTAAAAAAAATAATAGAAGCATGGCGGCTTCTGGAGGCCTGAACGAGGATTCTCTGGACAGTGCAGAGTGGATTCAGGGGACAATAAGTGGGAGGGGGCAGGACAGGTATGAGGATGACTCAAGTTCTTTAGAAGAGGAGGAGGCGAAGGACAGGACAGGGGTGTGTGAGGTGTATAGAGCTATTTTTTATTAAGGGTAGAAGATACTGATGTATTTTTGAGATTTGTGAGATATTTACAAAGAAGAAGGGGGAGATGAAGATACCGGAGGGGCAGAGAGCAGCGGAGTCAGTGGGGTCCCTCTGAAAGATAAAGGCCTTCGGTCCACACATGAGGGGTGGGAAGGGCCTTCCTCAGCTGCCAGAGACAGCGAGAGAGGCACCGCAGCCAGGCCCAGACCAGGTGGTGAAGGTGACAGAACCTCCCTCTAATGGCTTCTGAGAATTACATCCTTCTCCAAGACCAGGGTTCTCTCCCCTGAGCCTGCATATCTGGAAGGATTGACGCTCTGCCCACATAGGGTAAGAGAGGCCGAGGCTGAGCTGAACACAGAAAATTGTCAGCCACTCTCATTTCCTGCTTTTATCCTTTGCTGAAAATAATCCTTCTCATGAGTGTGGCAGACAAAAGAGCCTTGTTCTTGAAAAGAAAGAAGCACGATGTTCGAAGCACTGCGTTCCAAGTCATGGGACTGAATAGGCTGGCAGCGCCTGGGGTGTTTACCTGGTGAGTCAGAAACCAGGAGCCAGCTGTCCAACATCCAAGGTCTCAGCAAAACAATGCTTACTGCAGGAGTCTCCTTGAGTCGAATCTGCAAAAATATCTTTAAAGCAATTTCTAAAGCAAGCACCAAACCAAAAACCTGAGCCAAGCACATTCAGCTCACATCAGATCTTCCCCAGCTGCCCACAGCCAAACATGCCCGTCTCTGCCACACAGTCACCTGGCTGGCAGGCGAGAAGTGAGGTAATCCAAGGGACTGTTACCTATGTTAGGGCCAATTTTACTCCTTAGACATTCACACACTGACAGTGAACTCCTCATACTTCTCATATTATCTGACTGAACTTTATTTCTATTGGATGGTAGAACTAGGAAAATAATTAAGGTAAGTTCCAAGTGTGGGTTGTCTGTGCAGAATGCAAAAGACCAGGCTCTTAGGAACTAAATGGTAGGAGCTTTAGCCACATGAATCAGCGTTCGGGGATGGAGAGGACCTCAGAGCTTGTTGGTGTTGGGAGAGCTTGTTGGGGTTGGAGATGACCTCAGAGCTTCTTGGGGCTGGAGAGGACCTCGGAGCTTCTTGGTTGAATCTGTTTTTTTTTTTTTTTTTTTAATTTTGAAACAGAGGTTCACTCTGTCTTCCTGGGTGGAGTGCTGTGGTGGCATCATAGCTCACAGCAACCTCAAATTCCTGCCCTGAAGCGACCCTCCTGCCTCAGCCTCCTGAGTAGCTGGGGCTACAGGTGCCCACCACAATGCCCGGTTAGGTTGAACTTATTCTTGACACAGGAAACCCTTCCCCTCAACTCCAACATAAGGCCAGTCAGCCTCGGCCTAACCCTATGACATCAGTGATGAGGCACTCAGACCTCTGTGGTCTTTCTGCTCTTGAAGAGTTTTCCTGCTGGGGGTCAATGTGCTGCAGGTGCCGTGACCTGTCTTCCTGGGACTCACTTGTCCTGCATAGCTGCGTGCTGTGCTAGTTGAACCTCTCATGCTGGAAGACTGCCATCTCAGCATCACGTCGCCCAGCAGCTGGGGTCACAGGCTGCCACTTGTTCAGTCCTGGGTTTGAGTTGCATCTCACCCCCTCTGGTGGTGTGGCTGTTGGACAGTGATTCCCTCCCTGACCATGAGTTTCACGTCCGTACAGCGGATGGTTCTTCCCAAGATCTTACATGGATTGAGTGTTGTGATGAGCATAAAGGTAGTGATATAGGGCTCCAAGTTCACACGCTCCGCATTTCCTAATAATTCCACATGCCCGGTTCTGTCACTTGGCAGCTACTTCATACTTTGGTGTGTCTGCTTGCTTGTGTGCACATTACAAATACTCCGTAGACATTTAATATTTATTAATGAGTGATCAATGAACTAAAATAATTAATGATAAAGACTATATTATTCTTTATGGAATATGGGTACCTGACTTGTATATCTTAAACCAGACATTCAACAAGTGGGGCATGAAATGACCCCTCCATTCACCCTCCATTCTCCCTTCCATTCACCCCTCCATTCACCCCTCCACTCACCCCTCCATTCACCCCTCCATTCACCCCTCCATTCACCCTCCACTCACCCTCTATTCACCCCTCCATTCACCCCTCCACTCACCCTCTATTCACCCTCCATTCACCCCTCCACTCACCTTCCATTTACTTAGCCACCCCTCCACTCACCCTCCACTCATCCCTCCATTCACCCCTCCATTCACCCTCCACTCACCCTCTATTCACCCCTCCACTCACCCTCTACTTACACCTCCATTCACCCCTCCATTTACTTAGTCACCCCTCCATTCATCCCTCCATTCAACTCTCCGTCTATCCATCTGTCACACCATCCATTCACCCCTCCATACATCTGTTATCCATTTACCCATGGCTTAGTACAAATTGATTAACAGATAGGTAGAATCCATCTTAACATGTGCATACATAAAAAATTCACTGGAAGTTGAACCCTGGAGGAAGGACCCCAAATCTCTTGTTTCACATTGAATCTGGAAAGATAACAACAAAAAAATCTTGTTACAATTTATAATTGCACTTAGAAAATTAGTTAGAAATTATCCCATCGTGACCAGCTGATTTTCCCTAATTAATTAATTGAAGAAATTATTGTGATTTTTTAGTTGTGCCTTCACTGACAGTTTTGCTGGAATCCTTCCCATCAATGATTTATAGGCATCCTTGAAATGTACAAGCTCAAGGAGGCTGTTGGTTTTGTGTGATAGGTGGACATAAAAAGATGTAGCTTTGTTTAGAGCTCCTGAAAAAGAAGCAGTGTGGCTAAAGAACCAGCCTCTCTGTACCATCTGGTTACATCCGGGATTTGGGTTTGCGAGTTAGTGGAGCCGCGCCTGACATTTGCTTCCAACACCCTGTTCCCTTTCCGATATGCTTAGGGCCATAATTTTCTAGAACTGATGTATGTGCTCAAGATAATTCTACTCTTTTTCTCAGAAGACTTTTCTGGAACGCTTTTCCATCTTATGCTTTGTCACAAAAGCTTGAGAGTGAATGTTCAGGGGAAGCTATAATAAAGATATTTTCTTGAAAAATAAAACTGGAATCCTTCACCAATTCTCACCATGCTCCTGCAATTCTCTGGTAAGCACCAGACTTCATATCCTCAGATTGATTCGTCTTGATAGACCTTTGTGTATCTTTGCAAGGTACTGATCTTGGCTTCTGCAACTCCAGCCCTGTGATCCTGCCCTGTCCCTTCCCAAAGGTCAGAGACATCTGAAAATTAAAGCTGATGTCCAGTCAGGCATGGCGGCTCAGGCCTATAATCCCGGCACTCTGGGAGGCTGAGGCAGGTGGATCTCTTGAGCTCAGGAGTTCAAGACCAACTTGAGCAAGAGAGAGATCCAGTGTCTACTAAAATGGAAAAATTAGCCAGGTGTTGTGGTGGACACCTGTAGTCCCAGCTACTCAGAAGTCTGAGGCAGGAGGATCAGTTGAGCCCAGGAGTTTGAGGTTATGTGAGCTATGATCCCATGGTACTCTACCCAGAGCGACAGAGTGAGACTGTCACAAAAGAAAAAAACAAAAAACAAAAAAACCCTAATGTCCAGTTCCTGAGTACTCCAGGTGCGGTTGATTTTTGACAACTTAAAATTTGGGGTTTGGTCTTCAGCTGAATATATTTCAAACACATCATAACCACAGTGAAGGCAGGCAGATTTGTATCATACAATCTCAATACAATGCAACCAGAAGAAAATATTGCTGGGCTGACCTATATTTTTTCTAACTGGTAAATTATGAAATGGACCCTCCTGGTAGGGTATTATTTCCACATTTTGACCATTCACCCAGAAAGGCCATGCATTCATCCATCCGTCCATCCCTCTGGCCATCCCTCCAGCCATCCGTCTATCAGCCATCCATCCACGCCCCATGCATCTATCCATCTGTTTACCCACGGCTTTGTACAAACTGATTCACAGTTGAGTAAAATCCATCTAAACATGTGCACACTTAAAAAATTTACCTGAAGGTGGACTTGTAAGGGATGACCGACCCCAAATCTCTCATTTAACATCAGATCTGGAAAGATAACAACTGCCTTGACACCTCTGCTCCAGTGTGTCCCAGGGACCTCAAACTCAGCATTGGCAAAATGAGACCCACAAAGTTCCTCCTGGAAAGTTTTGTTTCCTTTTAAGTGCTTGTGCAAAGCAGCATCAGAATGTCCAGATCCTACTGACCCCCATCTCTGTATGATCACACCCTCCGGCTTCCCTCTGGGTCTGCTGCCTCTGCCTTAGTAAAGCCCCCAGCATCTCATAATGGAATCACAGCAGTGCCTGAGGTAGGCAGCACCTCAGATGGCCCCCTGGACACCAGCCTCCGGGTATTCATGCCTTCATGTGACATCCGGCACCTTGAGTATGGGTCGGCTGTGGTGACCTGGCTCTAGTGACTAGAATACGGCCGAGGTGATGGGATGTCAGTAGGGAGACTATATTACGAGAGAGTGGGGCTTCTGTTCTGCCCACCCCCTCTCTCCTGCCTCCTCTCACTTGCTCACTCTGACGGAATCTGCAGTTGTGCTGTGAGCTGCCCACGGGGCCTCAGCTCAGCAGTCAGCAAGATTTTGAATCCCTTAGTTCAACAGCTGCAAACAGCCACCATTGAATTTAGAAGCAAATCCTTTTCCAGTTGAGCCTCGGGATGACTGGAGTCTGGGTGGCACTTGGCAGCTTTGGGAGTGACAGAGGACCTGGGAAGCTGCACCAGACTCCTGATCCACAGAAACTCAGAGATAATCAGTGTTGTTGCTTTAGGACACTAAGTTTTGAAATGATTTATTATGTAACATGATAACTAGTAGCAACATCCTAACTAGATTTCTTAACCCACACTTCCCGTCCTCCCCCTTGTTCATCACAAAGTGATGCTAATTGAAACCTATAACCCAGTTACAACCTAAGAATAGGGGGAAGGGGGAAAGGGAGGGGAGGGAGGGGGGAGGTGGGTAGAGGGAGGGGGATTACACCAGCGGTGCATCTTACAAGGGTATATGTGAAACTTGGTAAATGTGGAATGTAAGTGTCTTGGCACAGTAACTGAGAGAATGCCAGGAAGGCTATGTTAAACAGTGTGATGAAAGTGTGTCAAACGGTCTGTTAAGCTAGTGAATGATGCCCCATGATCATATCAATGTACACAGCTATGATTTAATAAAAAAAAGTGATGCTAATAACATGTGAATCTGATTTTTTATTCTAATGAATTTTTTTTTTTGATACAGAGTCTCACTCTGTCACCCTGAGTAGAGTGCTGTAGCATCCTCATAGCTCACAGCAATCTCAAACTCCTGGGATCAAGTGATCCTCCTGCCTTAGCCTCCCGTGTAGCTGGGACTACAGGTGCCACCACAACATTGGGATCATTTTTCTATTTTTAGTAGAGACAGGGTCTCACTCTTGCTCAGGCTGGTCTGGAACTCCTGAGCTCAACGGATCCATCTGCCTCAGCATCCCAGAGTGCTGGGATTACAGGCAGGAGCCACCACACCTGGCTAAATTTGGTTACTGTTTAAACTCCTCAATAGCTCCCCGGTACCCTCATGATATACCCAAGCCTTTGGTCAGAGGTTCCTTCCAGCTGACTGCGGCTCCCCGTCCTCCACTCCCCTCGTTTCTCTCCTGGGACCCCATGTGCGACCAGTGGCCAGTCTCAGCTCCGTGTGGCTCCAGGTCCATCCTCAGCTCTCGGCTGTGGGACTCCCACTCTTTCTCTTGCTGAAAAATTCCTTTCTCCTGGCTCTTCACCTGACTACCGCATGGGCATTTTTTTATGTAATCGTCACTCAACAAGGAAGTCTTTATGCCCCCACTCTGACCTACAGACTGGTGGAGAGCTGCTCTTTCCTCTTCTGCACGCTGTGGCCGTGTCGCAGAGACCCCTTCACTTGCCTCTTACTCCTGCTCAGATAGAAGGTCCGTGATGCCGGGAACCACATCACCTTTGCTCCTCTGTTCCTCGGCACTAGCACAGGCCTGGGGCAGGGCACGAGCTCACAGGCCTAGGCCATAGCCCGAGCTCACAGCATTCATAGCACAGCTGTTGAAGGGATAAGGTAAGTTTAGTTCCTGCACACAGACAATTTGACTGTTCAGGTCTTCTACGGGGCCCCAAACTCAGCTTGCCATTGCTATGGAGACCTCAGCTCTATGTCTCTATTGGTGGTCAGCTGGGATTTATAGTTTGTAAGTAAGGTTGATTGCATTGGAAATAGGATGAGTATTTTAGATAGAAAAGAAAATTATGCCCCTTTCCTGTGAAATGCTAAAACTTATCTGGGGAGAGTGACAGCTGCTGGTCCTTTCTGTCTGTTCTGCCACAGCAAGCAGGGACCCTGGTTTTTACAGCGCGCCAGGCTTGCCGTGGTGAGAAAGCTGACCGGCTCCGCTCCCCCGGAGTGCAGCTTCCCACACGTTCTGCTCTGCGTGGGATCTTGGTTATAGGTGAGGAGAGGACTTGGAGTAGTAAAATAGCGCCAGTTATGAAGTTTAATCTTCTGGGATTTACAGACCGGAATGAATAATCTCCGCAATTCGCTACCCTTAATGAAGATTGCTGGGGACAGACAGTGTGACTCAAGATTTGATAGGGGTGTTAACATTTTATGTACTTACAAGAACAGCTGATAATTCGCACACCAACAAATCCACAATTGTGTGTGTTGAGGCTGAACAGGAAACGCTCACGGTGGGGGCGGGGGGGGCAGGTGCACTCTCTGTCACGCCCTGTGTTCCATTTCAAATGACCCTCACAGTGGAGAAGTGTTGGGGCTGCCACTTGGCCCTGCCTCTGTCACAAAAGACTTTGTAAAACATGTGGAAGAGATGGCACAATGGTGCTGTGGGGGGATATACTTTGTAGGCTTGAGCAGGTGGTGGAGAAAGACCACCTCAACTAAGCAGGTAATGAAGGAAAGTAGCCAGCTGGCCTCTGACGTGGCCTGTAACTCCAGGTAATCAGAAAATGGGGCATTGACTGACTTTGACGTCTGGGGTGAAACGTAGGTGTGCTGGCTCAGTGTAATGTAAATCAATTTCCTATTACACACACAACCTGCATCTGCAGATATAATCTAAATAATAATTTTAATAGCTGTTATGGCTTCTAAAGCTTTTATTCCCTCCATCTATTGGAGTTCATTCAATGTTTATTGAATATTTACTAAATATTAAAATTGTACATGGCAGTTAAGCGAACACATCAGCCGGCATAGCTATAGTTAGGCTATAGTGAAAAATAGCCCCACTAATCTCAGTTCACCATAAGCTCATTCTCATCATGGGTTGACTGTCCCTGTCCCATGTTATGTTCATTCCTGGACCAAGACGAAGGAACAGCCTTCACCAGGCACACACATGGTTTCACGAGCCATGGCAGACCACGTGATGGCTTGCAAAGCTCCATCAGCAAACTGCAGCAGCATAGCTGGTGCATAACCCCCTCTCCTTAATCACAGAAACAGTGAGTATTTTGAACATATAATACAATCTACATTATTTTAAACAGCAGGAGAGTTGGGTGCAGAATTCCCAATAGCAAAATGATTGGTTTGGGATTATATTGGAGGAGGATTTCTTTTTCTTTTTAGAGACAGAGTCTCACTTTGTCGCCTTCGGTAGAGTGCTGTGGCATCACAGCTCACAGCAACCTCCAGCTCTTGGGCTTAGGAGATTCTCTTGCCTCAGCCTCTGGAGTAGCTGGGACTACAGGCGCCTGCCACAACACCCGGCTATTTTTGTTGTTGCAGTTTGGCCGGGACCGGGTTTGAACCTGCCACCCTCAGTATACGGGACTGGTGCCCCACTCACTGAGCCACAGGTGTCACCCGAAGATTTCATGAAATAGAAAAAGTTTAAATGGATCTGCCAAGAAATTAATTTTATAAGAAGGATTGTCCTTGAGCTTTTGGCTGAAATAGAAGTTTCTTCCCTTCTCTGACCCTGCCCAGCATTGCTTCCCAGGTTTCACCAGACTGAGTTTGTAGAAGCAAAAATGTTCCACCTTTCTTGGTGGATAGCAAAAGATAGGAAACTAAAAACTTTGGGGGAAAAGAAAAGCTTTTCCCTGGAACCTGCGATTCAGATGCTGAGTTGTCACCTTGTGGGAATTGCATCTTTTGAGTCCATTTGTACAGACTTCTCATACTTTCAAGCAACTCCCCGTAAAGGAAGTAAAGCTGTGAATTCTCACACTACCAAATTTAATTAAAGTTGCTCATTGCTGATTTTCAGTGTAAAGCTGGAAAATTTTATTAGTCATCCTATAGAAAAAGTGATGACAGCATCTGTTTTTTTATAGCACAAATGAGATTTTATTTATACTTCATGCGAAACAAAGTAGCCAGTATAATTAGACAGTAATTTGTAACTTCCACCGTAAACATTTTAGGAGTAGGAGTATCAGCAGTGGTGCTAATTAGAGAGCTGTTAGAGAAAATATATAAGTGGTAACAGATTGACTGACTACACCAAACAGCGGCTATTTATAACTCCTCACTGCTTTTAAATTCTATTTTAATAGTCTTTGGACATCACATAAGAGGGGAGAGCTTCACAACTTGATTTGTGGTTTAATTTGCGTGAATACAAGGAGACCTTGCAGACTGATTAGGATGCTGGCGAGCTGTGATAATTACACAGCATTATTCGTTAAAGGACTTTCTGACGGTGTCACCTGAGATTCTAATATCTTTCATGTGTCATCTCCCCAGGGAAAGTAGTGAGTCCCAGCATGATGTAATTATGTTTGTAACAACGGAGGGCACTTTAATCACAACCTTTCAGGAGCATCTGTCTTATGGTCATTTACTCAAACAGCGAAATGCTCCAGAGACCGTCCCTGAGGGGAGGGAGGATGTGTCATAGGCGTTCATTTAGGCCACCCGTGACCTCTAGTTTTGTTAGCAAAGATATCAGTTGAAGTATTGACAGGAGGCTGATTTGCTGCCAAGTTTATAGACTTCTAAGTAAATAAGAAGAAAAAAATTGGTTCTTACTGGGAAAGGTGAATCTCGTGTAAGAGGTGACTTCTTCTCCCGTGGCCATCTCCCAAGAAAACAACTGTCAGAGCCCAAGAGAGGCGAATGTGTGTGTTTGAAGGGAAAAAAAACCTTATATATCATTTGCTTTAAAAAAAAATTAGTTAAAATTCACAAGAATTCTAACTATTCACAATTTTAATTGTTTTTATATGTAAAATTCAGTGGCTTTTAATACATTGTTGTGCCACCATTATCACTGTCTAATTCCAGAAGATTCTCATCAAGAATCTCACTCTTCATGTTTACAGGGATGGAGCTGGAACATATTCTTCTTAGCAAAATATCTCAGGAATGGAAGAAAAAGTATCCAATGTACTTAGCCCTACTATGAAGCTAAATTATAGCTTTCACATGAAGGCTATAACCCAACAATAGCACAAGACTATGGGGAAAGGGCCAAGGAAGGGGAAGGGAGAGGGGAGGTGTTGGTGGAGGGAGGGTAATGGGTGGGGCCACACCTACAGTGCATCTCAGAATGGGTACAGGCGAAACTTACTGAATGCAGAATACAAATGTCTACATACAGTAACTAAGAAAATGCCATGAAGGCTACGTTGAACAGTTTGATGAGAATATTTCAGGTTGTATATGAAACCAGCACATTGTACCCCTTGATTGCACTAATGTACACAGCTATGATTTAACAATAAAAAATAAATAAAAATAAAAGAATCTCATACTTCTCACTACTGAGAAGAATCCACACTCGCATTATTTTCCATCCAGCCCCCAGCCCTGGCCACCAATAGTCAGCCTTCTGTTTCTATAGGTTTGAGTGTCAGGGATATTTCATATAGAGAGAGTCGGATACATGTGGGTCTTTGTATCCGGCATCCTTCACTTTAGCCCTGCGTGTGGCTCACATCTGTAACCCTAGCACTCTGGAAGGCCTGGGCAGGTGGATCCCTTGAGCTCAGGAGCTTGAGACCAACCTGAGCAAGAGTGAAAACCCGTCTCTACTAAAAACAGAAAAATTAGCCGGGCATAGTGGTGGGCAGCTGTAGTCCAAGCTACTTGGAAGGTTGAGATAGGAGAATCATTCAAACCCAGGAGTTTGCTGTGTGCTAGCTCACAGCAACTTCAATGCCATGGCATTCTAGCCTGTGGAACAGAGTAGGATTCTGTCTCAAACAAACAAAAAACTACTTTAGAATAATCTTTCAAGCCTAATCCATGTTGTAACATGTATCAGAATTTAATTCCTTATTTATTTTTAAAATTTTATTATGGTCCACCGCCACAATTATAAGAGGAACTTTGTTGGTTCTGAATCCCCAACAGTAAAATAAATAAATAGTGGTGCCTGTGGCTTAGTGGGTAGGGCACCGGCCTCACATACCGAGGGTGGTGGGTTCAAACCCAGCCCTGGACAAACTGCAACAAAAAAATAGCTGAGCATTTTGGCGGGCGCCTGTAGTCCCAGCTACTCGGACGGCTGAGGCAAGAGAATCACCTAAGCTCAGGAGTTGGAGGTTGCGGTGAGCTGTGTGACTCCCTGGCACTCTACTGAGGGTGATAAAGTGAGACTCTGTTTCTACAAATAAATAAATAAATAAAATAAATTTAAATATTTTTAGAAAAAAAATTTATTATGTTCCAGCTGCGGTGGCTCACGCCTGTAATCCTAGCACCCTGAGAGGGTAAGGCAGGTGGATTGTCTGAGCTCAGAGCCCTGACTCTGCTAAAAATAGAAAAATATTAGCCAGGCATTGTGGCAGGTTAATATTCCAGCTGTAGTCCCAGCTATTTGGGAGGCTGAGGCAAGAGGATCACTTGAGTCCAAGAGTTTGAGGTTGCTGTGAGCTATGATGACATAGCACTCTACCCAGGGTGACAAAGAGAGACTCTGTCTCAAAAAATAAAGTAAAATTTTATTATGCCTGATACCCCATTGTATGGATATAACACATTTTGTTTATCCATTCATCACTTGATGGAAATTTGGGCTGTTTCCTTTCTGTGAGATGGACAGTGCTGTTATGACTGAGCATTCGTGTTCCAGTTGTCTGATCATACGGTTTCTATTATCTTTGGAATACACACTAAAAGTGAAATTGTTGGGTCAAATGCTAATTCCATGTTCAACTTCCTAAGGAATCACCAAACTTTTGTCTGCAGCAGCTGCGCCATTTCACCCTCCCACCATCAGTGATGAGGATTTCAGCTTCTCCATAGCCTTGCCAACAACTGCTAGTGTCTGTGTGGTTTTTTTCTTTTTTCGTTTATTCGTGCTATCCGAGTGTGAAGTGGGATCTCACTGTGGTCTGGATTTGCATTTCTCTATTGACTGAAGGTGTTAAGTCAGGTGCCTCTTCACATTCTTACTGCCTGTATAGATATTTTGAAGAAGTGTGTCGACCCATGAATAGATTAATAAATTGTGGTATATGTATACCATGGAATACTATGTAGCATTAAAAAATGGAGACTTTATCTTTTTCGTGTTTACATGGATGGAGCTGGAAAATATTCTTCTTATTAAAGTATCTCAGGAGTAGAAAAATAATATCCAATGTACTCAGTACTACTGTGAAACCAATTTATAATCACTCACACTTGCATATGAAAAATGAAACACAACTATAGCCTAGGATAAAGGAGGGAAGGGGAGAGAAAGGGGAAGACAGGGGGGTGGGTGAATAGAGGGAGGGTTAGTAGGGGGACCACACGTATGGAGCACATTGCAAATACAAGTTGGATCTATTAGGTGTAGAACACAAATGTCTTAATGCTGTAATTGGGCAAATGAGGTGAAGGCTATGTTGATTAATAGGATGTAAGCACTCCAATTTGTACAAATAATCAACACATTGAATCCCATAATGGCATAAATGTATTTATGATCTATGTACCAATGACTTAATAAAAATAAAAAAAGGGAAAAAAAGTGTTTATTCAAGGTTGTTGCCATTTTAAAAATTGGGTCCTGGGATTTATTCCTATGTTTTATTCTAAGAATTTTATATTTTTAGCTTACATTTCAGTCTTTGATCCATTTTGAGTTAATGTTTAAGTCTACATTTCTGGGAGGGAAGGGAACAATTTCATCTTTTCCCATGTGCACATCCAGGTGTCTTAGCACTGTTTGTTGAAAGGACTATTATTCTCTTCCAGTAAGTGGTGTTGAGACAATTGTCAAAAATCAATTAGCTGGACAGGTGTGGTGGCCTAGGCCTGTAATCCCAGCACTTTGGGAGGCCAAGGCAGGTGGATTGCTTGAGCTCAAGAGTTCAAGACCAGCCTGAGCAAGAGTTAGACCTTGTCTTCACTAAAAAAAAAAAAAAAAAAAAAATAGCTGAGGAGGAGGCAGGAGGATCACTTGAGCCTAAGAGTTTGAGGTTGCTGTGAGCTATGATGACACCGTAGCACTCTACCCAGGGAGACAGATTGAGACTCTCTGTCTCAAAAAAAAAAAAAAAAAAGAAAGAAAGAAAAAAACAATAAATAAAAATAAAAATTTATATTCTTCCTGCTTTCATTATGGAACTCCACCTTGAAGCTCTCTGTGTGTGTCTGTGTGTCTGTCTGCATTTGTATCTGTGTCTGAGTGTGTGTGCAGGTGCACTGTCTCTTTGTGTGAACACCTGGGTTTGTGTCTTCTGCTTTCTGCCTCTGAGCAAAGGGAAGGGCTCTTGTCTTATTCACACTCTGGTGACAAGAATACTAGTGGGATCTGAGTGAAAGTGGCTCTCCTGATAGTCCTCTGGCTACTTTCCAGTAGCCCAACTCTCACCTTCTGCAGTCTCTGCCTGCCCTGTGCCCTGGAGGGCTGCTCCTTAGGGATACGATCACCTAGGATTCTCCATGTTTCTGCTTTCTAGTTAGATTTGACAGTGCGTGGTGCCAGCGAAGAATCCAAGAGCAGAAGAGAGAGTAAACCCGCTTTCCTGCTCTTGCTCAGCACATGTCTCTGGCAGCAGGTCAGGACAGCCCCCAGGGCTTCTCTACCAGGCAGCACCTGTCCCCCTGCCCCATAGCCCTCCAGTGGCAACAGCTCCTGCTCTGCTGACTCTGGGCAGCCCCCAGGGCTTCTCTACCAGGCAGCATCTGTCCCCCTGCCCCATAGCCCTCCAGTGGCAACAGCTCCTGCTCTGCTGACTCTGGGCAGCCCCCAGGGCTTCTCTACCAGGCAGCACCTGTCCCCCTGCCCCCATAGCCCTCCCGTGGTAAAAGCTCCCAGCTCTGCTGACTCTGGGCAGCCCCCAGGGCTTCTCTACCAGGCAGCACCTGTCCCCCTGCCCCCATAGCCCTCCCGTGGTAAAAGCTCCCAGCTCTGCTGACTCTGGGCAGCCCCCTATAGCTTCTTTGCAGAGTGGCACCTCTCCCCCTGCCCCCATAGACCTCCAGTGGTAATAGCTCCCAGCTCTGCTGACTCTGGGCAGCCCCCTATAGCTTCTCTGCAGGGCGGCACCTCTCCCCCTGCCCCCATAGCCCTTCAGTGGTAACAGCTCCTGCTCTGCTGACTCTGGGCAGCCCCCTATAGCTTCTCTGCAGGGTGGCACCTCTCCCCCTGCCCCCATAGCCCTCCAGTGGTAATAGCTCCCAGCTCTGCTGACTCTGGGCAGCCCCCTATAGCTTCTCTGCAGAGCGGCACCTCTCCCCCTGCCCCCATAGCCCTCCAGTGGTAATAGCTCCCAGCTCTGCTGACTCTGGGCAGCCCCCTATAGCTTCTCTGCAGGGCAGCACCTCTCCCCCTGCCCCCATAGCCCTTCAGTGGTAACAGCTCCTGCTCTGCTGACTGGGCAGCCCCCTATAGCTTCTCTGCAGGGTGGCACCTCTCCCCCTGTCCCCATAGACCTCCAGTGGTAATAGCTCCCAGCTCTGCTGACTCTGGGCAGCCCCCTATAGCTTCTCTGCAGGGCAGCACCTCTCCCCCTGCCCCCATAGCCCTCCAGTGGCAACAGCTCCTGTACTGCAGACTCTGGGCAGCCCCCCAGGGCTCTTCATTTGTTCCCTTGGCCACCTCCACATCCCTGCTACTGGTCATTTCTATACTGGGGATATGGAGATAAATTAGTTCTTACTAGTACTCTGACCTAAGTAGCTAGAAAAAATGATAGAATTCAAGATATTTCCTGTCATTACCAGTGACACTCCTCACCTGTGACCTTCAGCAACTCACATGAGCTGATATTTGCGGTGAACTGTCCTTGGCACGAAGTCCCCTCACACTGAGTGGACTTAGGAATGAACTTTCAGAATTTCTGGAGATCTGGGTAACTTAGCTGTAACCAGTGCTGTCTTTACACCATGTTATGAAAAATTTCCCTAAAATGTCTGAATGTAGACGTTTTCTTCCTCTGGGGACTCTTGCTCATCCTTGGGGAAATCAATGCATTTATCTGGCTGAGTAGGTTTGAATAAAATGAAGACTGGGCTTAATAGCAACATGATAGTCCTGGGGACAGTCTGGGCTTAACTTTGATGCTACTTGCTCTTCAACTGAGAGTAAGGAGCACTTTCCAAGAGCATGCCCAGCCCTGGAGACCTCACTTCTCTAATGTTGTCCTGGTACCTGGGCGGAAGCTGGCTTTCCTCATGGGGACACAGGAGTCTGGTGGGGTCGCGAGGGTGAGGATTCCAGAAAGCCCTATTTCCTTTGCATGCAGAGAGATGGTCCAGATGAAGGGTGCAGTTCCAGGTAACTTGAGGTTGTTCTGGTGAAGAGCTAGGCTTCATGTTATAACTGCCAGGCTTTTGGTGGTGATGCCGTCTCTCTTTGTCTTGGGCACCCTGGTCCCTGCCTTTCAAGGCTGCAGGCAATCTGTCCTCCCCCTTTTCTTTGGCATGCTAGGTCTGCTCCTAGCATCACACATAAGCTGAGATCAGGGGTTCCACCCGAGAAAGAAGCTCCCAAGGGTATTTTGGCTTCTGCTTCACATTCAGCCCAATCTCCCACACTTCCTCATTGACTCTCCTCTGCACCTGTCCCCGGCTGCCTGTGCTACCCCCAGCTCTGCGGGCTGGTCCTTGCATTCCACCCCTTCCCCATGCTTTGTGCTCAGGCAAATATCTCCATGTTCCCCTGTCCCTCTCCATTCCCACCTCTCCAGAAAGCCCCTGCGATCCTTCCTGCCCATCTTTTCTCAGGTGCCACCCCCTCATTTCATGTGTGTTTCTTTTCTCCTCCTTCCCCTCCTCCCTCTTCCTAAACTCTCGCAGGTGGAGAGCGTGCATCTCCCGCTTCTGCAACTAGCCCAGGAGCAGGGCCAGACACACAGCTAGGGCGTGCTCCTCCACTAGGGAGCTGGCTCACTGGTTTGTTGTGTGCTAGTCTCCATTTTTCTAAAAAAAAAAACTTAAGTAGGTACGTAAAAAAAAAAAAGTAGCACTTCAATATCCTAGGCCATGTGTGGCATCCAATATTGAAATAATGGGAGCTGTGCCTTGATGGGAATATCAAAGGAACATTAATTTACACAGTTCCCCATTCCTAGGTTCACCAGCGCCTATGGTGAAACCCAAATATTTGGATAATTTGGGGACAATTATTATTTAAGAGAGAATGAAGCTGTTAGGAGACATGAATACAGCTGTTCAGATGCTTGGAAGCAAAAGGAAAGCTGACTGGCAGGTCCCGGGGACAGGGGAGCAAAGCGCACATCTGGATGGGTGACTGTCAGGTGACAGGTGGACAGCCCCGAGTTTGTACTTTGCTGGCTCTAACGGCTGGCCTGCTAACCTTCTTCCCACCCACCCCCACACTCCAGAGGCCATACTGTTTTTGACCCACTCTGAGTCTCAGGAAATGACTATGGGCATTGATTTACACGCTCACTCTGATGGAGAATGATCGCAGGCATCCCCTGCAATACGGAGAATGCATCTGTTACTTACTCGAATCCTTTTAGTCACAGATGTTGTGGCCGTACAGAATCATCTCCTGTATTTTTCTCACAGAAATGTCAGCCTCTGGTGAATTGCAGTTAATCAAACCTATCAGAGAGGAATATATCCTAAAAGCTTATTTAAATATGGAATTGGGTTGGAATCTGCCCTCTTCTGCTTTTAGTTTAATTCCAGAAAAAAAAAAAAAATGAGACCACAGTGTTCAGGTGAAAGTGAGCGGGTTGGAATGTGACATAATTTAACATTGATCATAATGATCACTTGCCCACAGACCAGACTTTAAGGAGGACAAAGGACTTTCACACCAGTTCCATAATTTATTCCTGCCAGTAACCTTCACTCAGGGTGAGCATGGGGAATATTTTTATTATATATATTTTTCTTTATAAAAGCAGTATATTTGTATACCAGAGAATTGATAAAACAGAGCAAAGGAGGAGATGAAGCCAGAATCTGTTATTTCCGGGCAGCCCACCCTTTTCTTTACACAGCTGTGATCAGTGAAGTCACCCTGTCTCCACCTGCTATTGTATTGAAAGCACCTGCCTATATTTTCCACACTCTTCATAGCCCGAACATTAGTGGACGTATCATATTTCACTCTTATGAAAGAATTATTCTAAATAATATTGACAGGGAGGTTGTAGTATGCATGATTTTTGGTATTGAAGATTCCCCCCAAGACTGAGTTCCTGGAAATAGAATTATTGGGGCAAAAAGTGCCAATATTTCTGGTGGTTTTGTATTTTTATCATCTTCAGAGAAGCTGTCCAAGCAGCAGCATAGTGGCTCCCGTGAGCCCTCTCTACACACATTCACCAGCAGTAGGAAATAGGACTTATAAAAATTGCTAATTTATGATTTTAAAAAATCACGCATCTTTTACAATTATTTACTAGTGTTCTCATTTGAAGTCTTGCCACTGTGAAGTTGACTATTTCTCCAGGTTATGTTTGACAGGGTGGACCATTCCACATGGGGAGCAGGTTCAGGGGTGTGATGTGGCTCCCTCATGTCACAGCTGGGGAGCAGCCCTCTGAGATGAGCCTCGGCCTTCTGAGTCTCCATCCAGACCCTGTCCTGTCTGATGATTGGTCCCAGCCCTGCCACCATCTCCCTGTAGGGAAGTCTTCTCGTCTCTTTGAGACTCACTCTCTCCATTTGCAAAATGAGATGCTCGGCTTTTATTTTAAAATAGGATTATATTGAGGAAGACTCTTCAAGTGAACCTTGTGCTTAAACTCTAAACACGAACCCACTAATCCAGCTGCCCTGAGCTCTGTGGGGACCAGAGTGCAGACCAGGTCACCTCCTCTTCTCTTTCTTTTTTTGCAGTTTTTGGCCAGGGCTGAGTTTGAACCCACCACCTCCAGTATATGGGGCCGGCGCCCTACTCACTGAGCCACAGACACCACCCCCCTCCTCTTCTCTTTCAAAATCTCCCGAAGACGTTCTTACAGTGCTTCATACAAGGATCGAGGCATCACCTAGTCCGATGGTTTCTAGGCAGCGCTTCCATCATCCTGTGCAATATTGTTGTCCTATCAACTGTAATGACTCACACATTCCCAGGATATATTTTATTTAATTGACTTGTTTATTTTTTCTTTTTGAGATAGAGATTTACTCTGTGCCCTGGGTAGAGTGCTGTTGTGTCATAGCTCACAGCAACCTCAAACTCCTAGGCCAAGTGATCCTCTTGGCTTAGCCTCCTGATCAGCTGGGACTACAGGTGCCCAAAACTATGCCCAGCTAGTTTTTCTATTTTTTTTTTTTTGGGGGGGGGTTGCAGTTTTTGGCCTGGGCTGGGTTGGAACCCGCCACCTCCGGCATATGAGGCCAGCGCCCTACTCCTTTGAGCCACAGGTGCCACCCTAGTTTTTCTATTTTAATAGAGACGAGGTCTCACTTTTGCTCGCCTGGTCTTGAATTCCTGAGCTCAGGCAATCCTTAGCTCCAGAGTGCTGGGATCACAGGTGTGAGCCACCACACCCAGACTATTCATGGATAGGATATATTTTAAACTTACTTTCATGTCTCATTGTTAGCTTGTCTAGAAGCACCTGATACCCAGGAATCCCATCTCTAGTTATAAAGAGTCCGGTGACAGGGTGAAAGGAAAGCTGGCTTTGGAGCCAGGCGCAAAGCTTCCTTCTTCCTGCAACATGTGTCTTTTTGCCCTTGGTTTCTCCATCAGAAACAGGAGCGATTGTCTCTGCTTCTCCCACCTGCAGAGTTGCCCCGAGGGTTGTCGCATGTTAGCCTGGCTGTGCGTTCTTCTCTCCAGGTGGCACAGGGTAAACTAACCTCCTGGAGGTTGGATGCGGCTGTGTGACTTGCTAACCAATGATGTGCCCATGGAGAGGACGTGTGTTTTCCTGGCTGGAGCTTTAAGAGTGGTTGCAAGATTCACCATGTTCTCATACACTCCTGCAGTGATGGTAGAAGCAGTTGTCAAAATCAGCTTCAGTCAGCCTGGGCTCAGGAGTGATTGAGCAGAGACACTGGCAGAGCCAGACTGTGCTGGGGCATAATCAGGAAACCAGGGCTTGCCATCTTAAGCCATGGGATATCAGCATGTTTGTTATCACAGCCCATCCTAGCTAGTCCAGCATGAGAGGGTAATTAACACTGGCATCCATGTGACTGATGAAATGTCACCCTCATTTTTAGGAGGTTGAAGCCCATGGAGCTTCTGCAACCTAGAAAAAAACAAACAAACAAACAAACAAAAAACAGTCTTTTGAAGACTACTTTTGAACTAAACATTTCAAAATACATTTAGCAATTACCTTAAGATTTGTAAAATCTTTCCTCTTGCGTGTTTAAAGCCAAGAATGTTAGTGAAACACAGCATTGGCCAGATATTCCATTCCTCTCCTTGCCCAGATACTGAATCTTCAGAAGCTTAAAGAATGACTGCTATGTTTTTTTTGTACAGAGATTCCTGATGTCTAAACTAATCTCTTACTAATCCTCTTATTCTTCCAGCGAGTTCATGAAATCAGAGAGTGAAGGTCCGCAGAGCCCGTTATAAGAACAGGATGCTGCAGAAAGAAGCTTGTTTGCAGAAAGACTTCACCTGGGCTTTATCTTGACACTGTGGCCATACTGAAAAAGTGGTGCTTTGAATAGTGTTACTGATAAGGACTAAATTCCTCCTGACCTTACAAAGCTTGAAGGTGATGCTCATAGAAGATGCAGAGGTGACCTGGGACGGGCATTCCTGTGGGGTGGGAGGAGCTGCATCTTTAATCTACACAAGGATCCCACGTAACTCGTGGGACCTTCTGGGCCTCGGCCTCCTCATCAGTAAACTATGGGCTCTAATTCCTCACTTACTGCTTCAAGGATAAAATGAGCCGATGCAAATGAGATTACTTTTAAAAAGAAAGGGTAATTTTGTAATGAGTTGTTATTAGTTAAAGTTTTCTTTTTTATTTAAATAGATTTAGGGGGTACAAGTGTTTTTTTTGTAGAGACGTCTAGGCCTTCAGTGTACCAGTCCCCTGAACAGTGCACGTTGTACCTGGTAGAGGAACTGTCTATTCATCTGGTTTGAAAATTTTGTTACTCAGACTCTATAAGTAACAGGTTAACAGGATACCCTTTCAAACTGTCTGTAATGTATTTTGAACTGTCTATAAAAAATTTAAGAGAAAGCATGAAAGGGAGTCGGATTGCCGACAGAATGGAAACCCTGGTGCTGTTCTGACCCTCTCCGTCCCATGCTCCCTGCATCCTGCTTCACTCCCTGGAAACCCTGGTGCTGTTCTGATCCTCCCCGTCTGAGCTCCCTGCATCCTGCTCCACTCCCTGGAAACCCCGGTGCTGTTCTGATCCTCCCTGTCTGTGCTCCCTGCATCCTGGCTCCACTCCCTGGAAACCCCGGTGCTGTTCTGATCCTCCCTGTCTGTGCTCCCTGCATCCTGGCTTCACTCCCTGGAAACCCCGGTGCTGTTCTGATCCTCCCCTGTCTGTGCTCCCTGCATCCTGGCTCCACTCCCTGGAAACCCCGGTGCTGTTCTGATCCTCCCTGTCTGAGCTCCCTGCATCCTGGCTCCACTCCCTGGAAACCCCAGTGCTGTTCTGATCCTCCCTGTCTGTGCTCCTTGCATCCTGGCTCCACTCCCTGGAAACCCCAGTGCTGTTCTGATCCTCCCCTGTCTGTGCTCCCTGCATCCTGCTCCACTCACTGGCCACCTCTCTCCACGCGGTCACCTGTGTGAGCTCCAGGTCACAGAAATTGGAGTTTCCTCCTGATTAAAGCCCCTGTGTTGGGTCACACTAGCCTGGATAGGGTCATGTGTGCGTTTCTTGACATAGGAGAAGAGAGGACTCTTCCCACATAGGTGAGAAGGGGAGAGAGGGTTCCCAAAAAGAAACTCAAAGTGCTGGAAGTAGCCTGGATGCTCATGGGGGAAAGTCCACCATGAAAGGTCCACTTCCTTTTGTGAGTTCTGAGCCCTCGACTCCTACCCCAGCAGCCTGGTATCGGGGCTTGTCATGCAGCACTGTTGACATTTAACTCGGACTCCTGTGTTTGTGCCAGGGCTGGAGGTGCTCTGGAAAGCTTTGGAAACCTATGCTAAACCCTGCTGCCACCTGCTAGTCAGAAAGATGGGTGTGGTGAGCACAGCGGAGATAGTTGTTTTCTTGTTGAATGCTAGAGAGGAGTTTTTAAAGCTGCTGTTCATTCTGAAGCAGGCTGGGGTGTTCCTTGGAAATGACCTCAAGTAGAGTTCATGGGGATTCAGTAACTACTGCTACTCAGAAAATTGAATGTCTTTCCTCTGACTCCTCCCCCATGCTCATTTTCCCTGGCCAGGAGTGGGGGGGATCGATTTAAGGGGGGCCCTCAGAGAGATGCTGCAGGCAATGGATGGTACAGCTGGGGTAGCAGTGGGCCTTGCCCTGTGGGGTTGGGTTTCCTGATGTTAATGGAGGCCTTCTGGAAGACATCAGAGCAACTGGGTTTGGGTTTCCTTAGAGCGCTGCGCACTTGGGAAGGGCAGAAGCCATGTTTACCAGGATTGGGAAGTGGCTGAAAATGACCTTGTTTGACTTGGATGATACCCACTGAGTGCTGGATGGCTGCCCAGAAGGAGCATCATTCCCAGCATCTTCTGAGCTCTTCCCCTCTGAGCTGTAGGAGCCATGCTGATGGGGCCATTTTACATGTGGGGAGATTGGGGAGCAGTGCTGATGGGACCATTTTGCATGTGGGTAGATCAGGCTCAGAGAGGTGGAGGTCCCCCAGCTGGTCATGGCAGAGTCAAAACCCAGCGGCCTGAGCACCATTCTCATCTTTATCCTCAATTTCACCCAGACAACTTTGGTTTAAGATTTGGTCAAAAACAACCACTCTGACCCTAACCCTTGCTGAGGACATGCCAGGGAGAGAGCTTAAAATTACTGATTGAGCCAAAAGCTTGGCAGTTGTTTCAATTTGACAGTTTTTAGTGCATTTTTGAATTGTTATTTTTATGAAAATAGTTTTTTGGGTGGCACCTGTGGCTCAGTGAGTAGGGCGCCAGCCCCACATGCCGAGGGTGGTGGGTTCAAACCCAGCCCCGGCCAAACTGCAACAAAAAAATAGCTGGGCGTTGTGGCGGGCGCCTGTAGTCCCAGCTGCTCGGGAGGCTGAGGCAAGAGAATCGCGTAAGCCCAAGAGTTAGAGGTTGCTGTGAGCCGTGTGACGCCACGGCACTCTACCCGAGGGCAGTACAGTGAGACTCTGTCTCTACAAAAAAAAATAAAAATAAAAAATAAAAAAATAAAGAAAATAGTTTTTTAAGATTAAAAAAGAACTAAACTTTTAAAGTTCTAAAAAAAGTACAATAATTTAAATTATCATTCATAAAATACAGAAAGCGTCTATTGAAAATCGAGAACTTCTGTTTAAGTATATTGTTGGTTTTGTTTTTGTCTAGATGTACAACTGTAAAATTGAGGTGCTTCAGGGAATGGATACAGTATATTCCTGCCTGGAAAACTCAGGGACCCAGCTTGTCCCAGGTGAGAGAATATGTTAGCTCACTGGAGTTTTGTAATCCAGTCCCCTCTTGAGAATTATGTTTTGTGTTGTGCTTACTACTGAGGTTCTGAAAACTTCAGTAGTTACAATTTACTTAAAACGGAATTTCCCACTTATTTGATCAAAGATGAAATTGAATTGACATCTCAAACTATTTGGAATGGCACGTGGCTTATTATCTTACAACACAAAAGTTGGATGTAGGGTAGTTACAGAGTCAGCTCAGTGGCTCAGTGATGACTCCAAGGACACAGGCAAATTCAACTTTCCCTTGGGCCACCTGCAGTGTGTGAGCTTATTCAAGAGTATTTTTTTTTTTCTCCTCATGGACACAAGGTGGCTGCTGCTATTCCAGGCATCACAAATAGACACAATACTTTCCAGGTGCAAAAGAGGGAGTTTCAAATGTACTTCTTTGTATCGGAGAAGAAAACTTTCCTAGAAGCAGCCCAGAGCTGTTTCCCAGCTTGCCGTCAGAGCTGGGTCATGTGGCCACTTCTCACACAATCAGGGCAGGTGTGTGACTGGGCTCCTGCCGTTCCATAGAAAGATAATGGAATAGTGATGGTGGGCTGGCACCAGTCAACATTCCCCTCCAGAGCTGGAGAGTCCCTTTACCACCTTCCCTAAATGAAGTTGTTGATCAGCACCTGAGCACAGTCAGGATTCTGCAGGAACATAGACACACGGTGAAGTTATGGTTGGGAGGCAGCCCTCATCTTTGCCACACCTGTCCCTCAGCCTCAGTGACTGTCCCTTGGTTTAGAATCAGTGTAAAGCTCCCTTTAAAGCTCTAAATCACTGTTCTGTGGTTTAGAATCAGTGTAAAGCTCCCTTTACAACCTAAGTGCCTGTCAACTCAGGAATGGATTAACAATCTGTGGTATATGTACACCATGGAATATTATTCAGCCATAAAAAGATGGGGGCTTTACATCTTTTGTATTAACCTGGATGGAGTTTGAGAACATTCTTCTTAGTAAAATATTACAAGAATGGAAAAGCAAATATCCAATGTACACAGTACTAATATGAAACCAGAGGATGAACTAATATATCCCTACAAAAGAGAAAAACTCAGTTTAATTCAACTTGGGGAAAGAGGGGAAGAGGGAGGTCGGTGTGCTCCAACCTGATGGGCACAATGTGAGGGTTCACGGCACATGTCCTGGGTGAGAGGCACCCACAACAGTGCCAGGCACCTGGGAGGGACCTTAATAAACAGTTGATGAATGAACAGATGGATGGATGGATAACAAACTGGGGCTTTAAAGGGCCATGTGTCTTGTCCAAACTCACAAAGCAAGTGAGCACTGGACCCTGAGAAACCCTGGACGTTTATGGCCACTGTTACTTCTGAGCGGTAACCCATAACCACTGAGCTGAACCAGCTTCTTAGATCTGCAGAGTCGATGTGCAGCTGGGAACACACCTACCCACCTGCCGCTGGTGTAGGTGACCCTACCGGCACCATGGGGCTCCTGCCCCCAGGATATGCTGTCAGCTTCCTGATAATGAACCCTGGGACACAGTAACTGAGGCTCCTTCCTCTCCTCCTTTCCAAACAGCAGGGTATTTCCAGTTAGCTGCCTGAGGGAAGGATGGGCCAGAGAAGGGAGAGCAAGGGATGAGGGCCCAGCATCAGCTGGTGCGTGTTGAATGTTCACGACCCCTGTCACTTCTGATTGCTGCTGTTATGGGGGGGTATATTCCCAGAATGGGAGGTCCAGCTCCTTCCACCTGCCGGCGCATGCTTTTCCCAGCCTCCATCCACCATTCTGTGTTCATATTTGTGGCAGCTAGTCCTCAGGGCCTTGGGCTGCTAGTTAGCTCTGCACAGAGGAAAACCTCAGTCCCTTTCCCCTATGGGAAACTCCGTGTGGGTCAGGAGCCACCTTCGAGACTCAGGGGCCTGACGTCAGCTCCTTGGTAGCTCAGAGAGAGCTGACCCCTGCCTCTTGTGAGTTGGCCGACTCCACTGGACTTTGCCCCAACTACCAGTGCTGAACTCACCAGCCCATGGGAACATGGCTTGCTTGAGAGACCCCTGAGGACGTGGGAGGGCTTTTATTCAACTCCGAAACATAGGAGTGTGAGTATTGAAAATTGCTGTTTACCAATGAGCTGCTGTCCTGGCAATGCCAAAGCATTGCCTCCTTCTTGTCCTGGCCATGCTGCTCTGCTCAGGGACTCACTACGACTCTGTTGGGCATTGCCAGCCCAGCAGAGGCCCCAGCACCCTGGCCGGCACCCATCCTGCAGGTCAGTGGGGCCCCGCTTGGTTGCTAAACCTTCTGAACCCCTCCTATGCACACAGTGGGTGCCCAGGAGCCACTGATGGATTAAACGTTCTATGGTTAGGGGTCAATGAGGGCAGTTTTTCTAATTAAAGAATACTCCTTGCTAGTCTCCTCTGGGAATATCCTCGCCTCCTTCATCTGCAGATCTTTCTTATTTCTCATGACCCAGCTCAAATAACAGAAAGTGCCAGCTGGATGGAATCAACTCTGCTCCAGCTTCCTCCTCCGTAAAGGGCGGAAACTGGGTCCTGAAAGTGAGGGCCGAAAGTGCCCGGTCTCCTAGAAGTCTGCCTGACTCTGGAAATATCCCCTCCCCAGGTCCAGAGCCCCTTTTGTCCCATTTTATCAGGCACTCACCACAGTGTGGCTGGGCCCAGAGAGGTCACTTGGGTTGGTGCCTCCCCCATCTGTAAGTTCTGCCACAGCTCCTGTTACAGACACAGAGGGTCTGGCCACTGTCACTGTCAGCCAACGTGCAGAGATGGGGTGTGGGTCCAAACAGTGATTCTGGAGAACAGGGAAAAGTAGCCTCTCAATCCTGTTCTGCCTCAGTTACAATTCTAGTATTTTTTATAATGAAATATGAGGAAACCAACCTAGAAAATTTTAACTTTGACAGACAACAACATCAAAATAGTGTTTGCTTTAACAATGCAAAATGTTTAGACAACATAAAAGTAATTTTCACTTTAACAAAATATCTAAGAGAATCATCAAAAAAAAAACATTGTATCATTAAAGTAACCTTCTCTCCACCGACATCAGCACACCTGTTACTCCCCGTGTGTGACGTGTGACGGCCTCTTCAGTCTCCTGAGAAAAACATGCTCACAGTCATGGAGAAGCTTTAACTGGATAATCAGGGAAGGCTGAGTGGACGAGGTCAGCTGTGCTGCTTCTGCTCAGCCCCTCAGACTCCGTCCTGCCACTGCTTTTCTGGAGTCACTTCCTTCCGTTTCACAGCTGAGGAGACGGGAGCTTGGAGAGTTTTGGTGGCTTTCCAAATGCAGCGAGTGAAGCTGCTTTTTTCAATCACACTATTCCTTGTGCTGCACTGCGTACGCCACCTCTGACCTCGAGGGCAGGGGTCCTCCCGAGGGGGAGCAGTTAGTGGGTACTGGTGAATGTTTACTGGGTAAAGAATGAGTGTACAGGAACAGCTGGGCCGCCCTGCGCCTGTGGGACACAGTCACAGTTAACATTTACTTGGGGTGGGGGACAGGCAAGTTAATTTTGGATGTAGGTGGAGAAGCTAAAGAAATTTCACCCCAAGATATGACTATTTGCCATAAAGGAAACTTAGAAGTAAGTTTGATGGAAGGAAGGAGACAAGTAAAGAAAAAGGCCAAGGTTTTCACCTGGAGGCCCAGTAACACTGTGTTCATTAACAATGAATATAGTCGATTTTGTCCATCAGAAAGCATTTTGGAAGGGGCTTTCCCTCTATAGAAAACTGTACTGATCAGATGAAAAGATGAAAGGGGCCAGCTGTCCTCCTTCCCTCCCCGTGAATGCAGCAGGCCTGCCTCAAATCATTTAAAACACAACACCTGTCTCTCAGGTTAATTTATAACTCAGTCTGTTTCCCATCCTCCTAGCAGCCACCTGTGGTGCCCACACTCCAGTCTCTCCCCTCCCTCTGAAAGGCATCTGTAAAGCTGTCTGACCATCACTGAGACACTGGGTGATCATTCTGTGGTTTCCCCCCATGCACATGGTATTTAGAAATAAACATTTCTCTTACTAATCTGCCTTAACTGTGAGTTGATCTTTCAGCGAACTTCCAGGGGAATAAGGGCGAGTTTCCCCTTGCCCCTAGGTAGGCTAAAAAGCAATTCACTGGTGCTCAGAGTGAAGCCAGAGTGGCTGTCACTACATAAAAGTGGACTTCTCTAGCTCTGAAGTTATAAATACAATTTTTGCAGGTTTGCATGGCTTTCTCCCAATTTTTTTCTGAAAACCTTGCGTGATAGGAAGTCTAAATGAGTTTCCTCTCAGTTGCCAGACACTTTGGAAGGGAGCTTTCACCCAGATTTGCCACGCCGCTTGCTGCCAGAAAACTCCATCATCCTTATCTGCGTTGGAGGGCAAATTCTCCGTCTAATTATCCGGAGTGGCAGTGGAGTATCTAAGCAGAAGCTTGAGGGTTTCTACACAGTTGCTGTAGACTGCACCTGCCTGTCTTTTAAGATAGTGAGGTGATAATTCCAGGAGGCACTGCTGAGTTCTTCACCAATGTCACCTCCACTGTGACCTGCCAAAGCTATTTACATGCGAATGAGAATGTAATTCAACATCAACAGTGGCTTAATTTTAGTTCTCCTAGAGAGGAAAGATCCCCTTCCTCCAAATGCCAGTTCTGGCAACCTTGCCCACAGCTTTCAACTTTACTAAGTGTGTCAGGGTGATTGACCAGGTACACACATCTGCAAGATCAACCCCCAGACATCAAACCTGAGAAAATTACCACAAGGGCCTTTGATTCTAGGAAATTGCTGTATTCAGTAGGCAAAAGTTCATTATTCTTCTTCTCTTGCTGGAGATAATCTATATTTTAGCACAAGTGTTCTCCACTGACACAAGAAAGACTCATTTTGAGATTTCTCATGTCAATTACAGATGTTGAACACAGAAAGTGTTTTTTTTTTTTTTTTTTTTTTAAGAGACAGAGTCTTACTTTGTCGCCCTCGGTAGAGTGCTATGGCATCACAGCTCACAGGAACCTCCAGCTTTTGGGCTTAGGTGATTCCCTTGCCTCAGCCTCCCAAGTTGCTGGGACTATAGGCGCTTGCCACACCCGACTATTTTTTTGTTGAAATTTGGCCGGGGCCGGGTTTGAATCCACCACCCTCAGTATATGGGGCCGATACCCTACTCACTGAGCCACAGGAGCCACCCAAGATTTTTTTTTTTTTTGCAGTTTTTGGCCAGGGCTGGGTTTGAACCTGCCACTTCTGGCATATGGGGCCAGCGCCCTACTTCTTTGAGCCACAGATGCTGCCTGACACAGAAAGATTTTAAAGGAAGGCACAGCCTGTGTACAGTATACCTGGGGTAATTGTGCACCTTAGTAAGATTTGAGGTTTTTAAATTTAAAATCCAGATTAACTGATTGCAGTTATTCTCTAAATAAGAATGGATAATATTGACTGTCCTTGTGTTCAAAGTCACTGAACCTTGAAAAAACAGAACCCAATGTTGGCCTTGGAATTGTTAATGAATACAGTGTTACTGGGCCTCCAGGGGAAAGCCTTGGCCTGTTTCTTTACTTGTTTGTCTCTTTCCTTCCTTCATTCCATCTATCATCCTTCCTTCCATTCATCTATCCATCCATCCTTCCTTCCACCCACCCATCCTTCCATCTATCCACCCACCCATCCATCCGTCCTTCTATCCATCCATTCAGTTATCAGTCTATCCATCCTTCCATCCATCCACCCATCCATCCATCTATCAGTCCATCCATCCACCCACCCATCCATCCATCCATCCTTCCATCCATCCTTCCATCAGTCCACCCATCCATCCATCTCTCAGTCCATCCATACATCCACCCATCCATCCATCAGTCCATCCATCCTTCCACCCACCTGAACAGCACGTGTGACATTGTGGCTCCTCTAGCCTGGGTGCTGTTCTGGATGGTGGGATGGAGCAGTGAAATACAGAGACAAGACTATTCTCATGAAATTTCATTCAAGGGCATGTGGATGTGGGAAAGGCAGCTAATAAATAAATTTAAAAAGTTATTTTCACTGTGAAGAACTATAAAGAAAACTTAAACTTGTGTATTATACGACTGACTTGCAGTTTGTGGTGGCTACTGTAGATGGAGTGAGTAGGGAAGAGTCTTAAGAGATGACCTTTCAGACAATGTCTACGTGAAAAGGATGGTGTCCCATCAAGAGCTCTGAAGAGAGGGCCTTCCGAGGGGAGACAGGCATGTGCCCGGGCCCAGAAATGAGGCTGCATTTGGCTTCTTGGGAAAAAAAGAAAAAGACTGAAATTCACCAGTTCAAAAAACAACAACCTGGAGCTTGTCTGTGCCTGCCCTGCACAGAGGGCTCATGTAAGCACCTCTTGGAAATCTGTCTTCAGGCTGATTTCTCTAGCGGCCACGTGATGGCGCTGTTGATCCATATGATTTTGCCCGGTGCCCATTGGGTTGCATTGGAGAGGCAGGAATGAGACCCTGAAATTTCTTGCTATATTCAGCAGAGCAGTAATTTGCTGCTGCAGAAATTCTTCCCTACCAAAAAAGAACTACTTTCACCCCAAAGCTAGAAGAGGTTGCTGTATCTGCAGGGCTCAGCCAGAGTCTTTGTGACCTCTGGAACCTTGATAAAACTGCCAAATGGCTCTCCTCACCTCTAAGGCAGAATGGGACGCGCACATTGGGTTCGGTGGAGTCGGAGAGGCCTGAGACTCTTCTAGAAAAGTTGCCACGTCACTGAGGAGACCCTGTTCCTCCTGCCGTGACCCTTGGGATCTGGTGTGTGAGTTGGGGGGGAGATCCCTGCCATTCTCTGGGTGAGGTGGTTGTTGAGTCGTCTGGACATCTCCTGTCACCATATGCCACCACCCTCGGGAGGACATGGACTCTGCCGACAGCCTGGTGTTTGCAGGGTACACAGGACTGTTGTGCAAACCGGTGAACCAAGTGGGGGTCCTGCTTTCAAATCTGGCTCCCCTCCTCCTGGAGACCAGTCCACACCCCACAAGCACCGCCCACATTTCCTGCAGTCTGTGACTCTGAGTTCCCACAGCTCTAAAACCAGCATTCTTGGCCCAAGCTGCTGTGCTCTGCAAAGCAATCTAACTTCTTTACTCTGACTTATCAGAGTGAGTTCCTGGTTGTTGTGGGAAGAGCTGCCCTTGTCCCCTTGTCTGCACTCTGGTGCGGCAGAGATTTTAGGCTGCGCAGTCCGTGGACTTGGCTGGGTCCTTGCTGAGCCATTTGCCAGCTGTGTGACAAGGGGCCAGTTGAGCATTTCCCTGAGTCCCTGTTCCTCAGTTGTAAAAAGGGCTGTGCTTGTGTCACAGGGAGGGCTGAGTAGATAAATTAAAATAGAAACACCTTGTGTTGACAAGTGCCAGCTTTATACAAAGTGCATTGCTATTATTTCTGATACATTTACTTTTGTGTTTTCTCACTTGTATTCTTGAAAAGAACAAAAAGGAAACATACCAACCGGTGCAGCAAACTTGGAATCCATTGTTCAAGTACATGAGTCGGGCCCGAGTTTGCAGGGAGAGGGGACGCGTCCAGCTCTGTTTCAGGATCTGCAGCTGCTGTAACATTGCACCCTTGCTGCTTTCCTCTTTAAACATTAACTTTCTATTGAGGTATTGAGAGCACATGTGGTGAGAATAAGACAGAGTCTGGCAGGCTGGGTGACGTGACACAGCTGGCCTGGTTGGTTTAGGTCCTGCCTGACCTCCACCCTCTGCCTCCCATTCTTACCGTTTTGTAAATTCGACTCCCACCCTAAAGATACCCATCTTGAGTACTTCAGGTGGGTTGATTTAGGACATTAATGTCTGAATTGGAAATGCAGTAATAGGTCACTGAGTTAGGCTTATTATTTGGTATAGGGGTTGATGTAGTCTTTGCTTTGAACTTTTATGTACAAAACTGTGATTTTGGAAATAGAAGAACAGAACAGTCTTAGAGAGGCTTGTTACAACTCACTTCTGACACCTCTTGTCAGGGCAAGACTGGCCAGGTCTCGGATGAGGACTGCTAAGCTACCTTGCTCAGGAACAATTTCTCTTAGGTCCCTGAGGGCTATCTACTTTAGCAGGAGAGAGAGAGAGTCTTAGAGAGGGTAAAGCAGTCTTACAATAGATAGATTTTAGTCTTTAGTAGAGCTTGGTAATGAGCAGAGAGACACCGTGCTGGCGTTCTGCATGCAGGAGAGGAGTCAGAGTAAGCAGGTCCGTGATAGAATGCGCATGCTCCCGACTGCCTGCTCCTCCAACCTAATAGAAGGCTGATCTCGTGCCTCTCAACACCACAGGTGTAAAGACTGCCAATTCACCAATGCTCTCATCTCAAGAGCTCTCATGCTTGTTAGGAGAGCTAAATCCCTCTCCATGCCCTTTTCGCTAAGGTGTTCCATTATTGAGATTTACAGGTATTTCTTATAACTCTCACTCCTCCTAGCTATAGGCGATACGGGCTGCTACAAGGCTTCTCTCACTGTTCTCCAGAATCCCGACCTTGTGACAAATAAAATTTGGTGGACCTGTCCTCATCTCTGCATGTTGGCTGACAATGACAGGTGACTGGACCCTCTTCGTCCAGTAACAAAGCAATCACATAAAATCCACGATCTAAAATGTACAATTCACTGTTCTTTAGCATATACAGAGTGTTGTGCAACCAAGGCCACTATTTAATTACAGAACATTTTTATTGCCCCAGAATGAAATTGTGTACATGTGATGCTATCCCACAGGTCCCAGAGTCTCTGTTCATTTTTCTTCATTAATTTTTTATTCCATTTCTTGAACTGGGTGGCCTCCATTGATTTGCCTTCCAGTTTGCTAATTCTCTCTCTTACTCATTCATATCTGCTGCCATTCTTTCTTTCAGTTACTGGACTTTCTTTCTAAAATTTCAAATACATCTTATTTGAAATTAGTTATGATGGTTTTGGGAATCCCAATACACATTTCAAGGTATTTTTTAACAGCAAAAACGATAGAAAGAATTTTACCATCAATCTCACTAGTACTGATCAAGGGTGTCACCAGGAAAGGGCCTATGGTTGATTGTACTTTTCTGCTCCAGAATTTATATTTGGTTTCTTGTTATAATTTGTCTGTATTCTTAAACTTCCTATAATTCTTTAGACAGACTTTTCTTCAAGTCTTGGAATATATTTAAAATAACTGATTTAAAGTCATCATCTAGGAATGTCTCAGCTTCCTAGGGGACAATTTCTGCTGATGATTTTTTCCTGTTGATTGATTTTTTTCCCCCTGTGTGTGGGCCATACATTCTTGTTTCTTTGCAGATCTCATAATTTTTTGGTGAAAACTGGATATTTGTAATAATCTAAGGTGTCAACTCTGAAAATCTGATTCTTCCTTCACCCGAGGGGCTGTTGGTGCTGTGGCTTACTGTGACTTGTTTTATTAGTGGTTTTCCTGAACAAATTCGGTGTGATCTATAGGCATTATGACAGGTGGATGCTGAGGTCTCCCCTCAGCTTAGTGGTCAGCTAATAACTGGGCAAGGATTTCCTTAAATTCCTGGAACCAAAACTGTCTTTCCATCTTTGCAAGTGGGTTCTCTGGCAGCTCCCAGCTCTGCCCCAGCTTGTATTTCCCACCTGTGTGTTTCCTTCTGGTCAGCTGGTGGTGGGAGTTTCCTCACGGTCAGCTGGTGGTGAGAGTTCAGGACCTCCTGGGCCTGCACACAGCTCTGCTGGGCAGAGTCTCAGGACCTTCTCCATTCTCAGGAATGTGGAAGAGCCCCCAGTGGACATCTCATTTCTCAGCTTTTCTTTTATTCTTTTGATTAGTCCACTGTTTGCTCCAACTGTCATCTGTCCCCTATGACAAGTGTGCTATGGAGATTCTTGCTAGTAAATGTTTTAGATGAATGAATGCTCTCCCCTCCCCAGGCTTTTAGCTCTAGGACACCAAACAAGACAAGCCTTTCTAGGTGGGACTGCAGGGAACCACAGACAGCCAAATGACGACAATTGTTTGAGGGTAAGGCCCATTCTGCCCCCATGGGTGCAGGGAATGCCGACTGCTGTTTTCTTTCCCTCCCTTCCTTCCTTCCTTCTTTCCTTCCTTCCTTTCTTTCTTCAGAGTCTCACTCTGTCACCCTGGGTAGAGTGCTGTGGCGTCACAGCTCACAGCAACCTCAAACTCTTGGGCTGAAGCGATCCTCCTGCCTCAGCCTCCCAAGTAGCTAGGACTATAGGTGCCCACCTCAATGACTGGCTATTATTATAGAAAGGGTCTCGCACTTGCTCAGGCTGGTCTCAAACTCCAGAGCTCAAGCAATCCACCCGCCTTGGCCTCCCAGAGTGCTGGGATCACCTGGCCACTACATTGCTATTTTCAAGGCTACTGCTCAGCTGGAGAGGAAGGATAGGACTTTGGCAAGTTAAAATGCTGCAAAGCTCTCTGGTGTCATTGAGATTTAGCTTATTTTCTTACAGAAACACTCACCAGGTTGCTGCAAACCTTTGGTTAATTTCTAGAGCTGTGAAAAAGTTGTTTCTGACTTTTTTTTTGCCAGCTTCTTTATTGGATTTATGGAGGAGGGGATTTCCAGAGGGCTGTGCTGGTCTGATGGGTTTAGATCTTGCCTGACCTTCACTCAATTCTCCCATTCTTATTGGTTTGTAAAGTCAGCCTTAACCTGAAGATGTATATTTGAATAGATTAGGGTGATTGATTTAAGAGATTAACTTTTGAGTTGGAATGTTGTTCCCATGGGCCATGGGTTATGTCAATTATTGTTTCCTGTGGGTCATAGGTTATGTCCAGTACTCTTGTTTAAAGTAAGTGTTAATTACTGTTGTTTAAGATAAGGGTTAGTAAGCTTCTTGCTTTAAACATTTACGTATAAAACCATGATTTTGGAAATGGAGGAACAGAACCGTGCTGGAGAGGCTGCTCTCACCATTCTCCAGAATCACTGGCCTTCTGATAATATAGTTTAGTGGACCTGTCCCCATCTGTACACAGGCTGACAGTGACGGGAGCCTGTCCCCATCTCTGCACGCTGGCTGACAGTGACGGCAGCTGGACCCTCTTTGTCTGGTTAAAGCCTCTTTGCCCACATCCACCTGCCCTGCTCTTTTCCTGTTGAAGTTGCTATGAGCCTGTCTGGCCAGGCTGGGCTGTGTTCCATCTGTGTAGCTGCAGAGGGACTCCTTGTCTGGGTCAGTGAGAAAGATACTTCATGGCTTTGGTTACCACCTGTATCTGATTATCCCGTAAAGGCACAGAGAAACCTGCAAACCTCACGGCCAATGGCCCAGGAACGAATATGACCTTAATTAAACCCCAAGTGAGAGGACGCTCCAATGCCATGATCCTCATAGTCAGGGACAGATCCGTCACGCTGGCCAACATTGTCACTGGTCCGTTCACTCAGTGAACCTCTGTTGAGCTGTCGGTATCGACTGAACTTGGGGGTAAAGAAGAGACAGAGCTGAGTTAGACCAATCTGTGGTCCTCTCACAGCTCAGAAAAGGTGAGGGAGGCCCGGGACCCACCAGCCCGGGGGAAAGGGGCAGGAATGGTCCACGGTGTCTCTGGCAGGTGTCCTGAAAGAGTTGGCATTTAGATTTGTTGGAGGTCAGGTTCCAATTCCCCAAACCCAGTTGACCTGGTTCAATTACTTGGCTGAGCTAGAAAGTTCAATGGAGAGACCAGGTGGGAGTCTGAGAGCTGAGCTGAAGCAGCACAGCTGACCTCATCCACTCAGCCTTCCACACACACCTTCCCTGATTATCTAGTTAAGGTCCTACCAGCTTTTTGAGGACGTTTGTCTCAGGAGACTAAGGAGGTCGTCACACAGAGATAATCGTGTTGTGATGTGGGTAGAGTAAAGGTCACTTTGATGACACAATGTTTTCCTTGACAATTCTCTTAGGTATTTTGTTAAAAATCACCTTTCTGTTGTGTAAACATTTTGCATCATTAGAATGGAGACTAATTGATGTTACTTACTATCAGATAACGTTAACATTTTCTAGGTTTGTTTCCTTTTTATTTCATTATAAAAACTATTAGAATGTAACTGAGGCAGAAGAGAATTGAGAGGCTACTCTCACTGTTCTTCAGAATCTCCGGCCTCTGACAAAGAAGCTCACTGGACCTGATCCTCATCTCTGCACCTGGCTGACAATGGCAGGAGGCTGGACCCTCTTCATCCGGTACATGATCAGTCCTGTACATGGTAGGTCCTCAATAAACAACCTGCAGAAGAAACATGTTGGGGGCTAATTCCCCATTACCTGAGCTCCACCCCAGTTGGACCTCAGCCCCCACCCTGCCCTATCACTCCTCCCCAGAACCCACCTGTACTGACTCAGCCTGTTCCATCATGCTGGGCTTGACTCTGCTAACCTGGGGACCAGTGGGATTGGTGAGGCTTGAGAGCTGCACTGCAGGGAAGGGTACAGCAGAGAGGGACAGGGCAGAAAGGGGCGGGGCAGAGAGGGACGGGGCAGAGAGGGACAGGGAAGAGAGGAATGGGGCAGAGAGAGACGGGGCAGAGAGGGACAGGGAAGAGAGAGACGGTGCAGAGAGGAATGGGGCAGAGAGAGACGGGGCAGAGAGGGACGGTGCAGAGAGGGACGGGGCAGAGAGAGACGGGGCAGAGAGGGACGGGGCAGAGAGAGACGGGGCAGAGAGGGACGGGGCAGAGAGAGACGGGGCAGAGAGGGACAGGGAAGAGAGAGACGGGGCAGAGAGGGATGGGGCAGAGAGGGATGGGGCAGAGAGGGACAGGGAAGAGAGAGACGGGGCAGAGAGGGACAGGAAGAGAGGAATGGGGCAGAGAGGGACAGGGCAGAGAGAAATGGGGCAGAGAGGGACGGAGCAGAGAAGGAGAGGGCAGAGGGGAAGGGAAAGTGAGGCATGGGGAAGAGAGGGAGGATCGGGGAGAGTGGGATGGGGTAGAAATGGGGCAGAGAGGGACGGAGCAGAGAAGGAGAGGGCAGAGGGGAAGGGAAAGTGAGGCATGGGGAAGAGAGGGAGGATCGGGGAGAGTGGGATGGGGTTGGCAGAGGAACGGAGCAAAGGATGGAGGGCACCCTCCCCTCTCTGTGCTGGACCAAGCCCCCCAGGGTCCATTTTCCTGAGCCCTGGAGGTGAGTGGAGGGTGAGTGCAAGCCTCCCTGCTCCTCGCCCCTGGAAAATCTCAGTGCATGTGAGTGTAGGCCAGGACTAGAAGCCAGGTGCTCAAAGACAAAAGGCATCAATCCTTTTTCTTTTTTCAAAAATTCAATATGGTGGGGGGTTTTGGTTATATTAACACAATAATAAAAAGGTTGTCAGATTGTGCAAGCCTGGGAAGGTGTGTGGGTACAACAGCGCAGACGTGCAGGGGACGTGTGCATCACAGGAGCATGGGCACCCGGGAATGTGGACAGGCGGTTAGGAGTGAGGTGGGTTCTACAGGCTTGTTCTTCAGCTGGATTTGTAGGTAAGTTGGAACAGGCACATTTACCTATTACCTATAGTAACTGTTAGGGTGGAAAGTTCAGTTGGTGCTCCATGGGTGAGAAAACATTTTCTCTTGACAAAGATGATGCTTTAAAAGTCTAAAATTTGTTTTGTCCCAGTCACAATCCTGCCTGGCGTCCACTTGGGTCCACTTTCCTCAGCACAGTGTGAAGTGCAGGCCAGACCCACGAGGTGACTGGCCAAGTGGCGCGGGCTCTGGCAGGGCCTGACATGTGAGGTGACCTGGGGAGGGGCTCCAGAGCTGGCGTGGACCACCAGGCATTGTGGTCTGAGAGGCACAGCACACTTCGAGGGAGAGAGAAATGGCAAAGCAAGAGTGGTGGGTTTCTTCTGGGGAAGGCCAGCCCTGTGAGGGACAGTGCATGGGGGCAGAGCCTGGAGGAGGACGGGGGTGCCTGCAGACACCTGTGAACAGGCGGACCGTGCCCAGCCATGTGCCGTGGTGGCTGGCGCGATGTGGCCGGTGCAGTCAGCTGTGGGGTGCGATTAGAAATGTGTAAACAACGGTGAAAGCACCGACCAAGTTTATCTTAATTTCTGAGAAGCTCTCTCTCCTCTCCTCCTGACATTCTGATTTACAGGCAGCTGGCAGAGCCTGGGAATACCAGCTATTGAAATGAATTCAAATTATCTTATCCAGAGAGTGTGAAAAAAGAAATGATTTGGGTACAAAGCTTACTGTCCAGGGAACACTCTGCACCTCCACTGACAGGTATGGATGGGGTCTCGTAGGGGAGATGTTCTCAGGTGGGGAGGCCCCTTGCTGGGCCAAACAGTGTGGGCAGGGCAGACACTGAAAGGACAATGTGCACAAGACGAAAAAATGCTCATTGTCCCCAGTCATCACCTAACCCCAGCGAGAACAGCCCACACCACAAAATCCCAAAGCTGCAGATGCTGGTGTGGGTGTGGAGAGAAGGGAGAACTTCTACACTGCTGGTGGGGCTGCAAACTAGTACAGCCCCAATGGAAAGAAGTTTGGAGAGTCCTCAAAGAACTAAAAGTCGACTTTCCATTTGATCCTGCAATCCCATTACTAGATATCTACCCAGGAGAAAAAAGATGATTTTATCACAAGGACATTTGCACTGGAAAGTTTATCGCAGCTCAATTCACAATTGCCAAGATGTGAAATCAACCCAAGTGCCCATCAACCCAGGAATGGATTAACAAAATGTGGTGTATGTACACCATGGAGTGTTATTCAGCTTTAGAAAGATGGAGACTTTACATCTTTTGTGTTTATGTGGATGGAGTTGGAGAACATTCGCTTTAGTAGTGTTTCCTGAATGGAAATGCCAAGTATCCAGTGTACTCAATTCTAATTTAAAGCCAGTAGTTGGAGACCTACGAGCCCCCACGAGACAACTCAACCCTGAGGGCTGCACTCTGAGGGCATATCTGAGGAAGTGGGGGTGCCAGGGGAGGTCCTGGGCTCCAGGAAGGTCCTGAGCCTTCAGCTCTGGGAGGGAGTCGGGTCTGAGACTGACTCCTGCCTGTTGGGCGCAGGCAGTCTACACAATCTCATCTAGGAAAGACCCTTCTGCTTACAATAGAGTGACTGTCACCAGCAGGGTCACGGCCTTCCCCAAGTGTGCGCACACTGAAGTCCAGGGTCTCTATTTCACTTTTTTCCATATTCAGATGAATAATGCAGCATTTATCTGATGGGGCTGCCTGGGCACAGAGGCCAGCAGACCCCTGGCTGATCTTCTACCCAGTCCTGGTCAGGGCAGGTGGAGACAGCCCTGCTGTTGGGCTGTGAAAACGACAGCCTTTTTTTTTTTGCCCTTCCCTTCCCTTCCCTTCCCTTCCCTTCCCTTCCCTTCCCTTCCCTTCCCTTCCCTTCCCTTCCCTTCCCTTCCCTCCCCTCCCCTCCCCTCCCCTCCCCTCCCCTCCCCTCCCCTCCCCTCCCCTCCCCTCCCCTCCCCTCCCCACACTTTCCTTTTTCTTTCCTTTTCTGAGATAGTCTCATTCTGTTGACCTGGGGTAGAATGCTGTGGCATCATGATAGCTCACAGCAATCTCAAACTCCTGGGCTCAAGGGATCCACCCACCTTGGCCTCCCTGAAAGCTAGAATTACGTGCCCAGCCAAAACTGCAGTCTTTAACATTTGAGTCTGTGAGAGAAAAGGGCTGTTCTAGGGATCTGATATGACACTTAGACCCAGAGCGATTCCTAAGACTCTGAGGGAGATACATGACTGTGAACTCATTTAAGATCAGAACCCAGTGTGGAGATGGTCTCACTGGATGACTGACGGTCCTGTATATCCTTAAGCACAGGCATCATGAGGAGACATGCTGATTAAGGAGATGGGCTGGGAAGCAGTGAGAATAACTCTGATAGAGAAGAGAGTCCACTTGGATACGTAGACAGGATGTGTTTCAATACACAGACGCCCACCCGTGTGTGGACGGGATCAGACATCTTTAGCTGTTCTGACTTTCCTCACCTCTCCCATTAGTCATGGTCAAATCTGAGAGATTTCAAAAGCATCTATGAAAAAGTAAAAGCTCATTTTAATCTAGTTGTTTAACTTTTTGTGCTCCAAATATCAACAGTCTGAGTATTGTTTTCATTGTCTGATTTCACTCAGGGGCATCTTTCTTCACCCCTTAATGATCTGCAAGTTTGGGGCATGCAGGACGCTCACTAGTCACATGGACATGACCCTGCTTTCAGAGTCCATCTAGATGAACCGAGATCTCCACACCTTCTCCCGACTGAGCCCCCCCTTTGCATCACTTGTGGCTCCACCAGGAGATACCAGGTTACCTGGCTCAGGTCTTTGGAAAGATTTGACCCTCTAAGATGCCTTTTATGAACTCACAAAAAGACAAAAGGTACCAGATGTGTGTCATGCACATCTGAGGACATAATGGGGCTTCCTAGAGCCACGAGCTGGGTTGCACCCTGGCAGCGGGGTGCTGGGAGGGTCTGGAGTTCTTCCTGGCTTGGATACCTTGTTCTTAAGCCGGGCACCTCATTTGCAATGGTGATCATTTCCCTAGAAACTGGGGACCTAGGCTTATATTTTATGAAACAATAAAACTAATTAGCCACAACAAATCCCGTCTATGCCCAGTTTGTGCAAGACTGCCTATCGTGAATTAGTTTGCCTGTTGGTAGGAGCCTCTTGGCTGGGGCACGACATTGCTGCCCTCCCCAGAGCCCAGGTTGGGTTGCTACAGCCTCAGCCAGGGAGGAAGGAGAAAGAAATAACGTATTTGAGGGTTGAGCCTGCTTACTGAGCCCCAGCCCGTGGGCCTGCACCTTGAAGCCAGGCACCGCATTGGGCATCTGGGCAGAGCTGACGGACATTGGCCACCAGGGGACTATCGAAGGCAGGGAGGGAGTCAAGGCCATACGGAAAACCAGGATAGACACGGCCACCAGCTACACAGGTTTTCCACAAAACTCAGCTCCTTTGGTGCTGCTTTCAGCCTTCATCGGAGGACGCCGCACACAGGGGATTTCTGGGCATAACTCCTGGGAGCGAGGTGGTGTGGTGGGCAGCAGAAACTCGACAAGAATCAAGGTGGCTAGAAAATGGAGCCTGCCATGTGAACTAAAAGCAGAAAGTGTGTTTTAATTAGACTTGGCCACTGCTTTCCCTCAATTTCCAAGTATTAAATTTTTCCTTTTCATTTCTTGCGTGAGTAATCCCGGCCCTGATTAATTGGAAACACTAGGTCCTTGCAGCTCCCACGTACGATCCCTGGAGGTAACTGTGCTTCTGTGACAAATGTTCACCAAACCTGGTGCATACCAAGTACAGAGGGGAGATGGTTTATTCCCAGCCTCAGTGAGAACCTGCCCTGGCAGGGACTGATCCATGGTGCTGGTGTCGACTCACTGCACCCGCAGGCTGACACTCACCCTCTCACTCCATTAGCTGAGACAGAAACATCAGACTTTATGGAATCCATTCCGGCTAAAACAACAGACTCCTTTATCATTGTAGCAAGGATGTTGGGAATTATACCTTGAATGGACCAGGTGGATAATTCAGAATTTTTTTTATGCCAAAAGGGTGAATTCATTTTTTTTCCTTTGAGACATAGTCTCATTCTTTCACCCTGGGTAGTGTACTGTAGTGTCATAATTCACAGCAACCTCAAATTCCTGAGCTCAAGAGATCCTCTTGCCTCAGCCTCCCGATTAGCTGGGACTACAAGAAACCTCTACAACACCTGGCTAGTTTTTCTATTTTTAGAAGAGACAGGGTCTCACTCTTGCTTGGGCTGGTCTGGAACTTCTGAGCTCAAGGGATCCTCCTGCCTCAGCCAACCAAAGTGCTGGGATTACGGTTATAAGCCACCGTGCCCAGCCTCAAAATCAATGAACTTTTACTTCTAAAAATTGTCTGTCCTTGGAGTTCAACCTCAAAATACCCAAATCTTTGTGTCCTTTCTTAAGCTCTTTTAAAATGAAAATGAATATATTTTGAAGTCCTATTTTCCAAGTTTAGATGGTCCTTTTTATCACTTCATGTTAAAGTGAATCCTGTAATTACCTTTTATTGATCTTAGTCAAATAACCCTTCATCAGCATCAGGGAGAGATGTGTGAGGGGTTGTGGTTGCCAGACCAGCTGTGTGTAGCCTTCTGGGCTGCTCTTCAAGTGACACCTGCTTGATTTCTGCACTTCATGTTGGAAAAAAAATGGGTCAAAATGTTAGCTTTTGGCATCTTCATGTGATTTAGAATGTGAAAACATCTCCATGGGATTGTAAATATTTTATTTACCTCATTGATTCCTAAAGAAAATGATAGCCTCTATTTTTCTCTTCATTGGGAGCAAATTTATAAAGGTCAATTTGCTTCTGTTTTCCCACAGAATGCAGATGAACGCGGCCTGGAGCGGGTGATCACTGCCCAGGCATTACCCTGTGGGTGAATTCTGTTGGACAAGAGCCGTTCTCCAGAGATGGGCTCAGCTACCCACAATGGCAGAGAGATACTAGCCTGGCGGGGGTGGTCCAGGGGCTAACAGCACCTGGCTAGCTCACAGAGTTTTCTGAGACCAGTGGTCAGTCTCAGGGGCTCAAAAAAGGCCTGGTTGGCCCCAGTACCCTCATCCTTTTAAACCCAAGATTAAAACAGCCGAGTTCAAAGCAGCAGGGTCTACCCTCCTGGGCAAGGCTCATCAGCATCCTTGCTGAGCATTTGTCATGGCTGGACACCAGGCCTCCAATTCCCCATCTACAACAGTATCACAATTTTTTCTCTTTTTTTGGCGACCGAGTCTCACTCTGTCACACTGGGTAGAGCGCAGTTGTGTCACAGCTCACAGTAACCTCAAATTCCTGGGCTCAAATGATTCTCTTGCCTCAGGTTCCCAAGTAGCTGGGACTACAGGTGCCCACCACAAAGCCCAGCTAATTTTTCTATTTTTAGTAGAGACAGAGTCTCACTCTCATGCAGGTTAGTCTGGAACTCCTAAGCTCAAAGGATCCTTTCACCTTGGCCTCACAGAGTGCTGGGATCCCAGGCGTGAGCCCCAGTGCCCAGCCTTTGTCAGGGTTTACATGAGCACAGACAGATCCCAGGCCAGCAGTGCTGGGGACCTTGGTTGGGTTTGGGACAGGACAGAGGAGTGGGAGGAGTAGTTGACTTGGGTCTTGTGTCCTGTGACCATATGTTTTGCCCTTAACTCATGTAGGCAGAATTACAGGGGGTTAAGATCAGAAACTGCCTGGGTTCAAATCCAGGCTCTGCCACCTACTAGCTGAATTACTATGGAAAAGTAACTGACATCTGCAGGGCTTCTGTTCCCCATATGTCAAATGAAGACACCCACAGGCTCTGCCTCCCGTGGTTGCTGTGAAGATTAAGTGAACCAACGCTTATAAAATGCTAAGAACAGCCAGGTGCACTGGCTCACGCCCGTAATCCCAGCACTCTGGGAGGCTGAGGCAGGTGGATTGCTTGAGCTCAGGAGTTCAAGACCAGCAGGAGCAAGAGCGAGACCCTGTCTGTAAAATTAAAATAAATAAATAAATAAATAAAATGCTAAGACTAATGTTTGGCATATGATGTGAAAGTGTTTGTTAAATGAGTAAAACAGGTTCCACAAAATCTCTAAGCCTCCGTAACTATAGCCGTGTTGGAGAGAATGATCTAGGAACACAACTGACTTTTTCTGGAGACTCCGAATGAAGGGAACCCTGCCTTGCTCTCTAGCTGGACAGCCGTGGAGTCTCTTTTGCCCCAGGGATTTGGAGGTCTCGGTGTCCAGGCAGATGTGAGCGCACAGAAGTCAGTGCCAGGTTTGGAGAGACACCTCTTGGTGATGCTGCCTGTCATTCTGTCTGTATAAGGACTGGAAGAGGAAGAGCAAAGATGCCTGCGGCTCATAGCGAAGAAGCTTCAAACTGGGGGAAGCTCAGCAAGGCGGGCTGCAGGTCAATCATGTCCTCCTGGCTCCCGCCTCCAAGCAGCATTTCATGAGCTCTGGGACAGTGTACAGGGCAGGTGTTGGGCCCTGAAGAGGTAGTGCGAGCAAAGGGGCCTTTCTTCTTGTGCTTATGAACACTGGAATCCTCAAAGTGGGGAGAGACTGGATTTCTGAGTTCAAATACACACACAGACAGCAGCAGAGCACTCTGGTGTTGGGTGGGTGCTGAGGGCAGGGGCAGGGTTAGGCTGAGCCTCGGCGGGCTTCTGTTTCTCTGTGCTCCTGCATTGCTGAGTCACAGGGAGACAGCCTGGCCTCTGGGTTTTGTCTTGGGATCATTCTGTTAAATGTTATAAAATGGCTGGATCTTTTAGTTGCTCCTTACATCCTTTTTCTCATCACTTGAAGTACAGATATTCATTGAGATAGGAAGCTTACAGTTAATAGACAAGGTTCTGGGTGAGTTTCATTCCCTTGGGCAGATGCCTGTCCAACCACCATGGTTTGTTTTTTCTGTGTCAAGTGCCGCCTGACCCTCCAGGAGCTCTGTGATGGGTGCCATGGAGGGGTGGGGTTGGACTCAATCCCCGCCCTCAGGAGGAGGTCCAGCGCGGGGTGGGACCAGCATGTGTGACCAGCGAATGTTCCCTATTGAATAACCAGCACCAGGAGAGAGCAGATCACGGACAAGATTGTGCTAACCACCTGCAAGGGGCAGTTCCCTGTCGCTCGTAGCACAGAAAGCTGTTTACTGAGATACCAAAGATGTCAAGGAAGAAAGAAACTTGCACAGAACTTGACACCCGGAAGTGGGAGGAACGGGCGGTTTCCAGTCCATCCCCTCACCAGCCCTGGAGGTGAAATGAATAATGCTGGAGGGAAGTGAACATCACTGCATGTCTGGGCATGTGCAGTGCACACAGACAGTGAGAAATCACGCCAGCACTCACATCCCACGATCCAGAAATGATGGATTACAGCCACGCATGGTGGCTCACACCTGTCATCCCAGCACTCTGGGAGGCTGAGGTGGGTGGATTGCCTGAGCTCAGGAGTTCAAGACCAGCCTGAGCAAGAGCAAGACCCTGTCTATGCTGAAAATAGAAAAAGCTAGCTGGGTGTTTTGGCCAGTGACTATAGTCTCAACTACTCGGGAAGCTGAGGCAGGAGGACCTCTTTAGCCCAAGAGTTTGAGGTAGCTGTGAGCCATGATTCCATGACACTTTACTCAGGGTGACAAAGTGAGACTGTGTCTCAAACAAACAAAAAAAAAAGAAAGGAAATTAAAAAACAGGGTGGGAACTTTAGTAGCACAATAAGCTGGGGTTAATAGCTGTCGTTCCGAGCTTCAGCCTATGCACAGGTGGGTACAAGGTTGTAGGCTGCTCGGGGTGTCACCTTCCCTCTGCAGACGAACAGGGGGAAGAAAGGGTTCGTGGTCATCTCACAGTGGCAAGGAGGCTCTGCCGTTTCTGGGAGAAGGGAAGGCATCAACAAAACATGAAGTCACGGCGTTCTGTTCTTACTGGCCTGGGAACTGGAAACATAAGAGACTTACAAAAATAACTATAAAAATATTTTCTCGCTTATGGAGCCAGTTGTAATTTTATGAAGGGAGGAGAGATCGGAGTGAGCTTCTTGGAGGAGGTCCCGCTGAGCCAGGCCTGGAGGGGGGAGAAGGACCCCGCTGATGATGCTGTGAAGACAAGACAGTGACATGTGAGCAGGGCTTTGTGAACGGCACCCACATGTCCATTATTATGACTATCACCCACATCACTTCAGGAGGAGGGTTTGGCTGGGGGGAAGGACCTCTGTGATGGGGCAGGAGGCCGGGGCAGCTGGTTGAGCACAGACATAGAGCCATTAGGAGAGGGTGGGGTTGCATGGGAGGCTGGGCCGGCACGGGCTGGGCCTTGACAGCTGGGCTGAAGGAGACACCTGATTTGGTTCTGTAGCCAGGAGGCCAGGGAAAGGGTCTGAGCAGGCCTGGTCCACTCTGAACTGAGCTTCTGGAGGTTTAATTTGGTGGCCTGGTAGGATAAGGCTGAAAGCTGAAGAACTTTTGAGGCTGAGGGGCAAGTGTGAGGGCTGAGAGACAGAGGGTCTGAACTCGACAGCAGGCAACGCCAGAGAGACCTGGGAAGGGGGGCGGCTGTGGGGGCCGTGCATGGTTCTGGAGAGTCATGGCCATGACCAGGCCCTGACAGTGCATGCCATGTGTTCTAGAGCAGGGGAGTGGTCCTTACACTTTACTACATGTGGAACTCCTCTGTCATCCCCTCAGTCCCCACTCTAGCATAGCAGCCTTCTTATTGGTTATGTATTTACATTTCTATTTATTTCTTTGATTTTTAGAGACAGGGTCTCGCTCTGTTGCCCAGGTTGGAGTGCAGCCTCTAATTCCAGGGCTCAAACAACCCTCGGCCTCAGTCCCCCAAGCAGCTAGGACTACAGGCACCCACCAGGACACCTGGCTAGTTTCTTATTTTTGTAAAGATGAGGTTCTTGCCATGTTACCCAGGCTAGTCTTGAACTCCTGGCCTCAAGTGATCCTCTGGCCTCAGGGTGCCAGAGTGCTAGGATTCTGGCCATGAGCCCCCATGCCCGACCATCCCTGATCCTTGTGTGAGCCCAGCTCACTCCGGCTGCAGAGCACTGGCCGCACCCCTCCCTCTGCCTATGCTTTTGTGGGTGGTTTCAACTCCTTCAAGCCTCTGCTCTAGAATCACTGCTTCAGAGAGAGCTTTCCTGATGGGCCCATCTAAATTCACACCCTGTCTCATCCCCTCACCCTGTTTCTCACGATCCTGTTTACTTTTCTTCAGAGCCCTGAGCTCTGTGAAACAGTCCTTTACTCACTTTCTGCTGGCCTTTGCCTAACACCCAGGCCCCACTGGACCAGCATCTCCTGGCACGGATACTATGAAGGGCAGAGGTGAACACAGTGGCCAAATGAGTGAAGACAGGGCCACGTGTCCATTATGGGATTTTTGTAAGCAAAAGTGACCACCCAACCCTGGTCTGGAATGAGAACCCCACTTCTGAGCACAAAGCCTTCCGACCACGGTTCACTGTGCACACGGGGGAGCGGGCCATGGGGCGGCAGCTGCTGCAGACAGGTCCTGCTTCTCACCTCCAGCTCTGCCTTCTCAGATTGTCCCAGAGTCCTCCCTGGTCCCACAGGCAGCCCCAGTTCCTGCTGGGGGTGTTGATGGCCGTGTATGTCCTGGATATCTGGACTCTGTCCTGGAGACAGTCTCTGTTTATGCAGGCCCGATTTACAGCCTCTGCTTCTGGTCACAGACTGGTCAGGATAAACGGACAGTGAGAATTCCTGCAAGTTCCAGCAGACAGAGCAGGCAGCGACCAGGTGGAATGTGGTCAGTGTGCCAGTCTGGGGTTGGCCACGTTTACTGCCACTCTGGTTGGTAAGAGTAGGCATGGGGCTGACTTTAAGACTACCAAAGAATAAACCTCTGACTTCTGGTTGGTGAGATATTGCCTGCATCTTTCTCCTTTAAGAACCAGTGATATACCATTCACTACAAATGCAGGATGAGTGTACCGTCCTGGACATGCAGACAGTCAGGGCCAGGCATGAGTCTGTATGGGTTTCTGAGCTGAGCTTTGGAAACAGGCCTTAAGAGATGCCGTGAGCAGCTGAGGCTGAGGGGAGAGACAGAGGAGAGTTGCAGGAGACTTTTTGTTGTTGGTGGAAAGTCTCACTCTGTCTGCCTGGGTAGAGTGCCATGGCATCATCATAGCTCACAGCAACCTCAAACACCTGGACTCAAGAGATCCTCCTGCCTCAGCTTCCTGAGTAGCCGGGACTACAGGTGCCTACCACAACGCCTGGCTAGATTTTCTATTCTTAGTAGAGATGGAGCCTTACTCTTGCTCAGGCTGGTCTTGAACACCTGAGCTCAAGGGATCCACCCACCTCAGGCTCCCAGAGTGCTGGGATCACAGGTGTGAGCATCGCCCTGGCCTAGGGATGATTGTTTAAATCTTAGGTAAAACTCCGTGCTGCCTCTCCATTCTCAGTGGGAGAACGACCCCTGTCTCTGGGGCCTCCCACCAGCATGTTCCTCCTGTTCAAGTCTCCCGCCCTGTGGATTCTGGTCACTTCTATAGCATAATTGTTGCATTCATCCATTTCCATATGGCATAGGGAGTATGCACGTGAGGTTTTAATTCCCTTTTGTGTAAACTAATGGGAACCACATCACTGTGGAATGAAAATGTGCCCTGCAAAAGTGCTGAGCACAAAGGCAGAGCAGAGAAGAGCTCAGTCAACACTTCCTGCTGTTAATGCTTCATTTGAAAAAGAAAATCTCACTACCAGAGAGAAAGAATTAGAAAATAAAAGCATTCAGTGATCCTTGAGCTGTGAGATTCTGGACTTTAAAGTACAATGCATGGCAGAAAAAAAAATTCAATCTGTTCAAAAACCAAATTTTCACGTTTGGGCCCTGGAATCAATTTTTAGAAGAGAACTTTGCTGAGATGGCGACTCCCCCTCGGTTTCAATCCAGGAACAGACCCATTTCCTTGAGTCTGAAGGCGCTTATCTTAAGCTGGGTTTCCCCAGAAACAGATCCTGAAACAAGAATTTCAGTACAATATTTCAGTTGGGAGGGGAGCCCAGAAAGCATGATTGGAAAGGCGGATGAGGCACAGGAGAAGGAAGAGAAAACAGCAGGTGGATTAGGAGCAGGCCCTGCTGGGGGCGAGGGGCGCATGGCTCTGGGGACCCCGAAGGCTACACAGGGCACATGTTCAGGGTCCCACCTCCCTCCCTGGGGGAGTGACTGGCTGCTTGTCCCTCAGTCCTGTCTGTCACTGGTTGAAGGTTATCAGGAGGGATTGGGTCCTGTCTCTTCCTGCCTTCCCTGTGCAGGGTCCAGATGCTTTCAGGGGCTCCCAGGGACTGTCTTGGGTGCCCGGTAGAAAGCCATCGGCACACTCTGGGCCACTGGAGGGGCGAGGGAGGGGGGGCAAAGAGCTTCTTTAGAGAATCAGCACCATCCCTGGTTTAGGCAGCTTCCTATGAGCTGTGCCTGTGTTCCCGTGTCCACCCAGCAGTGTCGGGATCTGATGTGAAAGAGATACCAAAGTCCATTTCAGACTGGTGAGGCCAGCAGCAGGAAGGGCTGAGGGTGACCTGGATGGCCGTCTTTGAATGAGCATCTGCCTCGAGCCTGACTTGACAGAGCCCTTGGGGCTGATTCTCATCAGACCCACTGGGGTCACAGGTCCACCCTTGTGCCAACCACACGTTCAGGTGGGCAGAAACCCAGTGGGCCAGGCCTGCGTTTCAGGCCCAAGCCTGAAATCTCTGGTCGGTTACACTCTGCCCTCACTCTTTCCTGGACCCCGGAGAGCAGGCGGTGTGCTTTCCCCAAAGGAAAAATGAGGTGCTGCTATGAGGAGAAAGAAGATCAAGGCTGGGTAGGCAAAAGCTTCAGTCACCCAGAAGCCATCGCTTGAGAAAGGCGGTCAGACTCAGAAGCTGGGGATAGGGAAGAGCGGGGATGTGTCTCAGGCAGTGCGCACAGTAAGAGCTGGAACTCGGGACCCCTGGCTGCAGAGATTTTTCTAGAACCATAAAAATCAAGGTCTCTTAAATATAGGTTTGACAGTGTCCCAAACAGGCGTCATCTGTGAAGCATCAGCATGTCACAGGGACTGAGCTAATGAGGTCCGGTGTGGAAGAGAGAGGAGAGGAGGGCTCACATTTCCCCATTCGGCCTTTTTAGAGATTGTCTCAGGCAGAAATTGACTGTCACCTCTGAGTTACCTCTCTGGCCAGCTTTGAGTGTGGCAACCCCACAGGCTCAATTGTTCTGGACAACCGATTTTCACTTTTTCTTGGAACATGATGTGTCCAGCTGGTGACTGACCTTTTCAGCGGGCCTGGAGTGGGGGTGTGACCCTGACCATCTGTGGTTTTGTGTGGGTTTGTGCAGCCGTCACATCTGCGTCCCCAACGAGAGGAATGATGTGAAGAGACATGACTAAAGAAACTCTGGCGTCCCAGCACTTTGGGTAGACTTGCAGTTTGTTCCTGCTGTATGTTCAGGCTGGACCGATGGAGAGTGATTCTGAGAACACATAAATCACTGAAACAGGGTTGTGTGATCTTCAGGGCTCTGTAACTTGAAAGATTCAACTTTTCTGGGCAGGGAAGAAAAAAAGGCAGCCATTTATGAAAGCTCGGTGAGAAGACACTGCTGATTTTTACCTCTAACCTCCCTAAATAATTATAAAACACGACTTGATAAAAACCCCTCTTGGGTTTGTAGCTGGTTGAAAATGGCACATAGCAGAGGTGGGGAGAAAAGCCCAGAGCAGCTGGTGCCTGTTCCCTAAAACCTGGAACTACTGTGACAGACACTAGTTTCCTGGGAGGTCCGATTGGTCCCCTCTCTGAGGCCCAGAAATAGATTTCTGCCTGGAGTGGACTGGATTCCCCAGAGGGCACGAGACAGCCCGTCTCACAGGGCAGCATGGGCTCTGAGACAGTGTGTCTGTCTTGCAGCCACTATTAGAAATGCTCCCTGTTGTCCAGTTTTTATATGCACTACGGGTGTGTCAGTGGAACCTTTGCGAATACAAGAGGCAGCCTTTCTAGTAAGACAAGAGCCTTGGAACAACGGTTCCTCTGCCAGAGCCATCTCAACTCTGGGGCCCCTGTGTGTCACCCAAGGCCACACCATGTTTACATTTCCCCCAGAACTTTTACTGCTTCCTTAGGGCTGTCTGAGAGCCACAAGAAGCCAGGGGAGGTGAGTGGTCATGTTGGCCCAGCCTAGTCAGGTGGAGAAGAACTTGAAACCTTCTAAGGGAGCAAGTTCATGGAGGCTGTCAGAGCTCAGCCTAGCACAGCTCCTTGGTCCTCTCCACACTGAAGGCCTGAGCTGATATGCCCCCCAACCTGCAGGCCATGACCTATCAATATATGCCGTGTTAGAGAAGACTCCTGATCACCGGCAACTTAAGCCCGTCACCAGCTGGCTTCACCACAAAGAGAATATCTTGGTTTGAATAACTTACAAGTCCTAGGTTGGGGTGCTGGGGCAGTTTACAGTGTCGCTCAAACCCGGACACACAGACTCAGGGCAGAGGGTGGGTGCCCAGAAGGAAACAGGCACTGCTCAGGCTACAAGATGGACATGTCACAGGGCTCCCAGGAGGGTTAAGTCCAGACCTCTCTGATACCCAGGTCCTCTCTGACTCCCAGGCCCCCTGTCTGAGGCCCAGGTCCCCTCTCTGAGGCCAAGACCCTCTCTCTGAGGCCCAGGTCCCCTCTATGACTCCCATGCCCCCTCTCTGAGGCCCAGGTCCCCTCTCTGAGGTGCTACACAGCTGTCCCCTAGGCATGGCTGTCCCGCTGGCTCTCCTTTGTGACTTCCCTGGAGGGTGAGACTTTGCCCGCTGGCATTTGTGAACTTTATAACTCACCATACATGTAACTTAAGTTGTTTAGTACTCAAAACCACCTCATGAGGTTACTTACTGGTATAGCTCCCATTTTATGGAAGATAAAATCTGAGGTCCTGATGGATTCAATAATTTTCCTCTTTACATTTTGCTAGGAGACAGGGGATCCCAACTCCCCAAACCCAACTGACCTGGTTCCATTACCCGTCTGAGCTAGAAAGTTCAACAGAGGCATGGCAGTAGTTGAAAGCAAAATGAATGAAAACAGAAGGTGAAACTGGAGAAGCACAGGTGGGCTGAACAGAGACCAAGAGTCACCTACGCAAGTCAGTGTAACAAAGAGAAATTTAAGAACAAAGGGACAGTTTGGAGCACTTCAGAGAGAGTTGAAAGTGGGTCCTAGAGCACATATGACCGTGACATCCTCGGCGCAGTGTGGGGAGTAAACACGTCTTCAGATCAGAGGCAAGGCTCTCTCTGGTCCCCTGCACCACCAGGTGCTGGTCCCCTTTCCTAAGGGTCATCAATCACCTAGCTTTCCTTAAACCCATGTTCTTTTCCTTTTGGGAGGAGAACAGCCGACTGGTGAATGATCCTACGGACCCTCCAGACTTCCCGGTCCATAGGCTGGTTCTCCTCCCATGCCCTGGAAGCATCTTTTCTTATGTCCTTAACATGAGAAATGAAGAAAGCTGAAATGTGACTAACTCAGAGTAGACTGTTCCTAGCTTTTCAAACACATTAGGAAAATCTGTTCAGGAGACTTCCCCTTAAGCCCACCCAACCACCTCCCTCATTTACCTGCTGAGCTTCCTAAGAGTGGAGCCTAGTGGCCTAGTGACTGCCACACCCTGCATCGTTCCCCAGCCCCTTTCTTCAAGAAGTCCTGAGACAGGGAGCAGCCTGGCCTGGTGAGCCACAGCTGGGGCTCCTGGGGCAGGAGGGGTGGCCGGGCAGGCCCCCGACCAAGCTGGCAGTGGCTCCAGCTCAGAGCCACAGCAGGAGGAAGGCACTGACCTCAGGACCGGCCTCAGGTGTTTTTCCACCTTGCCTCTGGGAAGGAACTCAGAGAGCTCCACATGCTGTGAGGGTCCCTCTGCCAAGCAGACACTGGGTTCCTGCTCTGTCCCTGGGCCCATGGGTGCTGCTGAACAGGATGTGGTGCTGGGAGAACATGTTTGCAGTCAGCTGACAGACGCTCTCTGTGACGGGGGTGGTGGTGAAATAGATGTGTGCATATAGCCCAGCTCAGCATGACAACATTTAGGTGATAAAAGTTTAATTGAGAGAGAAAGAGAGGCTGGCCGAGGTGGCTCATGCCTATAATCCTAGCACACTGGGAGGCCAAGATGGTTGGATTACCTGAGCTCACAAGTTTGAGACCAGCCTGACCCAGAGCAAGACCTCGTCTCTAAAAAAAAAATAGCCACGCATTGTGGCGGGTGCCTGTAGTCCCAGCTACTCGGGAAGCTAAGGCACGAAAATCACTTAAGCCGAAGAGTTTGAGGTTGCTGTGAGCTATGACACCACAGTGCTCCACTGGGTGCAATGAAGTGAGACTCTGCCTTAAAAAAAAAAAAAAAAAAAGGGCGGCGCCTGTGGCTCAAGGAGTAGGGCACCCGTCCCATATGCCGGAGGTGGCAGGTTCAAACCCAGCCCCGGCCAAAAACCACAAAAAAAAAAAAAAAGAGAGAGAGAGAGGAAGTGAGTGAGCAAGTGATTTACACACCACTGACACTCGAGCCGTGATGTCCTGCGAGTGTTTGCCCAGGTTAGGAAAGAGCTGGAGCCGTGGCCAACGTTGCCCAGCTGAGGCTGGTCCCAGGTGCCCCCAGATAGGAGGATATCACATCACCGTGGTGCCTCTGGTAGGTAAAGATATCAATTTCCATATACTATGAGAAGACAAGTCCCCTCTCTGAGGCCCAGGTCCCTGCTTTGACCAGATGCGGGAGGGAAAGCTGGTGGCTGGATGGTCTCTCTGAGAGATGGTGTGTGCTGGTCTCTCCATATAATATGAGAAGACAAGTCAGCTGAGGAAGCAGACCTCAGGTCCCCTCTCTGAGGCCCAGGTCCCCATTCTGACCCAATGCAGGAGGGAAATCTGGTGGCCGGATGGGCTGTCAGTGAGACGGTATGTGCTGGTCTGTAGCAGGGTTCTTTCCAACAGGGTTTCAGAGTAATTTTGACCATCCAGAGTTGTGCTTTTGGTGTCAGCTCTGGAACTCACCCAAGAGAACATCTGCCTTCGGTGCCACAGCGGTCTGGAGGGCCCATGTCTGTGCAGCGTTCCCGACCCGGCCCTTCTCCTGCAATTAGCTGTTGAATGCATTTCACAGCTTTGTCTCCAGCAATCTCTGCTCCCAATCTGGATTGAATCATTCTAAAGACAAATACCGTGTTGTTAGCGTTTACAAAATGATAGTTATTTGCTGGTTTAATTGAATTATGAAATGTGAACCCAAAGTGCATGGGAGTTCTAAGAAGCAGTCATCCCGGTGGTCTGGGAAGTCAGGGAAGGCTTCCTGGGAGAAGTGAGCTGCACCCCGAGGAGGGTAGAGCTGAGGCTGGTTGGGGAGCATCGACCCTGCCCTTCCTGCATTCTCTGCTCTGTGCCTGTCCAGGGCTGCTGGCCATTGTCCTCCTGGCACTGGTACCGGGATTCCCTACCTCTCCACTGACCTTCCTGTTAAATTATGAAGCAGCTTTTACTATAGGTGTGGGTGCTGAATGGCCCAAGAGCTGACCAACCTCTATTGAATTAAGTTATGATGACAAAAGACTGATATTTTGCAGGTGAATGAGGAATTCTCACCATGGGCGGCCAGCTTCCCTCTCCATACTCCCTTCCTCCTGACAACAGCAGGATGCTCCAGGCTTAGTAAAACCTCACTGCAGGGCCAAGAGGCTTCTCCTGGGCTACCCAGGAGGACAGGCAGAGGGTTGGCAGGCGAGGTCAGCGCTGTGGCGACTGCCCCTTCCTGGACAAGTGACTGCTACAGTCTCCATCACAAGGGGCAGTGGTGGGAATGGCTTGGAAAACGTATTTGAACGAGATGCGGACCTGAGTGTACTAAGCCAGCTTTCTGCATGGGGGCGTTCAGCTGACACTGCCCATGGGCACTGTCCAGCCCAGCTGGAGGTGACTGAGAACCCGAGGGGCAGCAGGTGGGGTGGAGGCAGCCATGGGAGCACAGGCGAGCTCGGGCCAGGTCCCCACCCCACCCCCAGCCTTTCTCCCTTGCTCTATCTCAGCTTCCATCCCAGTCAGATTTCCTACAGGTTTCCTTCCTCATCATTCTTACCTGCCCGTCTGGATCAGGCAGCACAAAAACATGACCTCCTCTGGGGATAATATTTATGGGATCTGTGAGGATGAGGATAAAAGTCAGACTGTCCCTTTACACGTGAAGAAGCGTGTTGCCTTGGGCAGGGATTTCTTCCCACACACACAGGGCAGATTCTGGCTGGTGACTTCCTCTCCATCTGGCCGTCACAACATGGCTCTCTGCAGCATTGCCATGGCCTCAGTCTGGGATGACATCAAGGTGTCATTCTTTAAAGTAGGTGAGAAATATTGGGGAATTAAGCCAAAGGAGAAAAGGATATTGGTTTCAATGAAGTCTGATTTAAGGGCAGGCAACTGGTGACAGTTGTAGCTTGCCTCACATACAGCTTTAAGAGATCAGCTGATTAAAAAGAAAAATTAAGTAAAATGTGGGCTTATTGATTTAACCAACTGCAATGAGCTAAAGCCAATTTTCAGAGTCAGCTAAGAATAAAACCCTCACCTGGCTGGGCCCAGACCTGCAGGCACAGAGGGCTGTCCCCACCCTCTATGAATGTGAATATCAGGCCTGAGGGTCCTGGGTGGACCTGCCAGGGGGCTCCTGTGATGTCCTTTACCTCACACGTCCCTCCAAATCCCCTGGAGGTGGGTGAGGTGGGAAGGCCAGGCTCCCAGGGTCCAGTGCAAACTGTGGCTTCCAGGGCTGAGCCCTTAGCTGCCTGTAGCTACTGAGCCCTGAAAGATCCCTGGATGGAGATGTGCTTCCCAGAGTGTGTAAAAAACCTACCTGATTCCAGATGTTAGTGCAAATGAACGTTAACTATCTCATTCATACTTTTTAGTATTGCTTCCATGCTGAAATGATGATTTTTAATTATATCGGGTTAAGTATGGTATGTGATGACAATTTCACCTGTTCCTTTTTTATCATTTTTTAAATGTGGTTCACTAGAAAATTCAAAGTTACACTTGCAGCTTGCTTTGCATTTCCATTGGACAGCTGCTCCAAGGAGAGTGATGTCCATAAAGCCATTGGCCTAAAATAGTCAGAAGAATCAGAATGTTGACTAAAGAAAGTTTATTCAAGCACTAAGTTGAGGATGGCCAGCCTGGGAGGCACAGATTCCAGAGCATGGAAGTCAATGTACCAGAGTGTAGAAGTTTAAGATTGCTCGTATAGGCAGAACTTAGGGAAATTTAACAGAATTTCAACATATTTCCTTTTTTCTGAGACAGAGTCTCACTCTGTCACCCTGGATAGAGTGCTCTGTCATCAGCCTCGCTCTCAGAAGCCTGAGACTCTTGGGCTCAAGCAATCCTCCTGCCTCAGCCTCCTGAGTAGCTGGGACTACAGTCACCTGCCCGTAGGTTTTTCTATTTTTAGTAGAGATGGGGTCTCACTCATGCTCAGGCTGGTCTCAAACTCCTGAGCTCCAGGGATCCTCCCACCTTAGCTCCCCAGGATGTTGGGATCACAGATGAGCCCTCTAGATGAGGCCAGATTTCAGAGTATTTCTATATAAGGCTTAATGCATGATTACAGCAATCTGGTTAGTCGAAGTGGTCATTTTCTTCTGGGAAAGGTGTACTTAACACTGTACACTGAAGATGTAACTGTCACAAGGTCTTGGACACTCTCTCGTCAGAGTTAGGCACAGGACAACAGACAGGCAGTTTCCCTGTAACAAGAATCCATGATTGGAATGGGGAGGTGTGGTCTCCAGTCTTGGCCATTAGAGAAGCAGAATACTGAGGAAGAGAGTCAAGCTATTATGTAAAAAGCAGAATTGCAAACATGCTACGTGACTCATTCTCCAGGGCTCAGGTTCCTGGTTGGCATACTGAATGTTGAGGGGGCCTGAAGTTTTATTTCTCTTTTATGGTTAGGGTCCCTGGAAGTCCCACTGAGAGAGTAAGGCCGGCCCACAGCCTCTGGCAAGTGCAAGTTCTGCACGTGGTGAGAAGTGGGGTGTGGTGGGCTGTTTACTGTCATCTCCAGGTGGGGGTGATGGAGGCCAGTGCAGGGGTCCTGGTCCTGCGTGTGTCAGGACAGATGGCTGCCTAGCCTCTGGGGTCCCCATCAAAGGAGAGGGGAGATGGGAAGCCAGCGGTTTGGAGTAGTACTTGGTATTCTGCATGGATGCTGTGACTGACATGGCAATTATAGGTTTTTGCATTGTTTATGCCTCTCCAAAAGCATAGCTGAATGCTTTGAACCAGCGGCTGCAAGGCACTCGGCTAGGTTTCATTACAGTGTGTAATTGTATTTACCCTTTCAGACCTCCTGGACTACTGGTGCCTCCTGCAGCCTTAACACTGTTCATTTTTCTCATAATTAAATCACAGATTAAATGGAAAAAAGAAAAGAAAAGAAAAAACAAATCATTTTTCCTAACAGTGATCCAACATGGCTTGGTGCATTAGCATAAAAAAAGTTTCTGTTGCTTTTTGCTTTACCTTTTTTTCTGCTCTGATGAAGGGTTTTGCAGCAGCTTCTGCTTTGGTGCCTGGCTGGAATCCGGCAGCTGTGTGTGTGTCCTGGCCCTCCCTCCCTCCCTGCAGGCCCCAGACAGAGGGGAGAGCAACCTGCCTAGGATTGGACTGGGAGGAGGAGGTGGCTTCTGTGCTCACCCTGCTAACATTTCTCCGTCTCTGGGAGCATTTGCTTAGGACTGGATCAAAACTGTGCATTTATGTGTGTGCATATACAGAGGGTGCTGAAGAAATATATATACATTTTAAGGAAAAAAATGTATTAAAATTGTAATATTCTTTATACAACAGTAACAAAAGATGAATGCAAGTCCCAACAAGCACCTCTTACAATTGCCACAGTCAAACATGACCCGAGTGTTACACATTTAATGCAGTTTTCTCTTTTCTTAAAATGTGTGTGTATATATTTTTGGCACCCTCTGTAGATATTTTTCCCCCAAATGGCATAAAGTATACATGTTTGCTTAAATTAAATAAATGATTCCTTCTGGATTTTATGACTGTGAAATCAGTGGGAATCAAGCATTTCTGCCTGTCACGATTGCCCCCCTTGAGAGCCTCCACCACCTGTCCACTCATCAGGTCCCAGGATTGGGGCTGGCTTCCCTGGCCAGGGAAGGGGGGGCCAAGGGAGGAAGGGCTCACTCAGGAAGCTTCCCGCAGGAAGAACAGCTCACTCTTGTGGGGTCTTCCTTCTGCCTCTGTGCAGCCTGAAATTATTATTTTGTTTTGTTTTGTTTTTTTTGAAAGAGAATCTCACTCTGTTGCCCTGGGTAGAATGTTGTGGCATCATCATAGCTCACAGCAACCTCAAACTCCTGGACTCAAATGATCCTCCTGCCTCAGCCTCCTGAGTAGCTAGGACTATAGGCACCTGCCACAATGCCTGGGTCAATATTCTATTTTTAGTAGAAACAGGGTCTCTCTCTTGCTCCAGCTGGTCTTGAACTCCTGAGCTCAGGCATTCCACCTGCCTTAGCCTCCCAGAAAGCCAGGATTACAGGAGCAAGCCACCACACCAGGCCTAGCCTGAAATAATTTTAACACAGAAGCAATGGCTTCTGTTTCATCATTAAGTCTGGGATTTCACTGCAGAGTCCCCTGAGAGAATGAAGCCAGCATCTTAAATTTGCACCACAGAGTAAATGACTAATTAGAGCCTTTGTTTAGAAAGCCTTTGGCAGAAGTAGAAGTAATGGTGATGGTGACAGTGGTGATGGTGGTGGTGATGATGGTGATGGTGGTGATAGTGATGGTGCTGGTGGTGATGGTGGTGCTGGTGGTGGTGATGATGGTTGTGGTGGTGATGGTGGTGGTGATGATGGTTGTGGTGGTGATGGTGGTGGTGATGATGGTTGTGGTGGTGATGGTGGTGGTGATGATGATGGTGCTGGTGTTGATGGTGGTGATGATGGTGATGGTGATGATGGTGATGGTGCTGGTGGTGCTGGTGATGATGGTGGTGGTGGTGATGGTGGTGATGGTGGTTGTGGTGGTGATGGTGGTGGTGATGATGGTTGTGGTGGTGATGGTGGTGGTGATGATGATGGTGCTGGTGTTGATGGTGGTGATGATGGTGATGGTGATGATGGTGATGGTGCTGGTGGTGCTGGTGATGATGGTGGTGGTGGTGATGGTGGTGATGGTGGTTGTGGTGGTGATGGTGGTGGTGGTGGTGATGATGGTGGTGGTGGTGGTGATGGTGGTTGTGGTGGTGATGATGTGGTGATGGTGGTGGTGATGATGATGGTGGTGATGGTGGTGGTGGTGATGATGGTGATGGTGGTTGTGGTGGTGATGGTGGTGGTGGTGGTGATGGTGGTGGTGATGATGGTGGTGATGGTGGTGATGGTGGTGGTGATGGTGGTGGTGGTGGTGATGATGGTGGTGATAGTGGTAATGGTGGTTGTGGTGGTGATGGTGGTGGTGGTGGTGATGATGGTGGTGGTGGTGGTGATGGTGGTTGTGGTGGTGATGATGTGGTGATGGTGGTGGTGATGATGATGGTGATGATGATGATGGTGGTGATGGTGGTGGTGGTGATGATGGTGATGATGGTGATGGTGGTGGTGATGATCATGGTGATGATGGTGGTGGTGGTGGTGATGGTGGTGGTGATGATCATGGTGATAATGGTGGTGGTGGTGGTGGTGATGGTCATGGTGGTGATGATGGTGATTATGTCAGCAAACACTTCCTATGCTCCAGAGGCTGTACTCTAAGTGTATAAATATTTTAGCTTAAAATACACTAACCCTTTGAGGAAATTAAAGCCCAGAGAGATATGCAGCAGGACCAAGACTCAAATTTGCATATGTCTGTAACCTCTGCAGCATGCAGGGTCTAGACACCAAGCTTGCCAGCGGTGTCAAGGCTGGGAGCTCTGAAATAAACTCTTCAGACCTCCTGGTGTCAATGGAAGTTGGATTCTGTGGCAGTGACTGAGGACAACAGTGTGACAGGGATGACCAAGCTTCTTATTTTCTGGCAATATTTAGGCCACAAGTAATGGCCATTTTTTTCCCCTCAATTAGTAAATGCTGGGCACTTAAACTGTGTCCTAGAAAAGCATGTGCTAAAATCAAACATTTTAATCCAGCTCTTGTAACAGATTACACAGCTATGATAATTAGACTTCTGGGAGCAGGGAACAGTGTTTAATTAATGTATTATTTTTTCCCCAAGGGAAATGCAATTGTTAAAAAAAAAATACAGTAAAGAATTGAAATTTGGAATTAGCATAAGAACATTACCCTCTCCCCCAGGAGTTGACTGTGCATGATCTTTTTCTTGGGGTTTCCTGAGAGAGGTTAAGTAGGAAAGAGGTGTCGTCAGCAGCTGCTCTGAGGATGGAGTTCTGCAGTTCTCAGCATGTGGGGGTAGGGCAGACACACCAAAAGGACCCTCAGATGGAGCCACAGGAGCCATCTGGCAGGTTCCCGGGTGCTAAGTACACTTCACACACGTTAGTGCCACTAGAAGTGGCTTGGGATAGATACGTTATTGGATGAAAAGGGTCCTGCCACCTGTCACTGTCCAGCCCATTAGATTCACCAACGCTTATTATATGAAGGCCAGCAATTCTGGAGAACAGTGAGAGTAACTTCTCAATTCTGTTCTGCCTCATTTACAATTCTACCTTTTTTTCTTTAGACAGAGTCTCAAGCTGTTGCCCTAGGTAGAGTGCTGTGGCGTCATCATAGCTCACACCAGTCTTCAGCTCTTGGGCTCAAGCGATTCTCTTGCCTCAGTTTTTCTATTTTTAGTAGAGACAGGGGTCTTGCTCTTGCTCAGGCTGGTCTCAAACGCCTAAGCTCAGGAATCCACCTGTGTCAGCCTCCCAGAGTGCTGGGGTTACAGGGTGAGCCACTGTGCCTGGCCTCATTTATAATTCTAATAGTTTTATAATGAAATACCAGGAAACAAACCTAGAAAAAATTTATTTTATTTTATTTATTTTTTATATTTTTATTTTCATATATACATGTATTCATTAGGCTTCCAATTTTTGCCTTCACAAAATTAAAAAGGCTTAAACTTTAACAACAATAACAATGTTTAAGATAGGGACCAGAAACAAAAACCTCGCAAAGAACGAACTAAGACAAATCCATTCATAAAAGAAATCAGACGACTGCTGCAACAAAGTATTTAGCAATAATAATAGTAGTAATGCAAAGAAAGTAACATTCACATTGTCAAATAGGAGTATGTCTATTATAGAATGCTTTGACTCTGAGGTTCAGTATGGAGTCATCAATTAACTACTTCTTCTTATTTTTTTCCCAAAGTATCAAAGAATAGACAACTAATATTTATAAATAAAGGTGAAAGATAATTTCAAAAAATAGATCATGCCAAACCTAGAAAATTTTAACTTTATCTGATAGGAAGTAACAGCAAAGGAGTCTCCATTCTAACAATGTTTACAAAATGTTTACAAAACAGAGAGGTGATTTTCGCTTTAACAAAATATCTAAGAGAATCATCAGAGAAAACATCCCATCATCAAAGTAACCTTTACTGATATCACCAACCTGCTGTCCACGTGTGACGACCTCCTCAGTCTCCTGAGTCAAACACCCTTACAACCATGGAGAAAACGTAACTGAATAATCAGGGAAGGTGTGTGGGGAAGGCTGCGCAGACAGGTCAGCTGTGCTGCTTCAGCTCAGCCTCTCAAACTCCGTCCTCCAGCCGTTTTTCTGGCTCCAGATAGACTCACAGAGACAACAGTCATAATCCGCCCTCTTAAACCCCAGAGAGCATCCCTGCCCACCCGTGTTAGCCGTTAGCAGATCAGGACCCTCTCCAAATTTCCCCTCATTGACACTCCTGCCCTTTCTTTCTCTCTTAACTTTTAATTGACACATAATTAATAATCACACACAAGTATGAGGTGCAATGTGGTATTTTAATACAGATATTAATAAATATATTGTACAATGAGCAGATGCAGTAAGATCTTGAGAGAGACATTTCTAAAAAGCAGAAGAGGAAAAAGAACACAACAATTACAACAACAAAAACATAATATCCTGAAATTGTTTATGGGCTCTCCACGGATAAAATTGCAATTTTTATTCATTTGGAAATTTGCATTTGATATATTAATACTCATAAAAATGTATCATTTTTTTCTTGATGAAAATGCAAATCCTTAACCAAAGTTCTGGGGAGCTTTAGGACTGGTCTGTACACGCCTTCCCTCAACATCACCCCAGGCCCATCTCTTCTCCCTCCTACTCAGGACTCCAAGCTAATCCGGTTGTTCAACCTAAAACCTGAAAATTATTTTTATTCTTCTTCTTTCCCTCCCCTGATCCTTGTGGGGGTTGCTGCTTCTACCTATGACATACACAATCCTGAAAGAGATCTGTCCTGAGAGGGTGGGCTGGGTCCGTTCATGTACCCCAATTCACCAGCTGCACAACATAACATCAAATTTCAGGGTCTCTGTGTCTCCCACAGAGTGATCCTCCTCTGGTATTTTCCTGCGAGATATGGGGGGCAGCCTTTTCCCAGCGAGCAAGTGGGGAGAGGAAGACTCTAGTGCCCTGCACTTGGGGGATGCATCAGTTTTGAGGACTTTGGAGCACACTCGTGAAGCAAGTGTTATCAGGAAAGAGTATGTGGCTGCCTGGTTATATACACATTTTTTTTCTCAGACTAGCTTCTCTTTAGGGAACTGCCTCTTCCCCCTTCATCTCAGTCCCCTGTGGGCTCACTCCAGTCCTGGGCTTCAAGGCCCTGGTCATGCTTGGTGGATTAGAACACCACTGCCCTGGCCATGCCAGTCAAGGCAATCATAGCTCTCTCCAGACTTCTGCTGGACCTCTGGGAAAGAGGCTCTATCTTTTTTTTTTTTTTTTTGCAGTTTTAGGCCGGGACTGGGTTTGAACCCACCACCTCCGGCATATGGGGCCAGCGCCCTACTCCTTTGAGCCACAGGTGCCGCCCAAGAGGCTCTATCTTTTTACTAAAATCAGTTCTGAGAGGATGGTATAAGTCTGAGGTCCATCCCTGCCACCATGTGGTGAAGCTGCTTAGGGAGAGGAGAGAAGAAACGGAAAGAACGAAGCTTCTGTGCTGGCAACGACATTACTTTTCATTATTTGAAGCCTTAGACTGGTTAAAGAATTGGATTTGGGTCATTTTCAATCAAAATAATGACAAATAATATAACAGATCTTAAATCAAAAGGAAATGAAAGAGCAAAAAATTACAGCTATAAGACTAGAAATTTGTTAGCATATGACAAAGCAAAGCAAAACAGCAAATGTAATTAGGTTAATTCAGGGAGAGACTATTTGCAAACTGCAGATGGGTGCAGGGCAGTGTGGGACCAACTGCAGGAGGAGATCACCCCTAGATCCTAGAAAACCCTGAAGGGGAAGACCCCCAAGGGGAGTTGCTGGGCAAGGGTGCCCTGGCCTGAGGGAAGGAGCCCCAGGGAATGCACCTGACCTCCGTGCCCTCCTGGCAGAGGGCTGTTGCTAGAGAAGCAGAGGGCTGGGAGCCTGCCGCCATACTTCCTCAGAGCAGGTGGAGAGGAAGGAAAACCTCCTGTCTGCCTGTAAACGTGCAGAAGGGTCGGGGACACCTGGGCCCAGGTGTTGCACAGAGAAAGCGGCAACAGTGAAGGGAATCATGAAAAGGTGTGTGAGTCTGACTCATGAGCTGTCAGCATGCAGGAGTGCTGGGTTTGGTTGCTTTGTCTGGTTAAGTGGAAAAAAACATTGATTGTATAGGGCAGCGCCTGTGGCTCAAAGGAGTGGGGTATCGGCCCCATATGCCCGAGGTGGCAGGTTAAAACCCAGCCCCAGCCAAAAACTACAAAAAAAAAAAATTGATTATATAAATGTCAGAAGTCTATACCTTTTTCATGAAATCTTGTAAGAGGAAACATTAGCCGTGGTTTCCCTGTGGGGGGAACGAAGCTCTCGAGTGTAATTGAGGGCTGTGCCTCTTCTTTCCAGCCAGACAAGCATGCTGAGGTCTGCAGTGTCACATGCAGACCATAATTATCAATGACAGAATGGTTAACACTTACTGACCACCACCCACATGCTACACTCTCTTTGTTCCTCAACCCTCACAGATGAGGTGGGCACTTTGCTTTTTCCCTATTTTGTAAGTGAATTATCTCAGCAGAGCTGTGAAATTAGACTCACACCATATTCTGGCAGCTGTCTGTGTGACTGAAGCCCTAGCTGGTGAACTGATTATCAACCTGCCTTGGAGCCAAACTTTCTAGCCCTCAGCCACACCCCTCTCCTAAACTTTACAGACATCAGTAGTGAACCATCCTTCTCTGATGTAGCCCAACAGCTTGAGATAGCCACTAATGTCAGGCTCCGGGGAAGGAATCACTTTTAAATCCATAATGCATAATTATGTTGAGATCATGGCCCATTATCTGATGCCATCTCACGACACGGTGCTCAATTGTCACTGCAATGGAAATGGCCCTCCGTAATGGGGAATAGTCTGGGAGAGGCTGTCTCTTATCTCCAGTAACGCGAATCTGTACCACGGAGCACTTAAGTTAATAGTTCCCGATGATACTTTCTGAGTCTTTCAATGAAATGAGAATGATTATAAATTAAGTGGAACTGCCTGTTCTCTTACAGGGAATATATATCCACACTCGACCTAGTTGCTCCATCAGTTGTTAGAATCCATTCAAGTGTCCCAGGAAGAGTCAGCACAGGGGCACTGATGGGCCCAGACACAAGGGGATGGATGTGAGGTCAGCCTTTTTCCTACCACCCAGGACTCCCAGTCCACTGCTCCTCCCCACCCACACCCAGGAATGTTGCCTTTTTAATTTCATTATTTATTTTTTGGGGCCGGGACCGGGTTTGAACCCACCACCCCTGGTATATGGGGCCGGTGCCCTACTCCTTGAGCCACAGGCACCACCCATTATTTATTTATTTTTTATTTTTTTGGAGACAGAGTCTCACTCTGTTGCCCGGAGTAGAGTGTTGTGTGGCTTCATAGCTCACAGCACCCTCCAACTCCTGCACTCAAGCTATCCTCTTGCCTCAGCCTCCAGGCATGCTGGGATTACAGGTGTGAGTAACCATACCCTGGCTTGAATGATTTTATATTTAAATGTCTGGGAACTGTAGGTGTTTTGCTGTTTGCTGTTGAAGGCACCAAATCACAGGCAAGTGTTCCAGGGAGACAGCAGGCAGAAGGGAGGAAGCTTCCACCCAGGAACAATAGGCTTTGGTGTCCAGCCACATCTCTGCTCCATGAGCCCAGGACCAGGGCTAGCTGTGGCTCAGTAGACCTCAGTTTCCTTGTCCACGAAGTGAGGATGATTAAGTGCCTGTGTTCCCACTGCGCAGGGCTGCTCTGGGAGCTGAGAGGGTCATAAGAGAGAAACTGCCTTGGAATTTCAGACAGGACTGAGTTTGTATTCCTACCGCCCAATCCTAATTTCCAAGAGTCATTGTGAGCAAGAAGGGTGAGTGACAGGGACTGGGTCTCAGCCGCCTCCTTCCCGTTCCCTGAGTGGCCCCAGCTGAGCTACAATTCTAAGTTCCAGGTATTTTTTGTATAAGTAATATTTGGGATGTCATCCTTAATAGACTTGTTTTGATAACATAATAATAACAATAAAAGCTAACATTTATTGGCATATGTGCTATATGCAAGTTTAAAAATGTAAATAAGGGGTTGTCAGATCGTGTCTTCCTCCAGCACAGCTTCTGAGTTTCCTGCCACACCAAGGTGAAGTATTAAAAAGAAATAGTTTCTTCTGTTAAGTGTGTGGTGCTTATACATTTAGTTCATTAAACTATCAAGAATTCATTTTTATTTTATGGTGTTGAGCATATGGTTTCAATTTAACTTTCCCCAAGTGGACAGCAAATTGCCATGTATACTGAATCATCTCCCCAACAATTTTAATGTCATCTTTATCACATGCTGAATTCCCAGGTGGATCTGTTTCTGGACTGCTGATTTTATTCCATCCATCTCTATTGTTTATTTCAGTGCCAATTCCACCACTGTAATACGCTGGACCGAGTCTGCCCTGTTGCTTCCTCTCCTCAGGAATGCTGCTGTGCTGTCTTTTCCACAGGGGCCATAGCGTTTTGTCTTTTCCCTAGAACATGCACCCATATGTCACATGCCACGAACTGTCATTGTCCATAACGTCAGTGTGGGTCCTGCTCCCTGTGAGCTCATTAGGAAGAATATACCTTTCCTGTGCATCTCCACAACTAAATAAATGCCATCCCTTAACTGCTTGTTGAATGAAAAATGCTCTCGGCAGCAGCAGGGAGCTTGTGCCTCTTCTGAAGAGAAGATTGTATTTATGGTTAAGTTTGCTGGATTTTTACTAGTCCTCCTCTTTGGAGGGTTGCTGTTTTCTTGGTGTCACATTCCTGCTGCCCCAACTCTCAGGCTTTCCCAGGGACCCAGATTCTGGTCTTGTCGATGTTGGTCATAGCATGGTAGTGGGGGGAGGAGGGCAGGGACTCTGAAAAAAATCCTTGCATCTTTCAGCACACCCTGGTTTTCTCATCCACCTGCTGTCTCTGGCTCCAGATAATACAAAATAGTCCAGTGCTAGGCAGGTCACAGGTGTTCACAATTTCTATTTCATGAATTGTTTAGTTAAGAGATGTTTAAAAGCTTAAAAGTGAGCAGATGGCAGATTAGAAGCAGCCCACACATGTTGTCCTTACAGAGAGGCTTGAAAGGGGTGAGTGGATATTTGCCTTCAGATCAATCATTTAGGAGAGAGCGCTGGGAATCAGCAGAGAGGCAGTAGGGAGCACCCAAGTGAAGGGGAGGAAAGTGGGACAATCCACTCTGCAGGATCAGAAGTAACTGGGGAGGGCACCTGTGCCTGGGGAGGAACACAGGAGAGAACCCGGGGCTCCACACTTGCCCACGGACTTTGCTACTGGAGCTTCGGGAGGGCCCTTCTACCCCAACAGGTCTCTTAACTGACCCCAGGAGCTGACTGGAGGCTGTGTAAGCATTGCTCCAGAAAGAAGGCACTGCAGGGTCCTACAGGCATATGAACCCTGGGTATTGTGTCTGGCACCATTGTGAGGCCCCTCCTCAGAGAGTGGCATCTGTGCAGGGGTCGGAAACATAGCTGTTGCCTCCCCATCACCCCTGTACCCTCTCACACACACCGTGGGTGGGAGCTGTGCACACCCACTGCCACTAGGGTACCTAATGGTAGAGTAGGTGGGCAGAGTAGGTGCCCACTGACCAGTGCCTGCTGCTGCTGGGGCTGCCCAGCCACAGCTGCTGTAAGACCTGGTGGAACACACAGGCCCACTACTATCAGGTGCCACCACCTCTGACAGACCCAGGCAGGGTGAATGCCCATGGTGTTGCCTGCTGTCTGCCCACTGAGCACCCACCACGTGCCATCTGCCTGTGATAATCAGCAGGGAAGAGGGAGTCAGGGAGACACAGGAGAGCATCAGTGTTAAAGACGAACAGTACATCCACTCTTCCCTCACCTGGTCAGTCTCTCAGAGTGGACACAGCAGAGCTTCCAGGGAGCCCTCCTTCTCTCACTGAGCAACAGAGTTCCTAGCAGTGGAGAAGGTGTACCACAAGGCTGTCTGTTTGAGCTGAGTAAAGAGGTTCCATAGGAGAAAGAACCAGCATACGAACTCTGGAAACAGAAAAAACTAACAAACAAACAAACAAAAACCAGGCTTTTCGATACCCCCAAAGGATCACGTTGGCTCTCCAGCAACAGATTACAACCAGAAGGAAATTCAGAGTACGGATTATAAGTCAGATCAATGGGACTCATGAGAAAGTTGAAAACCAACACAAAGCAACCAAAAAAATTAATTCAAGACATGAATAAAAATTAACTAAAAATAACTAAGAAAAAAAATAGCAAATGTCTAGAAATTGGTCATTTAAGGAATTTTTAAACACTGTGGAAAATTCTACCAACAGACTAGACCAAACAGAAGAAAGAATTTCAGAGCATGAAGATAAGACTTTTGAATTAACCCAGTCAGTCAAAAATCAAGAAAAAGAACCAAGAATAATGAACAATCTCTCCAAGAAACATGGAATTATGTAAAGTGAAGAAAATATAATAATAATATAATAATTATATAATATAACATATAATATATCTGATGGAGAAGAAGAAAAAGTAAAAATCATGGAAAAATTATTTGAGGGTATAATGAAGAAAATTTCCCTTGTATTGTAACATATTTAGACAATGAAATACAAGCAGGTCATTGAGCCCTTGGAAGATTCAAGGCATACAGGACATTACAAAGGCCAAAGCCATCAGTGTAGCCAAATCAAAGTGAAGATGTGAGATATTATACAAGATGTGAGATGAAAGCAACAAGTAACCTACAAGGAAAACCCATCCAACTCACGGCAGACATCTCAGCAGAGACTTTACATGCCAGAAAGGATTGGAGTTACGCTTTTTTACATTATTCTTAAAGAGAATAATTCCCAGCCAAGAATTTTGTATCCTGGAAAACTAAGTTTCATAAGTTAAGGAGAAATTAGTTCTTTTCCAAACAAGCAAACTCTAAGGGAATTTGTTACCACTTGACTTATCCTACAAGAAACAATCCAATGTGCTTCTTACATAGAACAGAACAATTGACACCCATGAGTATAAAAATACCAAAAAGTTAAACTCACAGCTCTTTTAAAAAGGAATGTAGGGAGAAGACAAAGGAACTAGATAGCAATCAATGTGACGACTGGCACAGTATCTCACGTATCAGTAATGGTGTTGAATGTAAATGGCATCAATACCCCACTTAAATGATACAGATTGGATGAATGGTTAAAGACAGAACCCAAGTATATGTTGTCTTCAAGAAACACACATAGTTTGCAAAGATTTTTCATAGACTCAAGGTAAAGGAGTGGAAAAAAATATTCCATACAAATAGAAACCAAAAGTGAGCAGGTATAGCCACTCTCATACCAGCTAAAATAGATGGTACATCAACAATGGTAAAGAAGAAAAAGAGAAAGAGATAGTCATTATATGACGAAGGGCTCAATTCAACAAGAAGATACAATAATCCTAAATATGTATGCACCTAATCCAAGAGCTCCCAGGTTCATGAAGCAAATTCTACTAGATCCTAAACTTCACATGAAACCAAAAAGCGGCCTGAATGGTTAAAGCAATCCTAAGCAAAAAGGACCAAGCAGGGGGCATCAAATTAACTGCCTTCAGGTCATACTATCAGGTGATAGTCAGCAGAATAGCAAGGCATTGGTGTAACAGCAGATACCTGAGCCAATGGGGCAGGATGGAGAACCCAGAAATAAAGCCATATGGCTACAACCAACAACTTGAACAAAACAGACAAAAATATATGTGCTGGAGAAAACATTCCCTATTCAATGAATGGTGCTGGGAAAGTTGGATAGCCACATGCGGGAAAAGGAACACGGCTGTCTCACTATATAAAAAATTAACTCAAGACAAATCAAAACGTAAATATTACACCTGAAATTATAAACATTCTAGAAGAAAATGTAGGAAAAAACTCTTCCAAACATTGGCCTAAGCAAAGAATTTGTGACAAAGCCTTCAAAAGGAAATATAGCAACAACAAAGATAAATGGAAATTCATTAAACTAAAATATTTCTGCACATCATAGGAAATAATCATGAAACAAACAACATATAGAAGGGGAGAAAATATTCACAAACTGTACATCTGACAAAAGACTGATATCTAGAATCTGTGAAGAACTGAAACAAATCAGCAAGTGGAATGTAAATGTCTTGGCAAAGTAACTAGGAAAATGCCAGGAGGGCTATGTCAACTAATGAGATGAAAATGTGTCAAATATTCTATGAAACAAGTGTATGGTGCCCCATGATCATATTGATGTACACAGCTATGATTTAATAAAAAAAAAAAAAGAAAAGACCAAATAACCCCATCAAAAAGTGGGTGAAAGGTACAGATATTTTTTTTCAAAAGAAAATATATAGATGGGTAACAAACCTATGAAAATGTGCTCCACCTCACTACCCATCAGGAAAATGCAAATTAAAATCACAACGAGATGCTCCCTCACCCCTGTTAGAATGGTTGTTATTAAAAAGTAAAAACCTATAGCTGTTGGCAGGCACAGACATGTTGACAAAGAAATGCTTATACACTGTTGGTGGGAACGCAAACTGGTACAACCTTTATGGAAAAGGGTGTTGAGAGAGTACAAAGAAACAAAAGGAGACTCACCATTCTATCCAGCAATCTCACCACTGGGTACCCACCCAAAGGAAAAGAAGTCGTTTTGTTAAAGACACCTGCATCCAAATGTTTATTGTAGCACGGCTCACGATTGCAAACATGTGGAGTCAACTTATGTGCCCACAAGTCAACTGGTGAGTAGACAAAGAAAATGTGGTATGTTTCCACCAAGTAGCTCTCTGCCATAAAACAGAATAAAATAATGTCTTTTGTAGCAACTAGGATGGAACTGGAGAATGTTATCCTAAGTGGAGCATCTCAGGAGCGGAAATACAGATATCACATGTCCTCAGGTATAAGTGGGAGGTAAATGAGGGGTATACATGGCCGTAAGTTGGTGCAATGGACATTGAAAACTAAGAACAAGGGAGGGTGGGAGGCGGAGTAGGGCTAAAATCCACCTGTCATGTACAACAGGCGCTGTTCTAGTGAGGGCACGTAATAGCTCTGAGTTTAGCATTATACAATCCATCTGTGTAACAAAACACACTTGTACCCTCTACACCCATTGCAATTTAACAAAAAGAAGTAACAGGTCAAGTAAAAATTAAATAAAAAAACATAAACTTGAGTTGGAACTTTCTCATCCTGAGTTGCTTAAAACAAAAACAGTAACCCAAACTCTTTCATTAAAAAAAAGGCCCTCCAAACAAAAATAACTAATTATAAGCCTTACCCTGAGGTTCCCCCCAAGTGCACAGATGTCTCCACCCTACAATTAGTTTAGAAAGGGAAACTTTTCTGGTGCATTTCCTGCCTGGCAGTGCAGGGGAAAAGCTTTTATCACGCTGCGCTGGGTGTGGGTGCACACCCTACCAACCCCAACTTGGAAGTGAAAAGTCCCTTGGCCACTCACTTTCAAGGTTTGAAGAGCCAGTCCCTATAAAGAGTAGGGCTTCTTAACTTCAATCACCTGTTTCTCTTAGTAGTTTTTTCTTTTTTTTTTCTACAGGAGGACCCTATGATCAAAGTGAATGTTGACCACTGGGTTGGCTCCGTGGGGCTAAATTTCTGTTCTTGCAAGACCGGCAGCTGACGGGGGTTGGGGTGGGAGGTATAGAACTATTGTCTTCCACAAGTGTAAAATTTTGTCTCTTCTCCATGTCCTCTAAGTTCAGACCCTTTAAAACTCTGCCCCCAATTTGTCTAATTCTGGAATTTCTGAGATGAGAATCATTGGATCTAACCTCCCAGAATATGATCTTTTATCTGCACTGCTACCCTTTTGCTTGACAGCTTGTTAAAAAAAAATTATTAAATTTATTATTGGTGCTCATGAAACCAACCCCCACTTAAAATATATTTGTCTATGTGAGAGGGTATTGGAAGAAATACATTATCTCACATACGAGAAATGTTTATTAACCTTCCATGAAACAGCAGTGTTCGCAGAACAACCCTCCCCTCCCCTTCTCCCTTCTTCTTTCCCTCTTCTCCTGGTCCCCTTTGCCTTTGTCTGCAGACGTCAGGAGCAAATCTCCCTGGCTGGTAAAAAATGGACCTCATTCCTGAAAGTGACTCAGTTTTCTCAGGGCTCCAAGAGTATTTAAATGAAATGACATGTCTCAATAGCTCTTGCAGAAGCGTAAAAGTTAGATTGCGTCAAGAAGTCAAGTGGTTAAGTGAATCCACTCTCTGCAGAGTGAGTTAAAGCAAATGAAATGGAAATACATGTTCACTTAGAGCTGGTGAGAAAGCAGTTTTCTGGGAAGCAAAAAAAAAGGATGCAGCTTTAATGATGAAGGTACTGGTGATGAAGAGGTGGGAAGGAGTGAGAGAGAGGATTTTATGAGACTCTGAAACTGGTGACATTAGGATGTCAAAGTTCATTTACATTTCATTTTTAATCACCTATAATGTTGAGCATTTTTACAGATACACAGAGAACATGGCCTCTGGTCAGATACCTCCATGAGTGAAGGTGCCAGGCGGTGTCCAGTGACGCTTCCAGCGATCTAGGCAGGGACTGTTCCTGTCTGTCCTGGGTACCAGAAGTGGCTTCTGGGGGAGAGGGGAAGTTGGGACAGGGAGGTTTGGTGGAGACATCTGTGGACTTGGGGCATCTCCTGAGGTGGGGGGAGACACTTACAGAAGGGTGGGCAGGGGTATTAGCTGTGCCATCCACCTGCCTCAGTCAGCTGAGCCTCAGACTTCTCATCTGTGAAGTGGAACGGCAACCGTGTAGGCGGTCGGCATGGGACTTGGCACCGGGAGACGTTCCTTAAATCTCCGGTATTGACACTGCTAGTAGAGTGTTATCAGGGGCTGGGCAGGGTTTGGGGTTTCTGACCCCAGGAAGGCTGGCAGGGATCTGAGAAAGTGGGAGGAAGGAGGAAAGCCCTCGCAGGGAGGCTGGGGTGGGCCTTTGTGCTCCCAATTCTGGGCTGGGCTCACATCTCATCCTGAGCAAATTCTCCTAAACCCAACTTCGGGCCTCTGGGGCTTCGGCTGTTGACAGAGGTAAGGAGCTGAGATGCTTGGATAATGGAAGGACAGGGAAAGTCGGGCACATCATTGTGGGATGAGGACAGGGTACAGGCTGCAGCCTCACCACAGCAGCCCTCGCCCTGCCATGGTGTCCGCTGAGCTCCCTGCCTCCAGGACGTGAGTGCTGAGATGATGATTCTTACTGAAATTTAATTTGAAGTTTTCCCCTGACTTCTGGCTTTCTCTCTTACTTATTTCCTAATGCTCTGTGATTTGTTCCTCCCCACTGCAGAAACTTATTAATAAAAATGGTCTCAGTTTCTGTACTTAAGGGTTTAATTCTTTAAGCTCAGAAAGGAAGAACGCTGTTGGCCCTTTGGGCTCCTGAAGTGATTTCCTAGAACCCGGTCTACTCCAGGCGAGCAGGTCCTGGTGTGTTTTAACCCCACCAAAAAAAAAAAAAAAAAAAAAAAAGAACAAAAGCATTAACTACTTTGTGAAATGTCCTGGCACTGGTCCAGGCATTTCACATGAAGACTATTTACCTCTTGTGACAATTCCAGCGGGCAGGTGCTATTGTGAGGAACCAGAGGCAGGGAGACATGAAGTTGCCTATTCGAGGTCACAGAGCAAGTAAGTACTGACCCTGGGATGTGAACCCAGGCAGCTTCGTCCAGGTCACTCCGCCGTGGCAGATGCCGTCAGCGTCCCATCTGTAACTCTTGCCTGAGAGCTTCCTCTGGCCTCTAAGCTGCATGGGTCCTGTGCAGATTGGCCAGAAGTTCATGTCCCCGGAACTTTCCTCAGCTAATGATGGAGAGGGGTGGGGGACCCATGTCCCAGCCCACTTTGCTTCTGGGGTTGGACACCTCCAAGGCCTGTCTCTTCATCAAGACCACAGGTTCCTGACAACACTGAGCCCAGATCCATGGTGACAGCCTGCTCACAGCACTTTCTGAATCTCCTTCCAAGTAAACTTCTTTCAAGAACACCCTTGTCTCAGCATCTGCTTCTGAGGAAACCTACCTTAAAACAGCCTGTGCTGATTTTATTTCATGTTTCGTCCCGGCTGGAGTGAGGTGATGTCATCACAGCTCACAGCAACCTCCAACTCCTGGGCTCCTCCTGCCTCAGTCTCCTGAGTAGCTGGGACCACCAGTATGTGCCACCATACCTGGCTTAATTTTTAGTATTTTATAGAGAGGGTCTCTAACTCCTGGCATCAAGTGATCCTGTATCCTTGGCATCTCCAAATGCCAGGATTGTGGGCAGGAGCCGTGACATCAGCCTTGGTTGGAATATTTTTAAATTCAAAGTTTCAATTTTCTGATTTTCTTTGAATCCTAAGCAAGCAAGCTCAGATTTTCCTCTGGTCAATTGCAAACAAATGGCTACAACTAATGGGCCTCCTTGCTGGACACAGCACATTAGTCAGAAGTGAGACAGCAGAGACTTCACAAGTGCTCCTGCATTGCAGCCAGATGCTTGCTGTTGTCAAAGCCTGAGGTCCCCATGAAAATGAGCCCAAGCTAGCTTGCTGGGGGACGAGAGGTCACGTGGACTGGTGCTGGCTTCAAGCTGCCTGTGTGAGGCCTTCCTGGGCCATCCAGCTGCCATCAGACCCACTGAAGAGGGGTTGAGCAGATGAGTTTATCGGGACCAGAAGAACCACCCTGCTGATTATGGCATTGTGGAAAGTGATGGAGACCAGTTCATTCTGCAGTCAAAGCTACTTACACATTCCTGCCCAAGCCTCTGGCGAGTGCTGGGCAGGTAGGGCCTTGTGTGGCACCAGCACTGTGATCTGACAAGTTCCCTGATCTATCTGGGCAGCCGGATAGGACAGGGACTCTTCAGAGCAATGCATGATAGCCCGGCTCTGCAAATATCCCTTTGAGCTTTTTCTTTGAGACACAACACACTTGCTGGGGTGTGTTTTACATCTTCATTAACCCTTTCTGATGGAGTCTTCAGCTCAGTTTCCAGGGAGAGCTAGTTGGTTTTCATGCCCAAGCAGCCATCTCTCCATAATAGTTTTGTGGTCCTGCATCTTACCCTGTGACAATTGGGGGATGGGGTGGCCTATGGGAAGCAGTTACAAGTCTCACCATGGCCCCGGAGCATCCGTGGGTCACAGGTCTCTCCAGCCTCCATCCCATGCAACCTAGAAAAATTCAATGAATTTTGCATTTTTGTAAGTTCAGGTAAGCCTGGTGCCACATTCTCTGAGAGGAAGCCTTCATTTCTGATTATGCCAGAAGTGGGAGCTTTTTTTTATTGGTAGTAAATGTAACTTAAATCATTAACACTGAGATTTGTGGTCTAACTCCCTTCTAGCCTTGTGTCAACTGTCCAGCTTTGGAAAAAGCATTTATAGAAGGGGTGGTAATCAGTCGATTTGTGTGCCCCATGGTAGATCATGAGAGGAAAGAAGCATCGAAAAGTGACCAGGAGCCAGACGGGAGGGGAGGAGGAATTATCGGGAGCCCTCTCACACTTGGAGGGCTTCATCAAAATAGAAAAACAAGACCCAGGAACGGTCCCTCCGAAGTCACCTTGTGGTCGTTTTGTTTTTGATCCCCTGATACCATGTTGTGTGGAGGAGACAGATCTTTATCGCTCTGTCGTCTGGCACATTTCTATCTGCTCCTCCCTCATCTGACACCCAGGAAGACGCATATTCAGCCTCTGAAAGCTGGGTTGAAATTAACTGGTGAAATTCTGGACGGGCTGACCCTCCCTGTGTGCCTGGACACAGATGGTGGAGTGTCTGGGCTGAGAGTTCGCAGGGGAGCTGACTTGGGGGCAGGAGTGCCAGGTTGGGGAAAAGACGGAATTAAATCATTTCCCTCCTCCCAACTTTGTCCAGTGCTCTCTGCCCCAACCTTAGCCTAGAGCTGGGCAGCTGGCGCATGTGGTCTCTATCCTGAACTTCTACAAATTTTCGGAAATGTGAACTCCAGTGGAAACAGACTCTTCCTCAGAAGAGTGAGGAAGCCGGCCAGGGGAGGGCATTTCCCTATTCCCTAATTTTATTATGATTGATTCATGCCACCTTCTCAGTCTTTCCTTCATTCACTAGTTTTGATAGAGAGGTGGGAACCACTTTTCTTTTACCCTGGGACAGCACAAGTGTAATGACAAAGGGTGGCTGGCGCTGGACAGCTGACTCTGGAGGACAGCTGGGCGTGCTAGGGTGGGGAGTGCTATCGCCCAGAGCCTCAGCACTCACGTCAGCCACAGCTCCCAGCAGCCAAGACGTGGACTGTGCACCAGTATTGCCAAGGATTTTTTTTTTTTTTTGCAGTTTTTGGCCGGGGATAGGTTTGAACCTCCACCTCCGGTATGTGCCCTACTCTTTTGGGCCACAAGTGCTACCCAGGATTTTTTTTTTTTTTCTTTTTAGGAAAAGACAGAAACGTGAACTGTGATGTGAAAAATATCTCAATTTAATTTGTTTTTTACCATGTAGATCCTAGTTTTGGAGCCAGGGTATCTTGAGTGCTGCAGGAGGCTAAGAGATGCTCCCAGACTAGGTGCACATCCCTTCCACCACAGGACTGACCACATCCCTCCCACCACAGGACTGACCACATCCCTCCCACCACAGGACTGACTGCCCTCCTTCAGCGGAGGGCTTTTACGGGCTCCTGAGAGGTGTAGGGTCACTAATAGAGAGACACTCACATTCAGATTTTATTTATAACACACACTAACTTAGTGTCAATTTTCTGCTTCAATATTTAATTCCTTTTAAATATTGAGGCAAAAATTCATTTCAGTGGATTTGGAAAGATTGAGGAGTGTGTGACCTAACCTGTGTTTGGGAAACTTGTTCATAAAATCTCACTTTCCTTCAAAGCATTTCCTATATTCAGAGAGTTCTTTGTTCCATGGAGATTTTCTTTGATTTTATTTTATCTGAAAACAACCAGGGAAAGTCGAGAAGTTGGCTGGGTTTCAAGCCAAGCCAAGTGGTGTGTGGGCATGCTGGGCTGATGAGAGCTTGACATAGCAGGAGAAATGGCATTCCTTCATATTTCTCTGTGGCACGACTCACCCCAGAGAGGACAAGTGGTCCGTGACGTCCCTGTGTGGTTAACGCAGTCATGGAAAGGATGGACGGGGTCGGCTTTGTAAAGGTATGTCTATTCATGCTCAGACATTGGAAATGGAATAAATGCCTCCATGCTGAACACTGATGCGAGGACATTTCAGGAAATTCCAGGCCTTGTATCAGGCACAGCCCAGAAGGGGGAGGCTCAGCTCCCGAGTTCAGTGGGGAGTGATGCTGCCCCACATGCTGGACTTGCCTCTGCTGCGCCACAGAGCTGGGGCCTCTGGCCACTGCACAGCCTAAGGATGGAGAGTTTCAACTGAATCTCAAGGGGAATGGTTTAATTCCATCTGCAAATTATGACCACCTACAAAGTTAGCACAGGAAAACTTGTCAGCCAACATGGGGCTTCACAGTAGCCTCTCTGTTGATGTGAATGGGGGTTAAAAAGTCCCCCCGACTTTTTTTGAGACAGAGACTTACTCTGTCACCCTGGGTAGAGTGCTATGGAATCATTGCTCATAGCAATTTCAAACTCCTTGACTAGAGCAATCCTCCTGCCTCAGCCTCCTGAGTAGCTGAGACTACAGGCACCTGCCATAACGTCTGGCTAGTTTTTCTATTTTTAGTAGAGACAGGGTCTTGCTCTTGCTTGGGCTGGTCTCAAACTCCTGAGCTCACTCAATCCACCTGCCTTAGCCTTCCAGAATGCTGGAATTACAGGTGTGAGCCTCCATGCCTGGCTTATTTCCTCTTTATTTACAAGAAGTCACAGTCCCCACTTACCAGGGCCCAGGCTGATGTCTCATTCCTCTTTGCCCTTCCTTGTTTTCCTTGTTGCTACTTATCTCAGCAGATTTAGCCTGTTTCCAACATTCTGCTGGGTTCCTTCTGCACAGCAGTAGCCAGTTCATGTCACATGATGCGGTTTGATTCTTATTTCCAAGATTTTGCATCCTCTGGACTCTGTGTGATGAGTAATTCCATTTACACGGAAGCGCCCACATTCCTAATGCCGCAGTGTCAGCGAGGCAGATCCCAGCTGACAGTCTGTCCGTCATCCTTCTGCACACGTTATAGTGTCAGCTGCAATAAAGTTAGATTCTCTCTAACAGATACTGTCTGCCTGAATAATTACTGTGGATTGGTCTCAACACCCACTCTGGAGGAGCCACGCATTCTTATTCCGTACAGACACTCTCTGTATGTCTCGGCTGATTGGTTTTAGATTAGCCATTTAATGAAAATAAAATGTATTTGGAGAGCCTCGACGCCGCTGTCAGTTTATCAGGAGCTCTGCAGGCATAAAAATGAAATTATTTGGCGGGTGCCTCTCCCTTAATGGGAAAGGCATGCTACAGGCAACTCCTTGGGATAATGAACGGAGCTGGGTGTAAAACGTAAACACGCAATTAGGGAGGCCTAGATGTTTTCTGTGTTTATCTGCTGCGTAATTCTCCAAACTAATTAATTTTACGCTAAAATGTGTGAAATCTAGATAATTCAGGTCTGATTTGACTACCCATCTCTTAAAGAAAGAAAGACGCCTTATATTGACTGTCTCTGTCGGCAAGCAGGTTGCTCTTGGTCCCGGGATACTGTCGTGTTTGGTCTCACACCGATGGATACGGGAGGGTGACTGTCATGTTACCATGTATTTGTGAAAATCCCCTTGCACATCATTCTACTTCAATCTGGAATTAATACACCACGATGTCCTGGGGGATCAGAAAATTATTATAAATCTCAAATGTGTGGGAGATGAAGGCTGATTCCTACTGAGGTGGCTGGGGAACGTGGCTTCTCTGTCCCAGGCCCAGACCTGGAGAGATGTTTTTGCCTGTGAGGCAGCTTTATTAGAGAGATGACCACCTCTGAATGTTGTCATTACTGGACATTCAATGGTTTTTGATCTTAAATTTCTGTCTTAACAGAGGCTTACAAGTCTCCCGTTTCAGTTTTGTTTTTTTTTTTTTCTTTTTAGTCTATTGTTTCCTTCAAGCAGAATCTCCTGGTGGGGGGGCGGGTAACACAAACCTCTGACATCCCCATAGCGTCCCCTGACTCCTACCCTAGGTCCTATTCAGGCACTGATTAAATTTTGGAAGTAGCTTGGGTGATTTCGGGGCTAGTCTGGAGTTAGCAGCTTGAAGAGAGAAAGTATCGGTGCAGAGTTACGGGGAGACGGTGCTTATCCTCCATGGAAAAGTCAAGCCAGAGAGCAGAGAGGCCTGGTTTATTTCACCTGTGTCCTAATTGCTTTAATGACACTGTGACAAGAAGCAGATGTCCCCTTATAGGAGCCCTCCAGAAACCAGATGGTGTGAACACTGGGGATGAGGGGCCTGGTGGTGAGGGGCAGTAACGGGAGACGGGCCAAAGTTATGACCCTCACAAGGCTCTGTGGCTTATCAGGGAGGCCGCATACCGGGGGTTCCATTTGCTCAGAGATGAGCTTTGCAGCCTCTGCCCAATGGGTGTCTCTAAAACGATCCCCAGGAGGCTGAAACCTTCCCTTTAGCATTGCTCCTGTGGCCTTCTGTGTTACACTAAGAATGGCTGTTTGCTACTTTCTACAAAAGTATAAGAGAACAGAGGTCACTTATAAAGGGATGGGTGTGAGCAGTGGCCCAGATATTTCAGACATTCAGATAGTCATGCTTGAACATATTTTTAGCCAAGAAAAATGCCAAATAGTTTTGCAAGATGCATGGGATAGTTGTGACAAGGTATCACACAGGGTATCCTGAAAGTCGTCCCCAAAGGCACTTACATAGGGAAAATGGGGAATTGTGACAAAACGTACCTTTAATTACAAAATATCATTACAAAATTTTACAAAGAGGTGGCCAACACGTAGAGAGAGAATAGTTTGTAAATATTTTGTGAAATCTTATAATGAATATTTTGTGAATAAAGGCGCATTTAGCTATAATCTCCTATTTTCTGTTTGTGTGGTGACTCTTTGGACGACTGTTAGGACTCCCTGAGCAGTGACATTTCAGCTTCGGACACCTGCGATTCAACAAACACTGGCTGGAACCTCTAATGTTGGCCCTGGGCTAGGTTCTGTGCCTGTTTCTCTCCTCCCTTCTTTTCCGTTATTTTACCAGTGAATCTCATCCATTCCTGGAGTGCTCAATAGCTTCTAGTCACCACTGTCACGGGCACTGCTGGGCTGATGCAACAAAAGCAAACCGTATGTCCAGCAAGGGGTTAATGCCAAAATATGTCAGGCTCTCATGCAGCTCACTAGCAAAGATCACAGAAACAATCTGATTAACATCAGGCAAAGGGCCCAGATGGAGATTTTCCCAGAGAGGGCAGAAAGGGGCCGGCAGGTCCACTCACAGGAGCTTGGCAACATCAATCACCAGGGAAATACAGTCAGAACCACAGTGATAATTCACCTGGCACCTGATGGGATGGCCATTATCAAAACGATGAGGGAAATACGGACTTGGAGAAGACAGAACTTTCACTCTGGTCACAGGGATGTCAACTGGGACAGCCATCATGGGGAATAGCGTGGAGGTTACACAAAACAAACGCAAACACTAAAACAAAACCCCCACAACTAAACGTGTGACTCCGCAGTCCCACTCCTGGGTATATATCCAAAGAGACAGATGTCCTTCTGCGCTGTGCACCATAGGATGGCTGCATAATCACCAATCCAGACGCCCACAGGTGGATGAGCAGGTAAGAAAACGCAGTGTATGGGTACAACAGGATGTATTCAACTCTACAGGAAGGAAATCTCAGCACTCGCAACAAACGTGGCTGAACATGGAGATTTTGCTGTGTGAAATAAGCATATAGTTACCTCTGTTTTTTCCCGGAGATAACATTTAAGATTGCCTCTCTTACCAAATTTTAAGTAAACAATATGGTGTCATCAATTATGGTCACATGCTGTAAAATTGATCTCACACCTGCTGCGTGTAACCAATCATCCGTGCACTTTCACCAGCATGTCCCGTGTCTCGCCACCCAGCCCCTGGCAGCCGCTGTCTGTCCCCAGCGTTTGCACTTCTGAGATTCTGGACACATGTGAGTGAACCATGGGGGGGGGGGGTTGTCTTTCTGCATTTAGGTTATTCACAGGCGAGGAAACAGATGTTATGTGATGTGAATAAGGTCAGACAGCTCATTGGGGTTGGAAACAGAGTTTGGATCTCAGCGTCTCTGCCCTTCACCACCACCCAGGCCTGTGTCTTGCTTTTCAGAATTTAACTCCCTTCTGGAATGAACCCAACACCTAGCCTGGCCCTTGTCTCCTTTGCTACCTTCTCATTCCATGATTCAAAGCTCAAGAGACACAGAACCTATCTGTGAAGCTTAGTCAGTTTCCGGTGCACACAGGGGACCTAATGGCTGGGAAGCACAAAATAGGATTTAGCCAATTTCTATGGGTCCTGAGAACTGGGAAGGGAGAAAAAAACCACAGAAATTAATGACAGCACCAATTCCTGGCTGAGTGTCTGTGCACGTTCACAGCTTTGGGTGAGTCCTGTTTAGTTGACCAACAGCTTTGATTTCAAAAGTAAAATATCAAGCAGTTGTTTGAACTGTGAAATCCTAATTATGTGAAATGCCAGAGAGGAACCCCCCAGCGTGCTATCTCCTCCAGGGCAGTCATGCTTCTGATCGGACAGGGCATTCTACCTCAAGTGAACTCACAATCAGCCTTGACAAAGGCATCGTAAGTGGTGCCCTAACACATAGCTGTGTTTGTCAATCTGCTCTGTGCTGTGGATTCAGCCCTCGCCCTGTCTCGGTCAGCAGCCCTCTCCGAGGACAGCTCTCTTAGTGGGGGTGTGATCCAGACTCCCTGGGGTCTTGCTGCTGGTCTCCTAGAGAATCAGGAATCTCTTGGGAGCCTAAGCTGGGACAGGGAGCAGGGGCTTCACAGCACAGCTCAGATGGAAGGAAACTGATTGATGTGGATCACTTTAGTTGGCGTTTTTTCCTGAGTGCTTCTGTGAAGCCACTGCTGGATGTCAAGGATGAGAAAGAGGACCCTTGAAGAGAGATCAGGCAGGGGGATGGGGTTGGAGATTGCTTTCTGAGTTCCCTTTATCTGTTTCTAGAACTTACAGAGGGTGTTGGGACTTGCGAAAGTGATGATCCTTTTACTTGGGATGCTTTCTCTAGCACGTGCATGGCTAACCACTTCTCATAATTCAGATCTCAGCTGGAATGCTGTTTCCTCAGTGGCCTCCCTGATGGTTCAGTGTAAAGCGTCTTCACCTTGCTGGGTGTTCTTAGCTCTGCTTTCAAGTTTTATTTATTCATATAGTTTATCATTCTATAAAATGACCTCTCCAGCTAAAATACGCGTTCCGCGAGGCCAGAGACTATGCTTTGTTGCTGAAAGCTGAATGTAACCGTCTCAGTCGTGATCACCAAGAAGAAATGAATGAATTCAGGTATGGCACCTGCCACTTCAGAGGCCTGGTCAGCGGGGGCCTCCCCTGTCCTAGCTGATCAGCGTGGAGGTGCAATTCAGGGCGTTTCTCCCAAAAAGGACTTCTGGAGAGGAGGCGAGGTTTGAGTAAATTCACCAGGGAAACAGCTTGGCTGTGGATGAAAAGATGCATTTACCGCTTCCCTCAACTCCAACTGGAAATCTTTTCCTGAGGCAAAATTTTCAAGTCCATTACTTTGGCTATTTTGCAAGTGGTCAATCTTGGTGGTCAGGAGACTAAACAAATGCCATTCCCTAATTAGCTTCTGGAGGGAAATTGCATGCAGCCCGGAGCTGAGAGCGATTTATCTTGTGTGTGGACGGCGGTGCTGAGGGAAGGAGTAATTGGCCGGCATCAGAAAGGGATAAATGTAGTTAGGTATTTGGAAAGAAACTGCTTTGTCAGATAAATCAGGCCGTGAAACCATCTGATTAATGATCATAAAATGATCATTTGATGCTTTATAAAGAAGACTAGAAACTCTGAGAGAAGAGTGAGAAGTTGAGGGACAGAAAGAGGGAAAGTTTTCTCTCTCTTTCCTTTTCCTCTTTGGACGATCTCTGTGCCCAAGGGAGGCTGAGGTTTGCACATGAATGAGTTTAGAAGGGTGTGAAGGCTCACTTGAAACTAGCATTAGAATGCGTCTTATGCTTTAAATTTTTATTATTTTATTTATTTATTTATTTATTTTTAGATAGTCTCACTCTGGGTAGAGTGCTGTGGCATCATAGCTTACAGCAACCTCAAACTTGTGGGTTCAAGCCATCCTCCTGCCTCAGCCTCCTGAGTAGCTGGACTACAGGCACCTGCCACCAGAATGACTGGATAGTTTTTCTAGTTTGCTCAGGATTGTTGCTCAGAGTGCTGGGATTACAGGTGTGAGCTGATGCACCTGGCCTTTAAATGTTTTTAAATTAAGGCATCATGCTTGTGGTAAAGTTTGTAAAGTGTGCTAATTTTAAAGGTGCAGGTGAATTAATTTTCATCTCTGCAAGCACCACCAGAACTAGAAGCAAACTGTTTCCAACAACTCAGAAGATTCCCTGGCTCTTTCCAATAAAGATTTCCCAGAAGTAATCACCTCCTGACTCTCATTTCCACAGAATAGCTTTGCCTGTTTTTGAATTTCACACAAAATGAATTACACATTTTATGTTCTTTTTGAGTCTGGCCTATTTTGTTCAAGTTAATGTCTGAGATGGATCTGTGCTGTTGTGTCTATCAGCCGTCCCCCCGTTCCTGTGTCATCTCCACTGCGTGAGTACACCTTTTCTTTCTTTCTTTTTTTTTTTTTTTTGAGATAGAGTCTCACTATGTCACCCTTGGTAGAGTGCTGTGGCGTCACAGCTCACAGCAACCTCCAGCTGTTGGGCTTAAATGATTTTCTTGCCTCAGTCACCTGAGTAGCTGGGACTACAGGTCCCCGCCGCAACGCCTGGCTATTTTTTCATTGCGGTTGTCGTTGTTTAGCTGGCCCAGGCCAGATTCGAACCTGCCACCCTCGGTGCATGTGGCTGGCACCATAACCACTGTGCTACGGGCGCCGAGCCTATACCAGATGTATTTATCTGTCCTTTTGCTCATCAACATGTGGGTTGTTTCCTGTATTTGGCTGTTATGAGAAATTTGGAATAAATATTTCCAACTAATATCGATAATGTGCTTGGATATTTTCTGGTCACTTTGTGGACGGGCAGGAAGGTTGAGGTTTGGAATTTGTGGACCAAGCTCCAAAAATGGACTTTTACGTCAAGTCTGAATTAAATGCCTACACACTCTGGCTCTCAGCAGCCTTCTGTGTGGCAGAAGTCCCCAGAGTCCTTAGAACTTACACAAAGTTGAACAATTCATCTGATTTAGGTGACCACGAAGTGTTGCATTACAAGGATGACAGTTAATCCTTCCTCACAAACAAGAATAATGTCATAACAGCTGACCTGGATTAAACACATTTGTGCAAAACTCTTTACCCAGGTCACCTCATTAGTTCTATGAACTTCTCACAACCTAGAAAATATTTTTATCTATGTTTTTAAAGGTGAGATGACACTGAAAAGACATTTGAAATATGAAGTCCTGGCAAAATAATGTGAGATCTTAAATCCTTCATGACTACAGACTCAAACAGTATAAATTAAAAATAAGCAGAGTTGGTCGGTTGGTTGGAAGGAGCCACCTGTCTAGGGCCCGTGTCCTCAGGCGACTCAGGGCCTGTACGAAGCACCACAGCCCGAGTTTGGGGCCTGCCCCCTCTTTTGCAGCCTCTTTTTTTTTTTTTTTTGTAGAGACAGAGTCTTACTTTACCACCCTCAGTAGAGTGCCATGATGTCACAGGACTCACAGCAACCTCCAGCTCTTGGGCTTTTGTGATTTTCCTGCCTCGGCCTCCCGAGCAGCTGGGACTACAGGCACCCACCACAACACCCAGCTATGTTTTGGTTGCAGTTCAATCGGGGCTGGGTTTGAACCTGCCACCCTACTCACTGAGTATATGGGGCTGGCGCCCTACTCACTGAGCCACAGGCAGCCACCCTGCAGCCTCTTTAGATATGTGGAGG